>NC_064570.1:69928560-70231590 GCF_937001465.1 Orcinus orca
GTGGAGGTACTAACACCAGGAGAACTTGGGCCAATTTCAGTGTTTCTAACATGTCCTTACCTAGCCAGTCTGGAGCCACTTGGAATACTTTGTCCCCATAGCAATCTCTGAAGGGATGTACTAACAGTTAATTTCAAATAACTTCTTCCAGGTAGTCCCATCTGATCAACCACCCAGGCATCATACTTTTTCTTTGCTTCAAAGAACAATGTATTCTGCCATTTATTGAACTCTGCTATAGCTGTTTTGGTTTTCTTGGTTTATCTCCAACTATATATTTTTGCTATACCAAGGTAGAACCCTTTATGTATGTCACATGGTCCCTGAAATAATCTTTTTCATAAAAGGAGCTTTACCAATACTTACTGAATCAAAACAAATGTGTTTATAAAACCTATTCAAATGTTGGTATATTTTATTAATACAACTCATCTGAGGCAGTTTATCTGTCAGGAAGATGGTATTTAAAGTGACTGGGGTTTCTTAGAAGCCATAAGAGGGTAAAGTCACCACCTCCTTCTTTTTTGGAGAAAATATCTGGTATTCCATAAGTTTAATAACAATAACGATAATATTTAGAGAGAGAACAGCAACTCCTTTAATCTCAAAATAAGAGTGTGAATATATTTAATGACTGATAATTCTCTACTACAAAATTCAAAAAGAGATCAGAGTTTGCAGGCAAACCAGTTTTATATGGATCAAGTGCAGGAAAACATGTGTGAAGTAGTCAGTTATCAAAGGTACATTCTGAATCATAATAAAAATGCTCAACAATCTTCTATGAAGAAGGTAAAAAAGTGCACTCTGGATTTTACTAGAAATTAATAATTGTTTTATTCCTGATATTTAATACTGATTTTGAATACATATAAATACAATGGTTGCAAATAACATTTTTGACTTGCACAATCATATCTAATTAGTTGCTTATCATAAGGAGTAGGAAAGCCAAGTAGATGGAGCAAGTTTGTATTGTTTTGCAGTAATGATGCTATATTTATGGTTTCAATTGTTTTTACTTTATTAGGATGTTTATAAATGAGTTAACCACTTAATATTGTACTTTGTTCTATCATATGAGCCCCCTGGAAAATAAAATAAAATAAAAGTAAAATAAGACAAGATAAAATAAACACACACTTACCTTCGGAGAAACTTTGTTTCCCTTCCTGCAGTCAAAAGTACTAGCATATAGGCTTCCTAAAATAATCTCCAAGAATATTTGTATGATCAGACTTGTTGAGAAGTTTTGTGGCAAATCAGGCTGTAATCCTTTGATATCACTGGACTGAAAAAAAGGTTTGTCTTATTGAAGAAGGGAAATAAAAATCATTTTTAAGGATAGTTTGTAAAAGATTTAGATTCACAGACCATGAAAGCTGGAAAGGACCTAGGTAGCATAACTCCTCATTTCTTTCAGAGAAGGAAATGAGGCACAAAGAAGTTTCACCAAATGACTATTTTAACGACAAGCCTCATGCATGAGAGAGAGAGATGTAAGAATGTAGGTGTCTTGAGTCCTGGTGCAGTGTTCTCCCTACTGTTCTCACTTTACTTCTGCTAATGACATTCTAGTTTTATCTGTAAGTCTTGGGAGCATGAGTATGCCACACTGTCTTTTACAAAACTAAGAAAACTTCAGCCAGATGAACACCTCTCCAGTTAGCTGCTCTTATATCTTTAATGAGGAGGGGAAAGCAGCTGGGGAAGGAGGGGCAAAGATAATTGCAGGAGAACTATCTGAGAAGGAGACTGTGGGAGGTTTTCAGAGGATTGTGGTTGCAACTCAGGTTACAGAGTAAAATGCTCCTACTGTCTAGCTCTCCTATCTGACCACGAAGGTACTTTGTTCCAAATGGTCACTAGTTTTGCTCCTAATGAGTTGGAATAGGGTCAGGTTGGTGACAAGGTCAGATGGGGATTTGGAATCACTTGACATAGAATCCAGTTTATAAAAGAGAACTCCCTCCGCAAAGGATCGTATTTCTATCGCCGCTGGGTTCCGTCACTTGCAGAAGCACAACTCAGGTTATTCTTCCTCAGTCCCTTCATCAAAACCTCAGACACTACCCATGTTATTTTTTCAAATATGGGAACAAAATCATTCTATTCATGGAAGAAATCCCCCTCTAACTTATAAATTAAATCTGAAGAAAACTTCCCCCTTTCTCAGGAATGTTTATAAAGAAAAAAAAAATCATTTTTCATGACTGAGAAAAGCTTTCCTGTTGACTGGTTGATAAAGGGCTTTGGCCCAAAGGTCTGATTCGACCTAAAGAAAAACCATCACACTGGAACAGTCTGGGAAACGTTTCCATTTTCAGAGTATGGGTGAGAATAAACTTACACTTTTCCAGAAGAAATAATTTCTGCAAGTTAATCATATCCTTATGTTTCAAGATAGAATTTGGAGCCAAACTGGCAAAGAAACATGGCACAACTAACTTTTAAAATCCATAGTCTATCTTGTTTCTCTCTGCAATTATTTAAAATTTAAACCAGCTTCCCTCAGATGTTTCTATGTGTTTCCCAAACTCATCCTTTCAATAATCAATGGCAATTATATTTGGTATAATATTTGTTGAAAAATTATATCATTTGTTGCAAAGACAATAATCAAAAGCTTTTGGTTATTTATTGAGTATGATCATCCCCACTATTTCTTCCGTTAGTTAAGACAGTCAAGAAAGAGTTGTCTTTAAAGCCATGAAGCAAAGCCTGGTTAGAACTTGGAGATTTTGATTCGTGCTGCCCCTTAAATTCTCCTGAGGTAAGTCATACAGGAAGAACACGAAGCATATTTCTTCCTGAACCCATTTCTCTCCACACACAAGAACATTTTAGGAAAAGGTCTCTTAAATCTATCAATAAACACCGATAAAATTCTGTGCAATTATACATATTTTAAATGTTTCACTTTTACACCTATTACTTGAAATTTAAAAAATTAAGCTGCTAGCTGTCACCTTGATGAAACAAGTTTAATGCAGTCCTTTAAAAAAGAAATTGCAAAAGATGGTTTAAAAAGTAAATTAACAGAACTCTATAACATTATTAAACTCTATAACATTATTATTTAGCCTCTTGCTGAAGCTACGGTGAAAAGAAAAGGACATTATCATAAATCCCTGTTGGAAATGCATATTTTTGGAAAATCCAGAAGAATTTCTAAGCGACCCATAGCAACCGTTGGTGCTGCAGGCTAAGAAAACCCCCTTAAATACGTACAACCCACTTTAGCCTCAAACTGTTTTCTGCAGCTTGTTTTATGAACAGACTTCTTTAAATAACAAAAAATAGTATATATATTTTTTTAATTAAAAAAACACTACAATAAAAGTAACCTGTATTCCCAGCACCCAGAGAATTACTATTACACTGGTTACATATTAATGTATCTCTAATTTATTTTCTGTATACGCTTACTAAAATATGAAATGTATTCCATATAGTGTTTGTAACCTACTCTGTATCTTAGTGTACAGGACATACTTCCATATCACTAATATTATTTAATAAGTTATTAATTTTAAACTTTAATTATTTAATCTTCTGTTATTGGATCTTTGCATCATTTCCAAGTTTTTGTTATCTTAAACAATGCTGTAATCCTTCTTATCTTTAAGCCTTTGAACACATCCATAATTATTCCCTTAAGAATATGTCCTACAAATAGAATTTCTGGGTCAAAGATTAGTATATATTTTAAGACTTTTAATACATATTGCCAAAGTGCCTTCCAAAATCGATACAATTTATCCTCCCAGGATCTGTGAACAAATGTTTCCACCTCTCAATCTTTAACAACCTCAAGTGTTATAATTTTTAATCATTCTTTGGCAATTAGGTTGGTAAAAATTGCATTCCTTTATGGGCTTAGCTTGAATGGCTTTAACTGAACCTTTTTTTTTAAAGGAGCTTCAAATAAGTTAGTAATAGGTGATGTCAAAGAATGCAACCCAGTGTTTTCGTAATTCACAAGCCCTATGGTGCAAATTTCTCCATTGCACCTCCATTTAGCAGGCCCCATCACTGGTCTTAAAGAATGGCTTTTACCCCAAAACTAAACCAATAATCTATTAAAATTATATTATCATACGTATTTTTTAAAGATCTCCTAGAAATACTTTCACATATATTCTTGTATACCTTCTGTATTTTAGTATCATTCTAGGAAAGACCACCGGCTATACCACCAGTATAGCTTCTCTATTTTAGTATCATTCTAGGAATTCCCCACAATTCACTGGGCAAGCAGTGGAGGCATCCAGGGAAACCCAACTTTGTATGTGTTCTTACTGACTGAGAGCAAGCTGGGTCAACTCGAAGGCTCAAATCAACTATTTTGACTGAATTTACCCATCACTTAAGGAAGTCACTTACTCTGAATAGAACTTTGACTAGTAATTTGTCAGAACAGAAATCACTTCATTTAAAATGGCTCAGTGATTTTCATACATAAACTTAGCCTCCACAAAATATTCGAGAAAGGAAAAATGGAATCATTTGGCCATGGAATGCAAGGGAGGAAACACATCTGTAATCAATGAACAAGTAATTGTTCAAGGCTTATTACCTGCAGAGCATGGTGCTAGAAGTACGAAAATTATGAAAGAAATATAGAAAAGTGTTTCTGTCCTCAAATTGTTTACAATCTGGTTGAGAATTCATGAATGATTACAAGAATTATCCTAGGAGCAATACAGGACAGTAAGTCCATCCATGCCAAATGACGCAGTACCGCGTATTTTACGGGAGTGAGCTCAATTCAGGGTTTTGGAAGGACAGAACTGTGATGGGAAGAGAAGACAGCAGTGGCTGAGAGCAGCCGTGCAGGAACTGGCCTCACTCCCGGCTGCCTGTGTTTGTTTCCTTTTTCTCCCTCAACCTGAATAGTCTTCTCCCTCTGAACAGATTACTAGCTTTGACTTTATCATTTATTTTAAAATTTTGTTTAGGGAAAAAAAAAAGACAAAATTAAAGGCAGATTATGAAACTGGGAAAAAGATTTGCCACATCTTTGACAAAGGGTTAATATTCTAAGAGCAATTACCAATCAG
The DNA here is from genome assembly GCF_937001465.1 of Orcinus orca. Classification (NCBI taxonomy): domain Eukaryota; kingdom Metazoa; phylum Chordata; class Mammalia; order Artiodactyla; family Delphinidae; genus Orcinus; species Orcinus orca. The sequence goes on from NC_064570.1 coordinate 69,933,624, forward strand.
TAAGGTCAGACAAACACATCAACAGAAAAAACCAAACATGAGCTAAAGACCATAAGCAGGCAACAGTTAAAAGCGATACGGGGCTTCCCTGGTGGCACAGTGGTTGGGAGTCTGCCTGCCGATGCAGGGGAAGTGGGTTTGTGCCCCGGTCCGGGAAGATCCCACATGCCGTGGAGCGGCGGGGCCCGTGAGCCGTGGCCGCTGAGCCTGTGCGTCCGGAGCCTGTGCTCCGCAACGGGAGAGGCCACAACAGTGAGAGGCCCGCGTACCGCAAAAAAAAAAAAAAAAAAATTTACCAAAAAAATAGAAGAGATACAACTGGCCAATTACAATATGAAAAAATATTCTATTGACAAAGACAATTGAAATCTATGTACCATCCGGTAAGATTTGTGTGTGTACTAAAACATATACACAATAGTACATGCCTCACCACGTAAGACTGTTGAAGGATTTGCCACTGAAGGAAAATAAGCTGCCACCACTTTTGAAATGTGACAGACGTGGCCTTAAAAAGTGAATATTAATTTGCAAATATGCTATTCACTGGGCAAGGGCCCGTTTTCTGCTATGCCTTTGATGACCGATCAACATATTTAAAAGGTCTAACATATTAGACTTAAAAATAGAGAAATTTCTAATATTTAACAGAAGACTGAACTTTCCTAATCCGGAATTTGAAACTGACTTAGTGTGCGGGTTAGAGTATAAGCAGTAGTAGGTCTTTGAAGCTTAAAGTTTAAGCCCTTTTAGATCATCAAGAACTTGAGTATGTTCATGTCTGTTTCTCATAAATGCACATTATAAACACTATCTGTCATCATCCCATGAAGTGTGGTACAGTTGATAGTTTTAGTGAGCAAGAAATCACTTTGGGGCAAAAGTCAGTTTTTAAGACTAGTGATGGGGTCTGCTAAATAGAGGTGCAATGGAGAAATATGCACCAGAGGGCTTATGAATTACGTAAACACTGAGCTGAATTCTTTGAGGCCACCTATTATTAACTTATTATTTGGAATTGCTCTTTTTCTTAAAAAAAAAAAAAAAAGGTAGTTCCTATTACCACCCAGTAAAAAATGTACTCTGCAATCTTTTCTTGTTTTGCATATGATTGGTAGCATACCTTTTAACTGCTGTAAGTAATAAAAAAAATATATGTGCAAGTTGGCTATAAGAAATGCCCAAGTTTCACCTAATAAAATTTTGGTATGCCTCAGTTTTGAAAGTAAATTTGATTTATTTGAGCCACCAGCCGTCCGATGACAGCCCTGTGTTTTTTATATGAGTCATGTCCCAAGGGGTCTAGAATATGCCAATGGTGTACCTTGGAATGGGTCCAGTGTCCGCAAACAGGTTTTCATTAGACTTTGATGCCAGTCACATTTGGAGCAGAGAGGCTGCTGAAAACCAGCTTTACTTTGGGATCACTTCTTTCTTTTAGAAAAAACAACAAAGATCTTTTTTAGCAAAGCTTTGTGCGTCCACATTGTAGGTGTATGGTAATATTTTAGAGAGCAGTAATCTGTTATTGCAGGTGGTCGGGCTTCAAGCACTTCCGTATTTTGAGAATAGATCAGACGAAGTGCAACAACTTTTATTGAAAAATTGCCGAATTTGAAAATTAGAAACACATTTTCTGTGGCTAAGATTAAGTTAGCATGTATTACAGTCACTTGGACTTTTCTGTAGCACTAAGGGGAATATAATTACATAGGTTATTCCACATGTCATGAGATTGGAACCTTAATCACAGTTAGAAACCTTTATCATGCTGATGTAGACCCTTACAGTTTAATCTCTAGTAATTGAGGGGCTTTTCTTTTTTTTTTATTAAGAATATGGAGTATGCAAGTCAATGAGAAATAAAACAAACCCACCTTTTATTTTTATGCATCAGAAGCAAGTTTTATTCCTGATTTTTTTTTTAAATTGTGTATCCTTTCATGGTCTTAGAGAAGGTTATATGTGAGGATGGAGTCCAAGATTATCCTTTAAAATCTATTTTTTAGACATACATATATATCCATGAGAATATATGTATGTGTGTGTGTACATACATATATACAAAACATTTTTATGGAACTTAATTTAAAAATGAGATTTGGAGCCTTATTGCATCTACAAAATGTAAATGTATATTGTTTACCTCGTGGCAGTAAGGTCTAAGAGTTTTATCGAATGAAAATTGTTACCACCAGAATAACCAGATCAAAAGAAAAATGAAGGGACAAAAAAAAAAGAAAGCCCAAGAGAATCCCAGGGGGCCTAGGTCAACAGAAATATTGCCAAAGATTCAGAGCATAAACATGACATTAGCTGTTATCCAAGAATATAATTACATTGTCTTCTGACTTTGAAAATCTGTCCTGTGTCATTCTAAATGAGGAAGAAGTATTTTATTGCTCTTCCCGTGATACAGACTAGGGTACAGCATCTTTTTTGAAAGAAAAAGGCATTTTGAACCGCCCGGTTTGGATCAAAGTCAGTAATATCATAAACTACTTCAATCAACCAACCAAACAAGTACAGAATTGACCAGACTTTTCCCTATTTTATCAAATAAAATAGAAAGAAAACACTACAGAGTAAACTATTATATAATTAATGATCAATGATAAGAGGTAGGCTATTGGTTTTCAGTCATTTGTGCTTGGGTAACCCTTACATTTTTTTATTAGCTAGGAGCTCCCTTCTCTTATTCTTAGGTTGATATCTGAAAATGTTTATTATAGTTTTATATAGATACATCAGATACAATCTCCAGTGCATTGTAAATATCAACATTTTCACTCTTTTAAATGTTTTCAGTGAAATCTAAATAACATAGCTATTTGATACCCATTGTTTTCTATTTTTAGAATATGCAGATTGACTGCCAGTGGGCTCAAGGGTATTTCTGGGATAATGGAGATGGTCCCAAGTGGGAATGTGGGAACGCTGCACTACTGTATACATTTACTAAAAACCGTGCAGTTGCACTGTTACAAGGGGTACATTTTACGATATGCAAATTATACCTCAAAAAAGTTGTAAGAAATACACAAACAAGTTGGAAATTTTACATTGTTTTTTTCCCCCTCCTTTGACCTGTATTTCCATCCTACTTCCCCTGTAGAATCCCATCCTACTGGAGTATATTTTCAGGATTAAGTGTCTTCTGTTGAGGATCCGATATTTCTTTGCAACAAAAATGTGTATATAAATTTAAATTTAAATATTTTTTTATTATATGACATAAGGCTCTAAATATTAAACCATGTATTCTATATTGGATTATTATTATAATTAGCACACGGCTGATCAAAAGCAACGTTAATATACACTCAATGTTTTATAAACGTAAAAATGAACATTTATTAGACATGCATCATTTAATGAAACACATGGAACTCTTTTTTTCATTTAGTTGTTCCTTTTCAATTAGTCATTGCCAAATTAGATAAAATTCAACATCAATTTTATTCCAAGGTTTTGGTTTTATAGATTTAAGCACCAAGAAACACTTTTTTGCATAAATCATAAGACGAAGAAGGAGCTTATGTAAACAATATGGCCATGGTTTTTTAAAAAAAATTTTCTTTCAGTATTATACATCTAGAGTGATCTAGTATTAAAATGCTTTAATGATCTAAACTCAATTAGTACCTGGAATTCATTCATTCACTCAACACATTTATTAAGTCCCAGCTAGACCATGTGCTAGGCTTTGGGTGGCCTTATGGAACTCTTTTCAGCCCATACTCCAAAATCTAGACTACTCATCACACCGGACTACCCAGAACTCTGCTGCTGAAGTGATGCTGGATACAGGATACTAAAAATATGTGCTGGTGTGAGGGGCATCCACAAATACCCTTGGTGCCGTATCCTGCTTTGGGGGCCCTCCCTAGTCTATATTTCCTATGCACCTACTCTACACATTACCTAAATTACCTAGATGGAATAAAAGATTGCAGACTGCTGACTGTAGCTGGCATCAGCACTGTAAATTGTTTTCTAAGCATAAACAGATATAGACACAGTCTGTATCCAAGTTTATTCACCTCCAGTTGGTGAAATAAGCCACATCCAAAATATAAATTTCCCGGAAGAATTTCCTTTCAAATGCATTTCTGTCAGAAATAGTCCCCAAGTTGTTTGTGGCTACTGATCTTATATTTAGGGTGAACCATTCTTAGGTTAACCCAAAGGCTTTTCATTCCCTTTAGAAAAATGACAAAAATGAAAGGGACACCTTAAACCTCGAAGGATTGTGAGTCCAGGTTCCTCTGTATGCTGTACTCAACTTCCACTCTATAAGCTTGAGTTGCTTCTTCCCTAACTTCCGTTCTATGACTTGGCATCTTTGAACACAGCCTCCCTGCATTAGGACCATCCCCTTGGCTGTTCTCTCCAGAATCCCCGCTCCAGCATCCAGCACTAGGTCACCCCATTTTCCTGATTCCACCCCCCGGCCAGGGTGCCCTCTGTCCTTCCTGTACCCTGAACCAGGGGTCCCCAAGCCCCGGCCTGCAGACGGGGCCACACAGCAGGAGGTGAGTGGCTGGCGATGGAGCCTGTTACATTGTTGTAGCCACCTTACATTGTTGCTCATTTTGAATCCCCGGCACTTAGGAAGGTTCTTGACACTGTGACTGTTGCTCAGTACATGTTTGTTGAATGAATGAGCAGACTAATAAGGCCCTAGTACTCACTATGTACCTAAAGAAGAAAAATAGCCTAACAGCAACCCTGGGTTCCAATTTTATTCCTTAGGATTCGCCAGTCATCGTGGGTCTATGACACTTAAAGTGAAGGATTTGGGGTTTTGTTTGTTTGCGTTTTTTTTGCCTTGCAGCAGCAAATGTGTATATGTGTGTGTGTGTATAAATATGTGTTTGTAGCCTTCACCGTCACCTACAAATCCTAGAGTTAAGTCTTATTTTTCTGCCTTTATTCTACCCCCTCACAATTTTCTATTCTCTTACCATATCCATTTGCTGCCACACACACACGGACACACACACACACACCGCTCAGGTCTCTCCTACGGGAGATAAAATACAGAAATATGGAAACATCAGGATCTCCACCCCGCCACTTTTCGGCGACTCATCCAGCCAACTCAAAGTGAGATTTGCCATTTTAATTGCCTCACCAGTAAGTCTCTTTTGGGGGTAGTTTGTGGGTTTGGGGTGTTGGACATTAAAAGTAGCAATGTTGGAAGTAGAAACTAAGCTGGATAAACATGAAGGACCCTCAGGGTCCTTGGGCATGTGGAGATCCTCTGGTGGAAAATGAATCGGCATGTCTAAAATTCCTGCTGATGTAGGGAAAGGGCTAAGTAATGACCCAGCTTATGAAATCAGCCTTCTGGGGCTGGCATAGAGTCATACACCAGGCCAATTAAATTCTTAGAGGAAAATATAATCGTGTCAACTTCAAATGTTGAGTTGAACTGTTCAACAGTGAGCTGTTCTTTTAACTGCCCAGCGTCTGAGCCCACCTCTTCCTATGTTATGCCAACAGCTAAGGGCAGCTCCAGGCTTAGGTGTCTGGGTGCTAGGAGTAATAAAGCCTTTTGCCCAGAATTTCAACAACCCAAAAGGCAAAACTGAAGTGATAGTGACAAGACAAATGAGAATTGGGGACTTAGAGTTGATTCGTGAATGGGTTAAGACTTTTGGGCTGGGATGAACGTATCTGCATGTGAGAACTACGTGATTTATGGCAAACAAGAGGGTGGTGGGTTACGGGCTGAACTGTCTCCCCCCAAATTTCATATGTTGAAGTCCTAACCCTGAGCACCTCAGAATGTGACTGTATTTAGAGATAGGGCCTTTCAGAGGTAATGAAGGTAAAACGAGGTCATTTGGTGGGCTCTCACCTGATATGACTGGCGTCTCCTTGTAAGAGGAGATTAAGACACAGACTTGTGCACACGTAGAGGAAAGACCACATGAGGACATGCAACAAATTTTAAAATTGCAAAGGGCTGATAAAGACACAATCATGCGATCGCGTGGCAGGACTCTCCCCAGTGATGTGCAGGGCGGGGCCCCGAGGCTCACGCTAGGTTAGCTGTGTGGTGAACTGCCTGTTTGAAATGATGGGAAGAGACTGGATACCTCAAGGGTTAGATTTTCGGTCTTCCCATCCTCTTGTTAGCTCCGTGACAGTAGATTTGTAGAGAGGGTTTCTTTCTCATGAGCCTCCACCAGGCTCTTACGTTTATGTTTTCAGTCCAGCCAAATAATCTTCTTGTACAAATGTGCCTCCTGGAAGAATCTTTGCAAATACCCTGCCCTGTGTGGTAATTAATCATGGTCAGTTACTCTTTTCAGCAGCATTTTGATGGAGATCTCTGGACTTGGGCTTTCTGGGCCCTGTCAGCTGCAGGTGATAGAGCAAAGGGGTTGGGGGTAGGGTCCCTGGATGCAAAGGAAAGCTATTCTGCAGTTGCACTGAAAATTGGAGGATTTTGGTGAAATTTTTCAGTTTCAGAATTTGTTGGATCTCCAATCAGGCTGCCAGTGCTGAGGTCATTTGCATGACCCTTTTACCATTTTCAAAGGCAAAGCTTCCCTCTTGCTGAAGACAAAAACTCATAAAACGGTGCCAGAGAAATATGATTTTTTTCACACTCCACAAAGCTGTCAAAAATTAGGTTTGCTAGGTTTGCTTTTAATGTGTAAAACCTTTCACATGGCTCCAGGCACAACCCGGCATCTGGTGGCCAACCTGTTGGATTTCCTTCCAAGGAAACAGTAGAAGCACTGTTGGAGAAGAGGATGGCATTGGCTTCAGCTGGAGCTGGAAGGGATGTTGCCCACCCTCAAAAGTGTGGAAGCACTGGCTTCTACAGGGACAACCTCTATTTTAGAAGTAGGTTTAAGAGCACACATGCATAGTGTGTGTGTGTATTTGTGTGTGTTTGTGTGTGGTATTTAGGCTCTAGCTGGGAACTCTGATCTGTGGCTCTACCTATTCATGGGAGGACAGATCCAGATGACCCAGAATGCTATCTTGGAAACAACTGAGGCCTTGAGTCAACTGCTCTGGATTCGAGTCCTGGCTGTGCTAGACCACAAGCTGTGACCATGGGCAAGTTACTTAACCTCTCCAAACTTCAGTTTCAACATTAGTATAATGGAGACAATAATTCATGAGCTCCTTGTGAGGTTATATTGGGATTGTGTATTTAGAAGTTTTAGTACAGTGCTTGCTAAAAGGGTGATGAATGTAATTAACATTCTTGTTACCTACCTGATAGGGTTATTGGGAGAGGGAGAGATGATGAAAATAAAACTCCAGGCACATCATGGGCCCTCAAGAAATGGCAGTTACTTTTAATTTCTATTAATAAATGCAATCATGTTCAGGAGTACTAGCTGTGATGTTTTCTCCCTAGGAGAGTCAGTTGGGCAGAGGTTGGCAGAGCCAGAATCTGGGGGAAAGGATTATGGAACAACTGGGGTCCCTGCATTTGATTATACTAAAAGTAGTTCATTGAGTACTGAGAGATATGCCATGGATTTCATCACTTGAATGTTAACCTTTTCAACATTTGAAACACTGAGTTTTGGAGAAAAGAGTTGGTGAATGGTCACAGGATATGGAAAACAAAAGACATTTCAGGGACACCAAAGGGTTTTTACGTACTTTGCTAAAAGGGATACAACCAGAAAAAACAAAAAACAAAAACCTAATGAGATTCAAACTGAATTTGTCACCTCTACTTTGCTTTAATCACACTAGGGATTTGTTGCATGCACTTGGCTAGCTGTGTGTTCTTAACTGTGGAGCCCAGTCACAGACTGTCTGTCTAAGGGGACTCCAGCAATCCTACCCCATCTGCACCTTGGGCTCCGGGTGCAGACTCATCATCTAGGGATTGTGTTCATATGCTTTCTTAGTTTTGGTAAAGTTTTACTGAAAGTCAAATCCAAGTTGCACATATAGAATGTAAGAGTAGCTCTGGGGTACAAATATTTATAAAAATAGAACTTATCTATTATAGAGTTAATTTGTTTCCCAGCCAATTTATTTTTCTTTAGAAAAAAAACCCCACACATTTTATAAGACTGGAGTATTTTGAGTTTTGAAAAAAAAACTTAGTAAAGGATGAACATATAAAGCCCCCTATAATCTCTAGAGAGGTGAGGCAGGAAACACCAGCTTGAAACTTACAAAAATGGTATTGACCAAATCTCCTAAGAAAGTAATCTTATAACATTTTATGGTCATCAGTCCATTTTACACATGAGTAAACAGTGATAAAATGAGGTGATATATAAGCAAGTTTGGAACCAGCTGTGCCTTTTATGACTATATAGATGCCCTAACTCTTTATAGAACAGGAGTTAATTTCTTTAGTTGAGGGTGACAATCACTACATTTATTCATGTAATTCTCTTGCAAGGGAATAATCCTGTGTTAATTAGCGAGTTAACACATGTATTGTTTATATTTTTATTTTTTGTATATTATGATGTTTTGACACCTGAAAAACCTGGCTGGGGAGAGACTTCCCTTCTGGGGCTAGCCTCAATTCTTAGAAATAGCTAAGCGCCCAGCTGGGAGTGCGCACTTCACATACAAACTAACCAATCCAGAGCCGCACCTCCTTTATGTGGCCCAAGCATCCTTGGAGGCAATATTCCTCTGCCTTTATCATCCCAGGGTTAGGTGCCAGGCAACCAGGGACCATGCCCATCGCTTAGGGTCTGCCAAAATAATTCGAACTAGCCAATCCTAAACTGATTGCCTTGTCCTTCTCAGAGAAACTCCCCTCACCTCGGTCCATGTAACCTCCTGACGACACTGGTGCTTCCACATGTGCTGCTGTCTGGCCTGCCTCCTGTCTCTAGGGCCTGTGAGTATAATACATTTTGTTTTCCTGACCCTCTCCTTGTTTCCTCTCATGGCCACACGTGAATGACCATCATCCAAAAGAACACATAACTATATGTGGCAATATGGGTGACATCAGGTTTCTGCTACTAGATGCCATGCTACCCTTTCCAGATGGGCAGAAGAACAAGCGTAGAGCCAGGCCACTGGAATTGAGAACACATCTGAACAGAGCTGAGCACGCTTTTGCCCTCCTTGCCCCCACATGGTTCCCAGTTTCCCTCTCTTTGTCAGTCCTTTAAGCCTACTTTCAGCTTAATGGTTCTTGTACATTTCTTGCTCAGACCTGGCTACTCACCTGCTGACATGTGGTTCTTGACCCTTGACCTCTTCTTCCTCTACCTGAACCCAAGGGTAATGCTGCCCAGTTCCTCTCCAACCACCCCTATCCCTCTCACCTGGCAGCTCACTTTAGTCCATGCCACACTACATCCTACTTGCTGAGCCCCTCGCCCAACACACACACGCTCACACATACAGTAAGAGGTGACATTTGCCATAGCTACCTAAAATAGGCAGTTAGTTCAAAACACTAAATAAATAGAAGTTTAATTAGTAAATGTGTTAATACTTTCTCCTATTTTAAGATAGTTAGGAGTTATGTAAATTCACCTCAAATTATGTATGCATGCGAGTACACTGCCTGTTACACTGTAGGAATATAATTACCATGTCACTAATTAACAAATAAAAGAAAGCTGTTTTCTATTACTGAAAAAATGGTTTAAAGAATTTCTCCCTGTTGACACTAACCGATATTTACTGCTGTCTCCGTTTTAGTGAATAAAAATTTCATTTATCTGTTTCTATACGATCGCTGTGCTAAAGTAAGCAAATCAGTAGCACTATGTTCTCTTCAAGCTAAACAAGCCCCTTGAAATATTTTTTTAGACCATTAAATAGTTTGCTAAATATTTACTTAGGAGTGGTATAAAGACCAACTTAAACCTGGATGAAATAAGCACAAATAGAATTAATAAGCAAGTCTTGTGATACTGTTTGCTGAATCTTATATATGACACAAAGATAAACTTGGATCAAAAAAACACAAATAGAAATAATAAGCAAAAGTTGCAATATATATTCGCATACACAAACCTGCAAACAGTTTTTAAAAACACCCTTGGGTGGCATTCACCACTACCCGTTTACCCTCCAAAGGAAACTCACCTTCTCACGCCCTCCTACGAGTAGTAAGTGGTGACGTCTCATATCTATGAAAACCTCACTACGTTCCAGACGCTGTTCTGGGTGTGATACATGTGTTACTTAATCCTCCAAACTACATGCAGTAGGTGAGAAAAGTAACTCACCCCAAATCCCTAACAAGTGGTCAGTGACGAATCCAACCCATTCTTCCTCCAGGGCCTCCGGAGTCAAAGCCCCTGTGCTCCACCACCGCCCCATCTCACCAGAGATCAGAATCCCTCCACGGAGACGAACTGGAGAGAGGCCGCAGAAAACGTTGCGGGACCACCATCTAACTTCACTCCTTCCCTCAGCCCCAGTGAAAACACCAGTGAAAGCGATTTCTTTTAAAGACAAATTCAGACAGACGGGAAAACAGGAGGTGAGATGGCGGCAACAACATTTAGAAAGCTGGAAAAGCTGAAGGATGAGGAAGGACTAAGTAGCTCATCCAAGAAAACTGGGTCCTAAGTTCCCAGCGGGGAGCCTAATTGTAACTAATTAACACCCTCCCCCAGCCCCCATCACCACCCCGCCAATGGACCAAAGTCCAATTCTCAGGAATCAGTGGAGCCAGGAATCTCTGGCCTGGGAGTGAGGGAGAGAAGTGTGGGTGAAATCCTTGAGCAACAGACTCTTGGATCCCACACCGCCCCAGAACGTGTCCTCCCACCCTCTATTTCCCTAAACCTGTAAGGGTTCCTCCTGTGCTTGGTAGTTTACCAGTGAAACCGTCTGAGTTCGGAGTTTTAAAGATTTAATTACAATTTTAATTCCTTTAATAAGTACCACTTCATGCTCATGAGAATGGTTAAAATATTTTTAAAAGACTGGCAAAACCAAATATTGCTGAGGGTATTGTATAACCAGAACTCTCATCTGCGGCTGGTGGAGACGTAAAGTAGCATGACCACTTTGGAGAAGGACTGGAAGGTTACATTTCCGTTTATCCTGTCACCTACCAACTTCGCTCCTAGGTGTTTATTCAGTACACTGTGTCTCTTTCCGTACCTGCTGCCTGTTTTACTGGGCACAGGCATATGTAACCGTTTGCAATCACGGTTTCAAAAGATTGTTTCTGTTAACACTTTATTTCTGGCACAGTTAGCATATACGCTTGATAATGTTTCAGTCTCTTGCACTTGTCTTAAAGACATTTGAAGGATGAAATTATCCTTGCCCTCCTTTTCTTCAAAGCCAATTTGTTTAGTATGAAGTTATAACACAAACAAACCACACTTAAGCATTTGCCACACTGATCAATGTTTTGAGTATTCTACATAATTCCACTTAATCCTCACAAAAATTATTGGAAGGGACTGTTATTATAATATAAAATCAAGGCCCCATTTATAAATATTTTACAAAAATGAAACAGAGTGAAAGAAACACCGTAAGTGTAGGAGCCAGGATTTGCAATCAGCCATCCTACCCCAAAACCTTCCTTACACTGCTATGTGCCATCCCCTTAACCGCCCTCTCAGCAACTTGGAATCACTGATCAACAAGACTTGACAGCATTTAGTTGTGCACATGCAGGTGTGTGTGTGTGTGTGTGTGTGTGTGTGAGAGAGACAGAGAGACAGAGACAGAGAGAGACAGAGAGAGACAGAGGGAGAGAGAGACAAGAAATGAGCATAGATGGTAAGAATTTTTGTTGGGGGTGGGTAGAAGATTGTAAACAAGGGGAAATTTTCTTTTAAATGTCACTTGCTAAAATGCAAAACGAAAATGTCATTTTTGAACATCTAGTTCATGGTCTGAGGCTGTTAGAAATTTTAAATGGATGAACAAACAAAGGCTGAGTTCTAAGAATGGGAAAAAAGTTGAATAAAGTTAGCATCAGATAACAGTAAATTTCTAGGCTGAAAATTTCTTCTCTCATTTAAGGAAGAAAGTTAGAGACCCATTAGACATAGAAAATGAGACTTTATGTAGTAAGAATGTTGCAAGGAAAATTATTTCTTGTCTAAAAATAATGACTCCTTAAATGAAGAGGAATGATCACAAGACAGATATTAGCAACTCACTAAATGTATCTAACATAATATGAGCAATTTTTTTTCTGTAATTCAGTTTCTGATAGGTATAAGATTGTTGCATGGAATGAGACTTAACCAAGACGTACAAGCAGAGTATTATATATAATAACCTTACATATAATAAATACTATTAATTTATTGTATCATGTAATAATAATGATATAAAAGGGCAAAACAGGAAAACCTGAGTTTATTTTATTTTGTAAAATGGTAGCAAATGGTAGATTAACCGAACCAGGTAGATTGAGCACTTCAAATTGGAACAATGTTATAGAAATAATGTTTCTCAGTTTTTGATCTCTCTTTGAGTTGTTTTGAACTATTGCACCATGCTGCTTCTAGATGAGGATTTCTGAAACCATGAGTATGCAGGATTAGTCCTGGACAACAGCAAATACAGTCAAGGAACCGAGAGGTAGGATTGGAAGAAGAAGAAGCGGGTGTTGGCTAGCCAAAGTCAATATTGAAAAGTCATGAGGACATGTTAGAGCTAAGCTAGAAAAGTGGAGGATGCAAGCACTGCAAGTAGTTTCCAGAGCAATCCACGTGTCTTTATAATGGTTGAAAATATACATATTTGCTTTTGCCACATGGCATCTTAAATATTCTCTTACTTGACCCATGGTAGAGTTGTTGAGACATTTAACTTTCTGAAATTCATCAGTATCATTTATGTTGAAAAAGTAATCATGTTCTGCATACATTCCTAATTAGACAACTAGGACTGAGCTAGAAATATCAGCATGAGAAAAATTAACTGTATTAAACCTACAGCCATACTTAATGGCGAAGTAGTAGTGTGCCTCCAAAGTCACACTCCGAGAATCTCCAAACAGGTAAGATCCTGCTCACTATTACTATTAGTACAACTGGTTTTCAGGTTTTGGTTAACAAAGTAAGACGATACAGAGAAACATCACGCATGCCTAAAGAGAAGAGAAAAATTATTATGTGGATGTGAGATTCTTTCAGAACTAAAAAGACACAACTAAAAATTCTTAAAATAAGAAAGACACTTCAGCATGATGATGAAGTTCAAGATAAATATCCAAAATAACTTTTCTTTATATAAACAATAGCCAGTTAGAGAATTCCAGTCACAATAGTAAAACCTAAAACATAAAATAACTAGACAAAATACTAACAAGAAAGTGTGACTTTTGTTTGAAGTGAGCCACAGAAGTAACTTTTCTGAAGTAAACCATAACAGTAATTCAAAAGATATGCAAGAAGAGAAAGAAATGTCATGTTTCTGAATGACACTAAATATTAAAGATAAATTACTCATTTACTAATCAAAATTTATTTTTTAAATTTTAGCTTATTGAAATGATTCTAACACTGAACTAGCTCATAAAAGTGAAGGTATGAGAATGGCTTATAAAATCTAGAACAAAGGAAATATTGAAGTCAGGCTCACACTACCACAGAATAAAATGTAACATGGAACTCTGGTGATTAAAACCACATGGTATTGGCAAAGAATTGACAGATCAATGAGACGGAATGGATAACTTTAAAACAGACTCTAGTATGTAGAAGACATATTATGTAATAAAGGAAATGTCACAAACTGATGGGGAAGGCTTTTTCATCTAACAAACAAGATTGAGAACACTAACAAACTTCAGAGAAAAGCAAGATCCTCAGAGAAAAAGAAACACAAACGGTGAATAAACACATAAAAATGCTCAATCTTGCTAGTAATTCAGGAGATGCAAATTAAGACCACATTGATTTATCTTTTATACTCACTAGATTGGCCAAAGTTAGCCAAGATACCGAAATTGGAGAAAAGGTAGATCAAGGCAAAATCTTACATGTTGATGGTAAGAATACAAATTGGTACAGTCATACTGAAATTCGCATTATCTTTTAAACTTAAGGCTCACATCCCCTACAACCTAGCAATTTTAATTCTATATGTACACTTCACAGAAATTCTTGCATATATGCACTAGTAGACTTGTACAAAATGTTCTTAGAAGCATTGTTCGTATTAGCAAAAAAAAAAAAACCCAGAACAACAAAAAGAACAGTAAACAAACAAAATATTCATTGACAATGGAATAAAAATTACACTGGGGTATATTCACACAATGAAATAATATACACCAGTAAAAATAAATGGACAAAATGATAAATGACTACTAAAACAAACTATTGAGAAAAAAAGGAGGTCACAGAATACTGCATGCAGGATGATAATATTTTTATAGAATTCCAAAACCAGCAAAAGGAAATTACATATTATCTAGGAGATCATATGTATGATGAAACTATTGTTTTAAGCACAGTCACGATAAGTCAAACACACAGAATAGAAGAGAGTTTCTCAACCTTGGCACTACTGGCAATGGAAGCAGATAACCCTTGGTGGCGGGAGACTGTCCTATGCATTATTGGATGTTTAGCAGCATCCCTGGTCCCTATCCACTAGAGGCCAGTTGCAACCTCCATCCCAGTTGTGACCACCAAAAATGTGTCCAGACATTGTGGAATGTCCCACAGGAGATAAAGTTGCCCCCAAATGAGAATCCCTGGAATAGAGGTTGCCTCTGGGTTGGGACTAGAGAGCAAAGCAGGGAGACTGTAGAGGAGGAACCCAAGGGAAGGTGCAAGTTACTGATAATGTGCTAGTTCCTAGTTTGAGTTGTAACTCAGGGGTGTCATTTTATAACTGTGCCTCGTGGCTTATACGTTTTTTGTATATATCAGATAGTACATGATTTTCAAATTAACTATATATGGTAATACACAGTGAAAATGCCAGAATAAAATATCCCCACATTAGCAGTATATATTATAGGTGAAGATTATTGATGGTTTCTAGTTTCTTCTCTGTATCATGTTTTCAAAAGAAAAAAGGAACATGTATTAGTTGTACAAAAATTGTTTTAAAAACCTTTACACACGAGATGACATGACACTGCTTAATTATCAAGGTAGAGTGTGACACAAGCAGAATCCTTTCAGAACTCTTGAAAAAGTTCATTCCTTATTTGTTGTTTATATTTATTGTACATTTAATTTTGAGAAACAGCATTTGATCTGGCATGATATGGGTTCTTCCATAAGAGAATGCTTATGAATCTAGTATGTATCCAGCTTTATTTTTGTAAAGGATAATAAGAAAAAGGATTTGAAATTATTTAAGGGTTTGCTGTATTCGAAACTGCTGGCTTGGGTAGTCCCAGGCCTGTGATAAACCCTGGCGTTTGTTTAATCTGTTCTCTACTGACAGCTGACGCACAGCATGCTCTGCTCTTTATATTTCTAATTTTTGTGACCCCTTTGATCAAAATCTGATGATGTAAAAAACAAAACAATAGGATCAGTGGCAGTGGCAGCTAAATGAGTTCAAGAAGTTGTTTAAAGCATTGTCACAGTTGAGAAAATCATTCCTTTCCTTCGAACTAGATCCAAATTCTGGATGTTAAAGGAGAGAGAATTAAAGATTATTTTATTTATTCCTGGTGCGAACGGGCTGCTGTAGCCCCACTGATAAATATCCAATATGAACACCATGGAGCCCCCAATTCAGAGGTCGTCTTCACCAACATGTACTGGAATTTCTCCCTGTATCACAGGGAAGGAGACACTTAATCTTTCTCTGTTTATGGGATGCATAACTAGATATTTTTATGGTATAAGCATATGCCACCTGTCACTATTTAACCTTTGTTTTTAAAAGAAGTCTGAGCAACAGAAACCCTGGATTTGATACGAACACTTCTTGTATAATCTAGGAAAAAATCACGTCAACTCTCTGAAATTTAGTTTCCTCAACCATGAAATGAGAGTAACCAAAACCCTTGACCATTTTACCTTACAGGTAGTTGAGAGAATTGCTTAAGGGTCTGTCTGAGACAAGTGTTTTGGGAACTATTTGCCTCTGTTTACCTATACCTGTATGTAAGAATGTACCTATAGCTCTACAGAGACGTAGTGTGTAATAATTAAATTCATGGGCTCATTATGATCAGAATGTTTCAACTCTGAGGCAAGCTATTCATTTTCATGGGGGTCACAAAGGGCAAGTGAAACAGTTTGTGGAGTGTGTGTTTGCTTGTTTGTTTTGTAGGTGGCCCCATTTATACAGCTCACAACTCCTGTCTCTTTTCCCAACGGTCAAGCATTCTGACCACCAGCCCCACGGCTTGGAACACTCTTGCTTAAGCTAAAGGCCAGTGTCTGGGCACTCATCTCAAAAACTCCACGCACAGATTTGTCTAACTCAGATGTTCTCAGCCAGGGCCAGTTGTGCTCCCCTTGTTCCAGGGACAAATAACAATGTCTGGAGATATTTTTGGTTGTTACAAGTCGGGTGGAGGCACTACTGTCATCTAGTGGGAAGAGGCCAGGGATGCTGCTAAACATCCTGTGATGCACAGGACAGCCATTCTCCCCCAACAATAAAGAATTATCTAGCCCTGGATGTCAATAATACCAAGATTGAGAAACCCGCATCTAAGTAAACAGTGGACAATTGAGAAATGGTCCAAGTGCTCGTGCATCCAGAGTAACTAACTGATTTGAAAGGACTTCAAATGGTCCTACTTGCTTTGGCTCACTTACATTATTGTATCAAGAGGTTTGAATAGGTGTGTGTCCGTCTCTCTCTTTACAATTCATTAGACAGCCTCTGGGGAATTGAGCCAACTGAATACCTTGATATTGGATTCAAATGCAGTCAAGTAGAATTCTTCTTGGTCTAATCAGTATCTCTGATTTTCTCTACATTGGGTCTCTGCAATTGGTTCCTCTCTTTGGAACCAATTCTGGGTCATTTGCTCTGAGTTTAGGTAGAGAAGCTCCTACTTAGCATTGAACGATTCTACTATATCTTAAAGACATTCAATCAGGCACGTCCTCCATTATATTGGAAGGAATTCTAGTCAGCCAGAGGGCAGGAAACAAAGCAGCGAGTAAGGGATGGCAGATGGTTTTCCAGGCAAACGAGGAGGCAGCTGCAATGCTGACTGGCAAGAGCAAACAGTCAGGAGCCTGGGGACACCTCTATCAGTTTAACACCGTAGACAAGAACCCTGGAGGATTATCACTTCTCAGTATATTTGGATAAAAATGTCTCCCTGCAATCATCAACACACAATATAGAATAATAAAACCATTAACTGGGTCAAAGTTATACAGCCAATAAGACACTATCCAAAGTATCCTTCATTGTATTCTTATTTATCATTACATGCTAATGTTTTTATTAAGCTGGTAATATAGTACTACAAATTGACCTGTTGGAAATGTTGTTACATATTTTTTAATAGCTCTCTTAGATTCCACTGGAATTTGGGAAACAATTTTGAAGAAATGCTTCCAAAGAGAAATCATTACTGAGTCTCATATGAAGATAATATGTTTTTTTCCTTTTTCTTTTCTATCTCCTAGACATTGACAGTGTGACTAATGTGTTTGGTGGTATGAGAAATCCACAAGGCAATGACATCACAATATGTAATTTTTCCCTTGTGTATTGGGGAAAGTCATAGTTCTCTTGTACACTTAAAGAATCAAAAGGCCTAACTTGAAATTGAAATAGTATCCAAAATAAACAAGTTGTAATGTTCTCTTTCTCCCTAAACCCAACCTTTTCCCCTGTAGTTTTAAAGTTTGGAATTAGGCTGTCATAATAGTCTTTCATTTTTAATTAGTCAATGATTTAAAAAAGAAAGAATGAAAGAAGAACTTTGCTGTGCATTAAAATCATTGATGTGTAGTTTTCTTTGGGTTCTGGTGTTTGAAGTGCCTTACACTGATTTTTTTGTTGCCAGCAACTGAAATACCTACTAATGCTTTCTGGCTCTAAAAGAATTGCACATCATTGGCTACATATGTTTACCATTATCCACAGAACTGTCAGACCCTTTATTCCAGTGGAGGCATGCATGGAAATAGGCCAGAACGCGAGGGAACACAGTTCCGGTAGTGAAATTAGCAACTGGACAACATTCCCAGGGAAGTGGCTGAGTTCAGTTCTGGCAGAAGTCCCGTTGCTGCTGGTACAAAAGAAAAAAAAAAAAGGAAAGAAAGAAAAGAAAAAGAAATAACAAAGGATAAAATTTATCTAGGGAATCAAAAGGAGGTAAATGCATGTGACTTGCACAACCTATCAAAAAATAACCCTGATCATTCTTTCCATTTATTCTAAAGTTTTGGTTATTGGGTGACTTCTGATTCTGAAATGGCACATGCTTTTACGAACCTGGATTATGAATGAAGATTGAACACTTAAGACTGTCAACCTTTTGAACTTTGAAGAGAATTTTAAGAGTTTATCCCACTGTTATGGTCACAGGGTTTGAAAGCCATCATTATGGTTGAATTCAATTGTAGTCATTATTATTATTATTATTATTACTTTTTTTTTTTTTTTTTGCGGTACACGGACCTCTCACTGTTGTGGCCTCTCCCGTTGCGGAGCACAGGCTCCGGACGCGCAGGCTCAGCGGCCATGGCTCACGGACCTAGCCGCTCCACGGCATGTGGGATCTTCCCGGACCAGGGCACAAACCCGTGTCCCCTGCATCGGCAGGCAGACTCTCAGGGAAGCCCCATTATTTTTATTTCCACCACATTGTATCAATTCACCAAACTAAATATGGTGAAATGGAAAAAAAAAATCTATTTTTTCAGTGTAATCTGCAAAATTTTGGTAGAAGTAACTTAAATCATGGATAATCATTAGATGAGATGTTACCAATCTACTGTTTTTATTTCATGTTCAATTAGGTTGCTAGGTAACATGAGTGCATTTGTAAAATATTGCTGAAAATTCAAAATATCAAGGAGGGCATTTTAACATCACAAAACTTGCTAGGGACCAGGCAAAATCTAAAATTATACAAATCTGTATAACCATAAAACAAAATATATCTTGGCCTTTCGGATTCAACTAACAATACTATGTGTTTATCACTGTATATTTATTATTCCCTTTATGCTTAACAACAATTGCTGAAATCAGCTTTATTATCCCTTAAAAGGCAAGGAAATTGAGACATGAAAACTCACATAAGAATTCTTTGTAGAACTAGAATTTGAACCCAGATCTGCCTGACGCTAAACACACATTGTGGGCTCACTAAATTCATTTCCTCTTCTTCCTGGACCCCTTGTAGTCGCTTGTAGTTAGATTTGGTCATGTGACCAAGTCCCACATACTGGATGTAAACAGAAATGATGTGTACCATTTCAGGACTGGCCCATAAAATCCCTCATGCAGAACGCTACTTTATGCTATTTTTCCTTCCATGGGCTTGAGGCAAATATGCATAGACACCTTGGATATGGTAAATATGACGGGAGCACAGGAAGGAAGGTGCTGGGCCTCTGCTTTGCTGCTTGACAAAAGTGTCATCTGCTAATCAGACACATCTATTTTGGAATTTACGTGAATGAGAAATAAACTTCTATTGTATTTGAACCATTATACATTTGGGGCTTTGTTACAGTAGCTGGCATTGCTTTGCCTATATATTACCTGTATATTATAACACAGGTCTTTCTTCATACTGAAAAGACCTGGAGGAGCTTATACAGAAGGGCAAGATAGCTATTGATATATATACTGGCAAATGTTTATTAATAAAAGTTATTTAAGTAATTTTTAAATAGGAATCTGGAAAGATCTGAACAAATAAGGAGACTCTTTTAAGAGTCATCAACTTTTTCAAAAAAAATCATCATTTAGAAAGGGCATCTCTTATTTTTCTAAGTTATCAACAACGTCTCAAGAACCTGGTTTAGAATCATAAAGATATAAAATCCATCCACTAATGGATACTCAAAAAATAGATATACTGTAGACCAGTACTATGTACACAGAAATGTTCAGTAATCATTTTTATCCGATAGATTTTATTCGAAAAACTCAGAAGGCAAGAGGAAAGAAAAGCAAGAAGACTCAGTATACCTAAATGGGATAATTCAGTTCAGAGCAAACAAGAGTCACTTACAAGTCTGTAGAATTTTCAAACTCTTAGGGATATTAAATTTCACTTCTGTAAATTCTAGTGATTGAGAACGAAATGGGACTCCTTTAAGAATCAACATTCATGTGATGAGGTTTCAGGGTAGTTATGTTTGTATGAAAAAACATCCCTAAAAGCCTACATTTTTGGGCATGTGTTTTCTCATATGAGAAAAAAATATTTAAAGAAGCCTTTGAGATGAGGCTAAAGCTTTGTAGGATTGTCATAAAAAATTTATAACTAACTCTTAATGTATGCAAGGAGAGTAAGGCGGTTCTGGGTGGAGCTGGGACAGTAGAGCAAAGGCTGCCCCTTCCACAGTTGTCCAAATCCATGTCCAGTCAGGTCTGGCATTGATATCTGAGTGTCCTGTGTGGTGGCATCTCTGGAAGACGGGGTCTTTAAGGATGGTGGATGAATAGTGTCAAAGTTCCAGAGACGAGGGGTTGGAAGTTCATAAATTCTGGAATCAGAGGCACCTGCCTCTTCTACTTTGTAGCTGTTTAGCTGTAGTTAAGGCCTTAGATATCTCTAATTCTGAGTTGTGGTTTATCTGCAAAAGAGGACAATGTTATCTGCCTTGAATGGTTTTGGTGAGAATTTCCAGTAATATACAATGAGCCCCTGGCAGACACAGATAACAAGTAGAGTGATGGCTGTTGTCGGAGCACAGTTCAGCCAGCGAGCAGAGTTCAGTCTCCATGGAGGTAAGTTGACAAGACTTGGCTAGAAGGCTCCCAACTATGGTCTAAGGGTCAGAATAGGGTTCCAGTTCCAGAGGGGAAAGAACTGGGACACAGACACATGGAAAACAGATGCTCAGTCATGAGGATGGAGAGAAGATTTCAGGGAGCATAGGGAGCCACTCCAGGATCACTAGGCACTAGGCTTATGACAGCATAACTGCATCCAGAGCTCGGTCGCTGAGGGGATGGAGCTCCTAATACACGGACAGACATGGTAGGATTGTCTCAAGAACTGGATAAGGCTGAACCTTCAGGCTGTAGGTATATAATGTATGTGTCTGTGTGAGGCAGGCAGCGACTGAATACTGTTATGGAAAGTGAGCTAGAGTCCTCATTTCTTTTGCTTTTATTTTTATATCACATTCAACTATCAACCCTTCCCAAACTTATTTGCAATCATGAGAAAGAATCCTTCACATGTATAGGCTAATATCATGAGATTTACACCTCTATATCTTCTAAATTATTTATGATTCTCACTATATTTCTCCTTGAATGAACTGGACCTGTCCCCCACACCAGGACTGAAATGGGGGGAGAAGATAGGAGAAAGGTAAAGGGTAGGTCTGCAGGAACAAGCAGAACATATTGATACATTTATCTTTCTAAAAATCTTTTATAGATACTGAACATACAGTTACTGAATTGAATATTATGCTTTATCAGTTTATAAAGACAAGAACAAAACAAAAAAAACCCCACCAAATTGGATTGCCAACATTGTCTTTTCATTAAACCTCTTTTTGTAAATCCCATATCCCACTCCCCTGTTTCCTTCCTTCCTTTCGCTTTTTTTTTCTCTCTCTCTCTCTCTTTCTCTCTTTCTGCTCTCTCTCCCCTTCCTCCCTTCCTTCTTTCCTCCAACTGAAATTCAGTCTCATGGGGCTCAGAGATGTAAGGTGATGCTATTCACTATGATGAGGGCTATAAAAGGAGGTACAGAGATATGCACAAAGGGCTATGAGAACAGAGAAGAGCACTTTCAAGTCTTCCACAGTGAATCAGGAAGGTTGAGGCAGGAGATGTTCTTGAAAAATATTCCAGGTCTGTCTGACAGAATGAGAAGCAGGAGGACTGCTCAGATGCTGGCCAACCATGAAGAATTTCCCGCTGCTTCCCTAACCCTCGTGTTCAGTCATGGGCTCTGTGAGCGGGGTGTAGGGGTGGCCCCTAGAGATAGCTGCTCCTAAGGCCCCCTGGCTCTAGGGAGGGGGAGGGAGTCTCTAACTGGGGTGAGCATTTCTAACTGGAGGAACCCCGACTCCAGAAGTCGGCTTTCACCGCAGGCCTCCTAAGGTTGGATATGGATATGATTAGGGTCTGCAATAAGTGACATCTGTTTGCTCTGACCTTTGGGTAATGTGGCGTTTCTTTCTCTGGGGCAGATGCTAGAAAGGTGTTTATTGTGAGTTGACAGGGGTCTTGGTGGGTGGTGAGGTGTAAGTCAAAATTCGACTATGCATTTTGGCATTTTGTCTACAGATGTTTCTCAGATGTTTGTGGGCGGGCATGTCTTTAAATAAAGAAATACTAAATGTGTGTGTTTTTTGCATGGGGGGGAAAGGAAAAAAGTCGCACTTGAAAACTTGGCCTTTTTATGCCTTCCATGACACTCTTGTTTCAGGGCCAGATTGGAATTAGTTGTTGCATGTACTTTCTAAAGAGAAAATTCGCTCATTTAAAGAAAAATCATCTGTTAGTTTGAAATTAACATGCTGATGAAGAAGCTGAATATGGCAGTGGGGGAAGAATGGAAAATTTCAGGAGGTACCAGGTAGTAGTTTTATGTAGTCCACCCTTGCTTCATCCTCCCAAGGTACCATCTTCCCCTACCCAGGCCAGGACACAAGAAACCTTTGGTAAAGCTCATTCTTAGCTCGAAATTGTCACTGCAGTGAGAGCTAGGGGTGTCTTCAGAATTCACAGTCTACACCCATTTGTTATACCATGGAAGTCATACCTTCTATTCCAGGTGCCAAGATGCTGACTTGATAATATAGGAGAGAGAGGGAGAGAGAGAAAGAGAGGTGATCTTGAAGGACATTCAACTTTTAATTCCTTTAGAATTACCTTAAAATATATTTAAGAAAAGAATTGCAAAGAAATGAGGAAAATCAAACCACATTTTTGAAATTATCTTCTAAAAAAAGAAAAAGTCCAGTTTGGTTTTGATTTCCAGAAATCTTCTGAAGTTCTATAGAAATCCTCTAGCTTTAGTTTAGTTTGAGAAGATCTACTTGAAAAACTTCACAAATGGATGGAAGAAACTCCTTACAGAGTTGATTAATCTGATTAGCGAATAAACAGAAAAATAGTGATGATGGGATATGCCTGGAAACCAAGAGCTTAAACATTACATAGAGTTTTCCTGCTTTGTATCAAAACTTCTTGAAATAATGTTTTCAACAGATGCTCACTTTGACCTCCACTTGTTAGCAGTTACATGGAATTTACCACCCTCCCAAAAAAATTTATTTTCAAAAGAAGTTTGTTGTGTATGGTTAAAGAGACCAACTTTTTCAGCTTGGCTCACTTAAAATTCTAAACCTTAATGACTATCTTGACAGGAAGGAAATGTTTTATCTAATGTTGCTTTTTGAAAAAGATAGCTGATGAATGATTATAAGCATAGTTCATTGCAAACAAAATAGTAAGACTTGTTGTTACGTTTGTTATGACTTTTTTCTGAATATAAAACTTGCTTTTTAACTTAGCCGCCATCTAGATCTACCCTCTACGTCATCTACAGAAACAACACAGAGAAACATGAAATGTGGAAACCCCTTAAAATTTGCTCACAGTCTTGATTTCCTTCTCCTGAGTTAGGGTAGTTTGTTCCAGCAAACCTAGAGAACAGAGCACCTTAAGTACTTAAAGTACACAGTTTCTTCACTTCAACTCATTGGTACACTAATGACTGACTGTGGTCATCAAAGTCTTGCGGAAAGCGGGCCTGTCTCCACCGACATTTGGGGCACTCACAAAGCTTAGTTGTAGCCACTCAGTAATTGTTGCTCAGTCAGAAAATCACAGGCTGTTTCCTGTTTTCCTTATCTTCTCAGTCTTACGCTACTTCCTCCATCCCTTTCCCCACTCCTCAATTACATGGAGGGAAAAGTGGTGGTAAATAATGTTTCTTGCCCAAAAAATGTTCAGCCAAATGTCCCAGGAACAGATCACCCGGCTTTCCTCGCTATTGTAGCAGGACGGCAATCGGTGTTTATGAAGCTCAGTACTACATGCTGCTCCAGGATGTTCAAGGCAAACGTGTCAGTCAGGATAAGTCAGGTTATGTTGAGCAAACAAACTACCCAACACTCTCAGAGACTGAAAGCAATAAAGGTGTATACCTTGCTTACACTATACACCCAAAGCAGATGGGTGGAAGGCTCTGCTCCCTAGACCCAGGCTGACAGGTGATCCCCATCATGGGAAACTCCCTTCTCTTTTAAAAAAAAATGTTTATTTATTTATTTATTTTGCCTGTGCCGGGTCTTTATTGCGGCATGTGGGATCTTTAGTTGTGGCATGTGGACTCTTAGTTGCAGCGTGCCTGCGGGATCTAGTTCCCCTACCAGGGATCGAACCCGGGCCCCATGTATTGGGAGCGCGGAGTTTTACCCCCTGGACCACTGGGGAAGTCCCAAGGGAAACTCCCTTCTTATCCAGAGCTTCAGGGTTTGCTGCAAGAGGGAAAAAGAATAGGGAGAACTGGGGAGCCATTGTCCTGGAAGAGACATATGCCACTTCCCTCCATTTCATTGGTCAGAATAAGGGACATAGTCATGCTTACCTTCAAGAAGATAAGGATTGGAATTCTCTATGTTCCCACAGGTAAGGAGAAATACTAATGTTACCACAAGTCTACAGATTTTTTTTTTAAACTAACCGTCCTAGACACAGGCACAAAATAAAGCATCTCTGAAATAAAAACTACTGTCTTTCATGTAATGAGCACTCAATAAATATTTATGAGTGGCAGTTCATTATTTGTCTATCGCTGCATAGCAAACTATCACAAATTTGGCAACTTAAAACCACACCATTTATTATGTCACGGTTCTGCAGTTTGAAAGTTCAGCATGGTGTGACCAGGTTCTCTGTTCATAGTATCTCAAGGCTAACATCATCGTTAGCCAGCCTGAGTTCTCATCTAGAGGCTCTGGAGAAGAATTTGCCTCCAAGCTCATTTAGGCTATTGGCCAAATTCAGTTTCTTGCAGTTCTAAGGCTGAAGTTCCCATTTTCTTGATGGCTGTCAGCAGGGTCACCCCCAGCTCCCAGAGGCTGCAGGGAGTCCTTGCCACGGAGGCCTCCCAAAGTTCAAAGCCAGCAACAGAGAATCGCCCTCGCATTGAATCCTTCATATGCTTTGAATCTCTCTGACTTCCTCCATCTCTGACCTCTAGACCCATATTTTAAGGGCTCCTCTGGTTAGGTCAGCCACACCCAGGCAATCGCCTTATCTTAAGGTCAACTGATCTGGGGCCTTAATTACACTTGCAAAATTCCTTTTGTATCTAAAGTGATGTGATCAAGGAGATGTCTCATTATATTTACAGGTTTCACCAACACTTTGGAAGAGGAGATTATTTAGGTCATTAGGCATCATGTTAGAGTTCGGTCTCCCACAGGCAGCTGGGGCAGAGTGAAAAAAGCAGTACTGAATTGAGCCAGATGACTTGGGTTCAAGTCACAGGCTCTACTAGTTAATACCTGGATAATGTGAAACAAGCCATGAAGCTTTTCTTCTCTCAGTCTCAGTTTCCACAATTGTAAAATGGGAATATCATTCCCTGCCTTGCTAGCCCCATAGAGTAGTCGTGAGAATCAAATGAGACTATATAAAAACATTTTGTGAACTTAAAAGACCAATACAAATGCAAGTTATTGAGTTTGAGCATTATTTTACTTCTGAGGACCTGTGAGACCAGATCTTTTAAAGACAATGCTGGAAGAGGAGGCAGGCATAGGGGCAGAGGAAGGGTCCTGAGAGACGCAGGCTTTTTGGCTTTCTGTCCCCACAGATGCAAATCTGATGAGCTAATCATAAAATACATGAAAGCGTTTGCTACATATTCCTTTTTTAATGCATGAAATAGGTGTAAAATTTTAGAGAATCACTTTGGCAAGAGGCTTTTGGCCTCTGTTCTATATAATGATAATAGTATATTACCATATATTTATGTGGTGTTTTCTGAGGGAACTAAAACACTTTACAGACAGTACTGTTCCTCCTCTGACTATGCCAATGAGGTAGCAGCAGATGTGAAGCATTTATCCATGTATAATGTAAGCATATAGACCAGGCCACTCCAGAACACAGGACCCCAATGCCACACATAAGTATTTTCCCCCCCTGATTTATGTTATTTCCAGTTAAAGAAAAAGTTAAAGAAAGTTAAAGTTAGTTAAAGAAAGTTTGGTACTTTTATGTACCCCAAGCCCACCCTGTTAGCACGTGCTTACTCCATATTTCTTTTATAGTGGGGGGTTGAGCATGAGAGTAATCGCATGTTTTCAGCTGGACATTCTCATTTTGTCATTGGTATTAGATACATAAAAGTTCATATTGATTGAATGGATTCTTTGAAGGTATCACTTAATGCACAGCCTTCGAAGTAGCTGAGTTATACACAAGTACACAAAGTGATAGACCCACTTAGGTCTTGAGACATAGGACTAAAGGATTCAGATCAAGATGGTGTTGGAGGACGTGTAGCTCATCTCTCCCCTTGAACACATCAAAAATATACCTACATGTGGAGATTCTCACTGAAAACTAACTAGAGACGGGCAGAAAGACACTTGTACAAGCAAGCCTGTAAGAAAGATCCACATGTAATGAGGTAGGAAGGGAAGAGAAGTGAGCAGGTCAGGACTTTTATATACACAAACATAAACTCAAAATGGATTAAAGACCTAAATGGAAGGTCAGACACTATAAAGCTCTTAGAGGAAAACATAGGCAGAACACTCTAGGACATAAATCACAGCAAGATCCTTTTTGACCCACCTTTTAGAGAAATGGAAATAAAAACAAAAATTAAAAAAATGGGACCTAATGAAACTTAAAAGCTTTTGCACAGCAAAGGAAACCAAAAACAAGACCAAAAGAAACCCTCAGAATGGGAGAAAATATTTGCAAATGAAGCAACTGACAAAGTATTGATCTCCAAAATATACAAGTTGCTCATGCAGCTCAATATCAAAAAAACAAACAACCCAATCAAAAAATGGGCAGAAGACCTAAATAGACATTTCTCCGAAGAAGACATACAGATTGCCAACAAACATATGAAAGGATGCTCAACATCACTAATCATTAGAGAAAGGCAAATCAAAACTACAATGAGGTATCACCTCACACCGGGCAGAATGGCCATCATCAAAAAATGTACAAACAATAAATGCTGGAGAGGGTGTGGAGAAAAGGGAACCCTCTTGCACTGTTGGTGGGAATGTAAATTGATACAGCCATTATGGAGAACAGTATGGAGGTTCCTTAAAAAACTAAAAACAGAACTACCATACGACCCAGCAATCCCACTACTGGGCATATACCCTGAGAAAACCATAATTCAAAAAGTGTCATGTACCCCAATGTTCATTGCAGCACTATTTACAATAGCCAGGACGTGGTAGCAACCTAAGTGTCCATCGACAGATGAATGGATAAAGAAGGTGTGGCACATATATATACAACGGAATATTACTCAGCCATAAAAAGAAATGAAATTGAATTACTTGTACTGAGGTGGATGGACCTAGAGTCTGTCATACAGAGTGAAGTAAGTCAGAAAGAGAAAAACAAATACCATATGCTAGCACATATATATGGACTCTAAAAAAAAAAAATGTTTCTGATAAACCTAGGGGCAGGACAGGAATAAAGATGCAGACGTAGAGAATGGACTTGAGGACACGGGGAGGGGGAAAGGTAAGCTGGGACGAAGTGAGAGAGTAGCATCAACATATATATACTACCAAATGTAAAACAGATAGATAGTTGCATAGCACAGGGAGATCAGCTTGTTGCTTTGTGACCATCTAGGTGGGTGGGTTAGGGAAGGTGGAAGAGAGACGCAAGAGGGAGGGGATATGAGGATATATGTATACATATAGCTGATTCACTTTGTTATACAGAAGAAACTAAAACAACATTGTAAAGCAATCATACTCCAATAAAGATGTTAATACAATAAATTAAAAATAATACTTATATATCAAAGTGATACCCACATACAATTCTGAATTTTTTTAAAGATTGCTTGTTTACCTCTTGGTTAAAATAAAATCAACAACAGAAAAACAGAAATTTGGGAAATTGCTCATGGAGCTGTATAATATTCAGTGACGTAAAGATATTATATATAGGGCACAAATCAAGTTCTCTAGATTGTAATTTCAAGCTAACATAAGAAAGTATAATAGTGTAGAAAATATGGAGTGCTGATGTATTTAATAGCATACACAGCAATAAAAAATTAGTATACTCTTAAATCTTACTCTTAAATAAAATACACTGCCAGCCCCATACATACTCACACACAAACACACTCCTTTCTGACACGCAGAGACTAGGCTTCCCACCACACGAAGGTATAGAAGAAGAAACTGAGAAGTTTGGCATGGTCCAGAAAATCTGAAGCGTCCACCTCTGAAATCCTCCCCTGCCATCCTGGACATCACCTGTAAGGTGTTTCTCACATAAAAAGATGAATAAAGAGTCCGGTTTGACCATATTGGTGGCTTCTGAGCTATGCTGTGCATTTTATTTTTGTGAAATCTCTTTGGTGCCTCCACATGAGTACCCGGCAGATTTAAGAATCTTCTGGTTCCTGCATGGTTCCATACTTTGTGAACATGCTTGAAGGTGATCTAAAAAGTGTTATTGCTTTATTGCATTTCCTTTAGCCAAGGCTGGGTGAGGCAGGAGGACAGCAGGACAAATTCTGAATCTGTATTGTTCACAGGGAAAGGCCAATGAGACGAGCTTGTTAGCTGTTCTCACATGTGAAGTGCTCGCATAAGCAACCTTGCAGGTGGATTCTGTATGAGCATCATCTCCACTTCACAAGCGGGAAATGCTTATAAGGTGCCTGGACTCCACAGGGTATTTTTGCATATTTAATTCTATGAAGAATTGTATGTGGTGTATTATCATCCCCATTTTACAGAAATGGTAACTAGGATTCAGAGAAAATAAGAAACTTGCCCACTGTAAGCTGTGCCTCAAATGTCAGTCTGACAGACTAGAAAGTCGATATCCTTTAGTTTACTCATTTCCTTCCAACTCCTTAAAGAGGCAATTATAACATTTTTCTTTTATCATCCAGTACTATTTGAATGCCTAGTTATACATCCAGTAGGACTTCTATAAGCTTCATTAGGAAGTCTTTATGGCAGGAACTAGAAAACTCTGGGGTGATATGTTTCCAAAGGAAGGGTTAAGTGAATTAGCTGCAACAACTTAGACTTGTCTTTTCTCAAAACTCTATCTAAGCCTTAAAAACCTGGGATAGGATGACTCACAGAACCCAGAGGCTCTCACTGACTTAAAGGGGAGCTGCAGTGTGTCAGGGGCAGTTCTGTTTCATGCAGACTGTTCTATGAAGGATCCAAATTCTGACTAAATGGTCCTTTCTAAAATTTCTGGAAGTAATGCTACCCTCCTAGACTGCACTCTTCTGTGGCACCAACATGATATTATGGCTCTGATGTGTGGACAACAACCAGAGTGACATCAGAATGTGAATTCTTCAGGACATACACTTTTGGTGGTTTTGGCACAGTGGTTTCTATTGAGTCTTGTATGTTTATGGGAAATATTAAATAATCATTTGATTGGTGATTGGAGATAACAGATTGAGGAGCTGGGGAATATAAAGGGTGGGGTCAGAGAGATTTTCTTGACTATAGAAGGAGTTATAATTTGTGGGAAGCTTTTATGAGATAGAGCAGTCTCTATGCAGAGATTCTAGGCTGGGTGTGTGGGCATGAAGAAATTAAGTCTACAGACTAATAAAAATATATTTCCAAGAAATTTTAAAGGTGTGGAGAATTGGGGAAGACAAATGGAAGAGGAGAGGGGGCAAGCTGACCTGACAGACTTGCTGGCAGAGTAACTGAAAGTTCTTGACCAAAAGTGCTAAATGAATAGAGTCATGCATATTTCCTCAACAAAGAGAACACTGCAGAAATGCCACCAAATTCCAGAGGTGCAAAACTCACCACTTGTTTTATGTGAAAGACACAAAGCTTCAGGAAAAAATCCAGATGGCTTCATAACAATTCTGGCCATGATTGAGGCAGGGACAGAGATATTCAGGTTACTTTACACCTCGACCAGAAATCTTAGCCCAAAGCTTTTGTGTTGAGCTATTGAGTGACCCTATAAAATAAGCACCTCAGATTTACAATGGAACTTGAGGCCAAAATGTGGAAGAGTGATGTGATTTTGCATCATGGTGGATTCAGAAAACATACAAAACAGGAAAGGACTCTTTATTTCATTTATCAACTCTGCAATAGTATCTCACTAAACCTTGAGTCTGGACCCTCAAGGGACAACTTTCATTGTGTGGTTATCTTGCTGTTTATCAACAATGAGTCAGTTTTACTCTTAGTGTAAAAACACTTGTGAAGAAGAGTCCTAGACAGGCTAGAGGAGCTGGTCTGAGAGGCAGCAAGAGGCCACAATGCCACACTTTGGGAAAAACAAACAGGAAGCTGTCAGTCCTCCGAGGTACAGGCAGGAACACCAAATGGAACTTAGGGAAGGAAATCAGATCCTAAGGTGGGGTGGTGGTATGACCCTAGTTTGAGAATCCTTGGAAAATAGTACCGGAAACCAGAAAGAAACTTGCCTGAAGAGGTTAAGGAAGATGCCAGTTATAGGAGCAGGGCATTAAGACAATAACTCTGAACAGGCATCCAGGCATAGGGGAGGTGGTACCAGGAGGAGGAGACCCTGAAGATGGGTGAGCTCTGACTCAAGGCCACACAGAGAAGGTTATCATGAGTAGAGAAGGCCTACCATCAGACTCGGCAAGTAGTTCCAGAGCCCCACACTGGGCCCTGACCTCTGCTGCATAGGAATACTTGGCCCCAAATGGCTGCTGGGAGTTGTTCTGAGATGGAAGGGGGATTGGGGCAGTGTAGGTTATGGCTCAGACAGGATGGCGTGGAGAACTCTGATGGGCATTATCATTCAGGCAAGGCCATTACAGACCTGATGGCGAAGTACCAGGGAAGACAGGGGAGATTGAGTGAGACCAAAGGATGCCCAGAGAAGGCAATGAAGTTCTCTGGTTTATCATTTCCAAATTCGTCATGTCCAGTCCAAGCCATCATCAGCACCAAAGGAACCAATAAATCTTATATAATGGATTCTTTACTTATTCCAGTGTGAGTCTTACAGTTCCTGCCTGAATTGTTGGAAGAGCCTCCTAATTGTTTTTTCTTAACTGTGGCTGATAGACTGGAAGGTAGCTTCCATGCTCCCCCACCTCCTGGTACCCATACCTTTGTGTAATCTTCTCCCTCCCTTGAGTGTAGCTGGGGCCCATGACTCACTTGTAACCAATGCATTTTGGCAAAGTACTGGGATGTCACTCCACAATCCTGTTCTGTTATATAAGACTCTATATTGCTAACAGACTTGCTCTACAGTCTGGATCTCTCCCTTTCTCTCTCTCACAATCTTTCTCTCCCCCTTTTTTCTCACCATGGCTAGTTTTGAAGAAGACATCTATATGAATCCTACAGCTGCAAAGGAATGAACTCTGTCAACAACCTGAGGGAGCTTGCAAGTGGACCCTTCCCCAATCGAGCCTCCAGATGAGGCCTCAGCCCTGGCTGATATCACGACTCCTGCCTGCAGGGGACCCAGCTAAGCTGTGCCCACACCCCTGACTCAAAGAAACTGTGAGATCAGAAATACATGTTTTTTAAGCTGCTAACTTTGTGGTAATATGTTACACAGCATAGAAAATGAATACACAAATATTAGCAGCTCTTCCCAATAATATCTATTCTCAACACCACAGCCAGAGAATCGTTTTAATTTGGAAGTACTTTCTCTATTTAAAACCCTCCAGTGTCTTGTTCGATACAGAGCAAAAGCCAAAGTTTATACCACGGCTCACAGGGCCATTTGTGCCCACTGCCTCTCTCTCCTATTACTCTCTCACTGCTCTCTTTGTCCATGCTTGTTGCCCTGCCAACTCTCCAACATGCCTGGCACCCTCTCTGGGCCTTGGGGTTTGTCCCTCTATCTGGAATACCCTTCCCTCCAATATCCACATGGCCACTCCTCCAGCTTTTGCATGTCTTTGCTCAAATGTCACTCTCTCAGTGAAGCCTTCCCTGATCGCCCTATTAAAAACTGTAATATCCTTCCCACCCCATCACCCCTCACCAGCCTTTGCTGTTTTACTTTTCTCCCTAGTATTTATACCAACTGATATATGTTCTACTTATTTGTTTATTGTCCGTCTTCCTGCAGCAAGACATAATCTCCATGAGCACAGGGACTTTTATCAGCTTTGTTCACTGCTTTATCTCCAGCACCTACAACAGGTCTGACACATAGTACATGCTCAATAAATGTCTGTTGAAATAAAGTTCAAGAGGCATCATGAAATCTGCTTTTAGGTTATATTTCCAAACTTAAAGTAAAATCTTCCATTTAAGCATGACATAAGCATCATCAAAAATTCTCAAGCCTCTTCTCCAGGTTATTTGCTCTATGACCAGAAGTGTGGGCCATTTTAGGAAATCCATTTTGTGCCTGGGAGAAGGCCAAGATCAACCCGACTCAGTGAAATGCTCCACTTATCCAAATTTTCCTTAGAATTTACAGATCTGGAGCCCAACTCTCTACCATAAGAGCAGACTGCCCAATAGGGAACTGACAGAAAACTAAAGCACCAAAATCAAGATGCTCTCCTTATGACACAGGAGTTCTCAAACTAAAATTCTACCAACTAACTTTCTCTATGGTTGCAAAGTGAGAAAACTTGTTTCTTTAAGCAACTTTAAAAATAAATTTTGTTAACACCTATTTATCACTAGCTGGCAGAACCAGATAGGTAAGGCCTTGCAGCTAGAATCTTTATCAATTCTGCTGAGCAACAAGCATCCCGGCTTGGTCCTCTGACTGGGTCCCCATGCTGAACAGGACTGTGGGGCGGGGAGGTGGCAAGATACCTCCAGAGCTGCTGTGTAGCAAGCAGAAGTGTAATAATTACACACATATTGGAGAACACCTGCTTGAAAAGAGGGAGCCTTGGTGTATGGAAAGAGAGTGAATCTTGGAACCAGAAAAACCTTCTTAGTTTAAATCCCAACTCTGCTCCTAATGCCCTGACCTTAGGGAAGTTACAAATTTTCAGTTCTTCATTTCTTCATCTATAAAATGGGAATATAGTTCCTTCATCATGGAATTGTTATAATAAATTAATGTGTGATAATATGTGTAAATTCCTTGTAATGATGGCTGGCACATAGCAGGAGTTTGGTCAACTGTAGCTACTATTAATAATAGACACATTAAAGAACAACTTCAAGCAATACATTATTGGTGTGGACTAAAAGCAAACACTAAAGAACAGTTTGAGCAGTGCATCGTTGGTTTGGCAAGAAAAACAGCAAGGCTAGGTTTGAATAAAGAGAGGTATATCCCCAGGAGAAAGCACAGAACTGTCCTCACATATATACCTTGTAGGCATTTGCTTATGTATAGATTTGACCTTTTGGTGACCCATGTGGATGATGACTGAATAGAAAGATTTCCTGACCTCTTACACACACACACACACACACACACATACATGCACACACACATACACACACACATACACCACACACACCGGTTTGATGATTCATGTTTCTGTATAACTGGAGAACCAATATTCTGCCTGGTTTTGTTTATTTAT
The DNA here is from genome assembly GCF_937001465.1 of Orcinus orca. NCBI lineage: Eukaryota > Metazoa > Chordata > Mammalia > Artiodactyla > Delphinidae > Orcinus > Orcinus orca. The sequence continues at coordinate 69,967,420 of NC_064570.1, forward strand.
TTGTGGTTTAGTGTACTTCTGGTACTGGCAGAATGAAGTAGATGGCTTCCAAATTCCCCTCAAGCCCTGACTCTAGGAAAAGCTTCACCCAGAATACCTTTACTCTCTTAGGGTAAATTTCTGGAGCATACAATTGAGACCAATTGAGACAACTCAACTTTCATACTCACACCATCATGCCTGTCAAGAATACATTGCCCCGATGTTAGGTGAAGGGTGTAGCAGCACGAGAGACGCTGCTTCCCAGAGCCTGTGTTCTATTGCTACTATCATAGGGAGCAGGGGAGTCCCATGGGGACCTTACAAGCTGATCCAAACAATAACCAGACTTTCCGGCTGGGGCGAGGGCTCTCAGCTTGGCGTGGTTTCTGGAAACAGATTCCTGGATTGCAGCCATATTTTCTCAGAATGTGCTGCTTCAGGAAGGTTTGCTTTCTTATGGTGAGGGAGGTGTATTTGCTATGGGGGTGGCGATAGCACCAATGAAATAACACCCCACTGTGGTGTCATGAGAGCCACAATGCCTCTCCTTGGCCCTTTTGTTCCTGTGGTCAGTGACTTTGTGGACAGCTCTGTGGTCATGTCAATCTCACCTGCCTATGCAGTCCCTCACTGTGCTGACCCCTCAGGAAATGCAGTGGCTCAGACAGGGCTCCTTAAGCCAGCCCACACTATCCCCTTCTATCAGGCTTATGTGCGACACAGGAGCAGATATGGCGAACAAAAAGGAGAGTCCACTGGTTCCCAGGTGCTGGAATTTCAAAACAAGTAAAGTTTTCCAAATTAAAAGCATTGACAAAAAGTAACTGCAGGGGCTTCCCTGGTGGCGCAGTGGTTGAGAGTCCGCCTGCTGATGCAGGGGACGCGGGTTCGTGCCCCGGTCCGGGAAGATCCCGCATGCCGCGCAGCGGCTGGGCCCGTGAGCCACGGCCGCTGAGCCTGCGCGTCCAGAGCCTGTGCTCCGCAACGGGAGAGGCCACAACAGTGAGAGGCCTGCATACCTACAAAAAAAAAAAAAAAAAAGTAACTGCAATCTAATATCAGAAAACAAAGTTTAGGGGGAGGAGCTTCAAGATGGTGGAAGAGTAAGACATGGAGATCACCTTCCTCCCCACAAATACATCAGAAATACATCTATATGTGGAACAACTCCTACAGAACACCTACTGAACGCCGGCAGAAGACCTCAGACGTCCCAAAAGGGTCTTGGTGCTACAGCCAGATGTCAGGGCTGTGCCACTGAGGTGGGAGAGCCAAGTTCAGGACACTGGTCCACAAGAGGCCTTCCAGCTCCACATAATATCAAACGGTGAAAATCTCCCAGAGATTTCCATCTCAACGCCAAGCCCCCCTCCACTCAACGACCAGCAAGCTACAGTGCAGGACACCCTATGCCAAACAACTAGTAAGACAGGAACACAACCCCATCCATTAGCAGAGAGGCTGCCTAAAATCATAATAAGGCCACAGACACCCCAAAACACACCACCAGACGAGGACCTGCCCACCAGAAAGACAAGATCCAGCCTCATCCACCAGAACACAGGCACTAGTCCCCTCCACCAGGAAGCCTACACAACCCACTGAACCAACCTTAGCCACTGGGGACAGACACCAAAAACAATGGAAACTACAAACATGCAGCCTGAGAAAAGAAGACCCGAAACACAGTAAGTTAAGCAAAATGAGAAGACAGAGAAACACACAGCAGATAAAGGAGCAAGGCAAAAACCCACCAGACCTAACAAATGAAGAGGAAATAGGCAGTCTACCTGAAAAAGAATTCAGAATAATGATAGTAAGGATGATCCAAAATCTTGGAAATAGAATGGAGAAAATACAAGAAACGTTTAACAAGGACCTAGAAGAACTAAAGAGCAAACAAACAGAGATGAACAACACAATAAATGAAATTTAAAATTCCCTAGAAGGGATCAATAGCAGAATAACTGAGGAAGAAGAACAGATAAGTGACCTGGAAGATAAAATAGTGGAAACAACTACCACAGAGCAGAATAAAGAAAAAAGAATGAAAAGAACTGAAGACAGTCTTAGAGACCTCTGGGACAACATTAAATGCACCAACATTCGAACTATAGGGGTCCCAGAAGAAGAAGAGAAAAAGAAACGCACTGTGAAAATATTTGAAGAGATTATAGTTGAAAACTTCCTTAATATGGGAAAGGAAATAGTTAATCAAGTTCAGGAAGCACAGAGAGTCCCATACAGGATAAATCCAAGGAGAAACACACGAAGACACATATTAATCAAACTATCAAAAATTAAATAGAAAGAAAACATATTAAAAGCAGCAAGGGAATTTGGTAAAGTAGCAGGATACAAAATTAATGCACAGAAATCTCTTGCATTCCTATATACTAATGATGAAAAATTTGAAAGCAAAATTAAGAAAACACTCCCATTTACCATTACAACAAAAAGAATAAAATATCTAGGAATAAACCTACCTAAGGAGACAAAAGACCTGTATGCAGAAAACTATAAGACACTGATGAAAGAAATTAAAGACAATACAAACAGATGGAGAAATATACCATGTTCTTGGATTGGAAGAATCAACATTGTAAAACTGACTACATTACCCAAAGCAATCTACAGATTCAATGCAATCCCTATCAAACTACCACTGGCATTTTTCACAGAACTACAACAAAAAACTTCACAATTTGTATGGAAACACAAAAGACCCCGAATAGCCAAAGCAATCTTGAGAAAGAAAAACGGAGCTGGAGGAATCAGGCTCCCTGACTTCAGACTATACTACAAAGCTATAGTAATCAAGACAGTATGGTACTGGCACAAAAACAGAAATATAGATAAGTGGAACAGGACAGAAAGCCCATAGATAAACCCATGCACATATGGTTACCTTATCTTTGATAAAGGAGCCAAGAATATACAGTGGAGAAAAGACAGCCTCTTCAATAAGTGCTGCTGGGAAAACTGGACAGTTACATGTAAAAGGATGAAATTAGAACACTCCGTAACACCATACACAAAAATAAACTCAAAATGGATTAAAGACCTAAATGTAAGGTCAGACACTATAAAACTCTTAGAGGAAAACATAGGCAGAACACTCTATGACATAAATCACAGCAAGATCCTTTTTGACACCTTTTAGAGAAATGGAAATAAAACCAAAAATAAACAAATGGGACCTAATGAAACTTAAAAGCTTTTGAACAGCAAAGGAAACCATAAACAAGATGAAAAGACAACCCTCAGAATGGTAGAAAATATTTGCAAATGAAGCAACTAACAAAGGATTAATCTCCAAAACATACAAGGAACTCATGCAGCTTAATATCAAAAAAAAAAAAAACCCAATCAAAAAATGGGCAGAAGACCTAAATAGACATTTCTCCAAAGAAGATATACATATTGCCAACAAACACATGAAAGAATGCTCAACATCATTAATCATTAGAGAAATGCAAATCAAAACGACAATGAGATATCATCTCACACCAGTCAGAATGGCCATCACCAAAAAATCTACAAACAATAAATGCTGGAGAGGGTGTGGAGAAAAGGGAACCCTCTTGCACTGTTAGTGGTAATGTAAATCGATACAGCCACTGTGGAGAACAGTATGGAGGTTCCTTAAAAAACTACAAACATAAGTACCATATGACCCAGCAATCCCACTACTGGGCATATACCCTGAGAAGACTGTAATTCAAAAAGAGTCATGTATCACAATGTTCATTGCAGCTCTATTTACTATAGCCAGGACATGGAAGCCACCTAAGTGTCCATCAACAGATGAATGGATAAAAGAAGATGTGGCACATATATACAATGGAATATTACTCAGCCATAAGAAGAAACGAAATTGAGTTATTTGTAGTGAGGTGGAGGGACATAGAATCTGTCATAAAGAGTGAAGTAAGCCAGAAAGAGAAAAACAAATACTGTATGCTAACACATATATATGGAATCTAAGAAAAAAAAAAAAGATCATGAAGAACCTAGGGGCAAGATGGTAATAAAGACACAGACCTACTAGAGCATGGACTTGAGGATATGGGGAGGGGGAAGGGTAAGCTGTGACAAAGTGAGAGAGTGGCATGGACATATATACACTACCAAACGTAAAACAGATAGCTAGTGGGAAGCAGCTGCATAGCACAGGAAGATCAGCTCGGTGCTTTGTGACCACCTAGAGGGGTGGGATAGGGCGGGTGGGAGGGAGGGAGATGCAAGAGGGAAGAGATATGGGAACATATGTATATGTATAGTTGATTCACTTTGTTATAAAGCAGAAACTAACACACCATTGTAAAGCAATTATACTCCAATAAAGATGTTAAAAAAAAAAAGAAAACAAAGTTTAGGCTGTAGAGTCAGACTATCTACTTGGTATCCAGACCTTGAAGAAGATGCTTAACTACTCTGTGCCTCAGTTTTAGTCTCTTTACAATGGTGATGACAGCTGTACTCACTTCCTAGGCTTCTCCTGAGAATTACACATAAATTACCCGCTAAATGCAGACAAAGCACCTAGCACCATGCCTGGCACATGCTGTTATTATCCTCATTATTTTAATTTCAAAAGAAAGATTATTTTAATGCAAAAAGGTTGAAAGTATCTCAGGGTAAAGGAAAATCATTTCTGAGAAAACTCAGCTGGCAAAATAAATACATACGTATTATATATATTTGCGAGTGTGTGTGTGTGTGTGTGTACACAAAAATGATCACTTAAAGTTTCATTTTATAAATGACAAAATACAATGTTTTTTTGAGACCTTCTGGTCAGTTTGCAGATATATTCAACAATGTAATTGAAATGAAAGTCAAATTCAGCTCAGTTCCGTACTTTGTTATTTAAAATGGAGAGTGTTGAAAATACAGGTTCTCTTAGGCTTCTTTTGGAAAATGGAAGTAGCACAGTGCTAATACACCTAATCCAAATATTTTGAGCTAATTAGGAGAGCTCAAATATGAATAGCCCCAAGGAACCAGAATGGTGGTCAGCTCAGTTTCAGCTTCAGGAAGGTGGCAGGGAGAGGGCTACTGGGTGATCCTAGCTCAGATCCCCTATACCAGGGCCCAATCTATAGGAGCACTGTCACACTTGTCTGCCATGGACCTGAGACTACTTCTCTAAATACCTGGTCAGGGACTTCCAGCTCTGTCTTGAGTTATGATGCTTTTGTTACGCTGTCCTTGCCCATCACCCTATTCCTGTCCACCACTTGGAAGAAGAATGACATGAGAATGTATACATTGTTCTATGTGCTGAGTGATTTCCATACTATTGGAAAATTTATCATGGGCTTATACTACCATACTTAAACTCTCCCTACATGAAGGGGATGAAAGGCACAGTGGTGTAGATTCCTATCTGTCCTTCTGTTTCACACTTGAAGCAAGACAATAAATTAGTTGACCTCCCAAGGTGACCTCCTAGCCACCATAACCAATTACCACATGTCACAGCATTAGCTGATGGAAATTATATTGGAAAGAAATAGAAGCAGGACAATGGATAGTATACTGAAAAACAGAAAATTCAAAACCTAGACCTGAAAATTTTCGAAACACTGATAACTACAACAATGACACCATAATCATTAGTTACTATTATCCTCATCACACCTAACACAAAAGCAGTGTTTTGGTCAGGGTGTCAGCCGAAGACAGAATACACTTGGGGAGACACCCAGCTGCTGACAGACAGGCAGTGCTGAAATAGCTAGGGAGGGAGGAAGAAATACCTCAAACCCACTTTTTCTTGCCACCCTGTCGTCTCTGGCCAGTGTCTCCTATTGGGCTCCTGGGTGAACTCAACTGGCAGCCAGCCAGCAAGAAGGACATGGTGATGCCACTTGCAGGGGCCAGTCTTGCAGGCACCAGGCAGAGCAGGATGGAGAATGGATGTGGGGCAAACAGAGCATAACTAGAGCGAGCACTTATGCCAGACCCTGGGCTGGGTGCCTTTACATGGACGATTTTATCTAATTGTCAAAAAGCTTCTATTATCCTTGTTTTACAGGCATGAAGATGGAAGCTTACAGCGGTTAAATAACATGCTCAACAGAGCACACTGCCTGCAAATAGTAAAGCCAGACGGTTTGACTCTACTAAATAGTCAGAAAAAAAATAGGAAATAAAATTTGAGATGTTACACTAATCAGGGTGTCAGAAAACCAGACCCTTGGGCCAAAATCCAGCTTACCACCTGTTTTTGTAAATAAAGCTTTATTGGAACACAGCCACTCCCATTTGATTATATTTTGCTGCTTTCACACTAAGGCAGAATTGAGTAGTTGCATCAGTGGCCAAATGTCCCACAAAGCTTAAAATATTTACTAGCTGGCCTTTTACACAAAAGTTTGGTAATAGAAGAAGAGATTTTACTTGGAGCCACTTCCTGACTTCTCTGCTTCTTAAAAGACCACCTGATACCACCACAAAATACACAGAATGAACTCCCTCTAATTTGGGCTCAGCCTATGCCTGCCTGATGCCATCTAGGCATGGGAAGACATGGACGTCAGCATCGCACTGGGCTCCAGATGGAGGCACTGATTAAAAATAAACTATTAATTTCAAGTATTAAAATTATTAACATTCACTGCACAGAATTTGGAAAATACAAAAAGTGTGAGGGGGACTTCCCTGGCGGTACAGTGGTTAAGACCTCGCCTTCTAATACAGGAGGGGCAGGTTCCATACCTGGTCAGGGAGCAAGAATCCCACATGCCTCGCGGCCAAAAAAACAAAATATAAAACAGAAGCGATATTGTAACAAATTCACTAAAGACTTTAAAATTGGTCCACATCAAAAAAAGAAACATGAGGAAGAAGATAAAAATTATGCCACTCAACAATATGTTAATTATACACAGACATATGTAATTTTAACTTTTCACAAAAATGAGTTTATACCATGTATACTGCTATGTAACCTACCTACTGAACTGCCTTCTAACCTAAATATTCTATGACATTATATATTTTTCCTCAAGGATATTTTAATGGCTATTGAAATAATGATTCACATTTAGGTAATTATTTATTTGAATCGCATTAGTCTTACCCAAAATTGATTGAACATCTTTTATATGCCAACACTCCACTAGGTGCTGGGGATAAATCAGTGAGTAAGAGGCATTTTATATGCCTTCAGGGAACTTATATTCTGGAAAGGAAGGCATAGAACAAGTTAACAGGAAAATAAAAGAATTACAAATTGTGATCAGTGTTATAAGAGAAAGAAAAGAGTAAGAGTGACAGAGAGAACTTACGTGGAGGTGCTTTATATAGCCTAGTCAGAGAAGGTTTCTCTGGGGGGTGGAATTTTAGCTGAGACCTAAAACGATGAGAAGAAACCAGCCATGCAAAGAATGAAGGAAGTGCATTCCCTACAGAGGGAACACCAGATGCAAGGACCCTGAGGATTCAAAAGAAGCTTGTCCAAGGAACCAATCAAAGATCAGTGTGGCTCGAGTTTAGTGAGTACAGAGAAGAGTATCATAAAACGTAGTTAAAGGTAGGCAGGAGATTAATACCTGGGGTATACAATGAACTACTACTCAGCAATAAAACAGAATCCTGTTATGGGCAACAACATAGATGATCTAAAAAAATCACTGTGTGTAGTAAAAGGAACCAGACACAGAAGAGATGATACCATGTACTTCCATTTATATCAAATCCTGGAACAGGATTTCATCAAAAAACTCATTTTTGATGATAGAAATCATAACAATAGTCCCTAAGTTAGGGAGTAGGGCAGGGATTAACTGAGAAGGGTATTTTTCTGGGGTGATGGAAATGTTTTCTATCCTGATAGGGGTGTGTGTTACATGGGTAAATAGATTTGTCAAAACTCACCACATTATACACTTATATCTTATAAATTATAATTCAATATAAAACACACAACAAAGGACGCATACACACAAACAAGAGTAGCTGGGGTCATTTCATGCAGGGACTCTGAAGTGGTGGTATGGGTTTAGATTTTATTTCAAGCACAGTGGGAAGCCCTTGGATGGTTTGCAGCAGTGGAATGACATGATCTGATTTATAGTTTAAGATCAGTGTTGCTCCTGTTGAAGAATGTATTGGAGGAGGACAAGTGTGAAGATCTCAAGACCAGCTAGGATATATTGCAGTAGTTCGGTTAAGAGATGATGGTGACATAAAGTGGGGAGTATCTTGGGTCTAAGGTGGAGGCAGTGGGCTGGCATTCAGCATGTAAAGGTACCAGGATAGGCCAAATCAGCCGCTTATTAAGTGACATTTGTTCTGTTCCCTTTTTGTATTATTTCCATTATAAGCCATCCTACACCCTTATAGATCAATGTTTGAGCACATCTATGGTTATATTCTTGGACTAAATAAATTCTTAGAAGCAGAACTGCTAAAAGAAAGGGAATAAACATTTTCATTTAGATACAGGTCATCAACTTATCCAGAAATCAGCAAGTTTGAACACCCATGTCCCTGAATCTCAATTCAAACTGGCTGTTAATAATAATAATGATGATGATGATAATAATACTATTAAACTAAGTAATAGCTTCTTGTTATTTTTTATTACTACAAAATTTGATTTTTTTTATATTGTTTAGGCATTTGAATTTAGTTTTTGAGTTATCTATTTATTTCTTTGGAAGGTGGTTGTTCTTTAATAACTCTCCATGGTATTGATATTAAGCTTTAAGCTAAAATACATCATTATTTCCAAGACTTGCAATTGGATTTCATGAGTTTCTTCCAACAAAAAAAGACAGAATTGCACATTATAGGTGCATCGGATAGCCAGGTTCCATTTCCCCATGTGGGACTCGATTTAGCATACTACCTTGGGTGAGCTATTTGAGCTCCCAGTGAATTAACCTTCTAGCTGGGTCAGCATCCTTCTAGCAGTATCTGCGTGACTGTTTTCTGTTTCTCTCTTCTCACTGTCATACTGAGATAGCACCAGAGAGATCAGACGGCAACTTTGCATGAGATACCAGAAGGCCTCTATCTGTCTTCTTGTTTTCTACGCCTTAAGAGCAATTAGTAGAATGAAGTTTGTTTTAATGGTTGAACCTATTGAGTGTACTCCTCCAGAAGCTCTTGTTTCTCCACAGTTGATGTCATTAGAATCTGTGAGCTGAACTGGGATCCAGTTTTCTCTTGTGTTTCCCAACGTCCTTCTCTCCAAAATCCTTTCAGTATCTATGCATTCTCATTGGTCAAAGCCATCTGTCAATAAAGATTTAACATACATTCCTCTCATGCAGACTTACAGTAAGATTAATTGTGACAAGACTATTGTCTGCATTTCCTACTTGACTTTTATTAAAACAAAAATTCATGGATGTTTAACAACTACTTCAATACAAAGGATTTCCATTCTTATATGAAGGCTTCTAGTATAATATTCACCCTAGCCCTCCATTCTTATCATACGCTTCCCACATTCTTCCTAGTAATGTTCAGTATACATCTTGTGTAGTCATCATCTATAGTAGAGAAATTAAATTCCTATAGACTAATGGTTCTGTTCGGAAGGTTGTTGGACTTTTCCCTTCAAAGGTCCTTTGCTTTTTTCAAAATGGTTTCAGAATCTTCCTAGTCTTTTCCACAACCATTTGACTTTGTTAAGTTGGTTATTTGAATTCCTGACACACATGGCACAGGTAATGGCTGTACCACCAACTGGCAGTTGTTATCATAGTGATTTATGACTTTGTAGACTTATAAGTTCCTTAAGGACCAAGACCATGTCTTGTATATCTTTAGTTGCCTTTAACCAATTTTTTTTTTTTGCCAAGTGCCAACCAACATTGTCAACACTTGACATAAGTTTGTGGACAACCTAATGAAGGAATGAATGAATGATGGGTGAATGGTGAATTAAGAAAACAAAAATATAGTCTGTGGCTGTGGAACAGTCTATGAAGGGATGCTGTGTATTTTCTCTCCTTAATACCATAGTATAGCCAGTCACACTCTCAGAACACTGTAAAGCTTAAATTATAATATATTTAATTCAAGTCCTTATCAAGCACCTTAATATAAAATAGGCTTATTTATTTAAAGAATTTTATTAGAAGTCTGAAATCCTGGATATTTTTCTCCTATGCCTAGTTTGACATTGTGCAAGGAATTTAAACACGCTGAGCCCTTTGTTACCTGTCTATAAAACTCTTGAGGAACTCATAGTTAAGATTTATGAAAAAATACTGGGAGGTTGCTTTGAAACTACTGAATTTATATAACTGTACCATAAAAGTACACACCAACAATCATAATCATCGTTAAAAATAAGTGAATGTTTTGGGTTTCCTTTAAAAATATATTTAGTTCTGAAAAGCATGAAAAAAAGATATATACAATTCAGTCAACAAAGTATGTACACAAATTAAGTTTTTTAAAATAGAAAATTTATATGCTAATAAATGCCTAACCCTGGGAAAACTGCTGTAAGCTAAAGTTCAATAAATATGACTGAGCAGGAATGAGAGCGAATGCTAGGAATGGTGAGAAACTTCATTACTGCCTATTTCCTGGAAATAAAACCTGACTTCTGGGTGAAAATGCTCTAAGTCTGTGAATTTCAAGTATGATTCCAGGATATGGATGACACATAAGGATCCTCAAAATGGTGCATGCTAGCTTTTTGTAGTGCTGCAGTTATACAGACAATAAGGAAATGCCTCTAGTTTCTACCATGAATTTGTATTTATTTGCCATATTTAATACAAGGACGTGCTTGTGCAATGTCCTTGCTCTTGGAGGGTTTACATTCTCTTTGAGAAGAGAAAATGAAATAAAAACTAATGCCTAATCCAGTTAAAATAGTGTGAACAATGCTTGTCAAACTGTAGGTCATAATCTGTCATGGGTTACGATATCAACAATGAAAATATCAGAGGGCATCACATGGAATAAGGCAAAATGTTATTTTGTGAAAATATTTAAGAGCTGTGTGTTAGTGTTTAGGTATGTATCAAATGTATTCTTGTGTTTTACTGTGGGTTGTGTCTCCAAATGTTTGAAAGCCCCTGAATTAGCAGGCCAGTGCAGATATGCTATATAAACTAAAATAATAAAAATGAAGAGCTGCAGCCCAGCTTGGTGGCCGGGCCATTTCTGCAGAGCAGGTGAGCTGCCTCCTGAGCTTCCATCAGCTGTCAGGAGTGGTACAGCTGCATCTGAATGTAAGGAGCTGGGGCTGGAGAATTCAGCCTTGCCTTCACGACAACAGCAGCAGATGGCCCTGTTGGGAACTCTCGCTGGCCATTCATTCGCTGGCCAGCGTTCACACAGAGAGAGCAAGTGACAGAGCTTAGGAGCAGAGTGTTGTAAGCTTTAAGAGACTCTGGAGACCATGAAGCCCAGCCCCTCATATTATATCCTAGCCAAGAAGGATGTGTGAAAACCTCCTGGTGTCCAGGGATGGCTCCAGAGCTTCTCTCCCTTTCCCCTACCTCCACTCCTCCACCAGATAATCCCGCCTGACATGAGGGATTTGATAGAAGTATGTTGGCATCTTCAAAATTGGGACCTCTCCATTTTACATAAAGCTAATCAACACAAGGCTTTCCCAAGTTGAAACTTGCCCATGATTACCAAATGATGTACGGTTGTTTGTGATACAGATAACATTCCAATAGGGACCTCACTAAATATCCTCTAAAAACTCCTATTAAACAAGACCTCTGGCTGAACTTCAACCTTCTGCTAAGGAGTGAAAAAGAGTCGTGCTGTATCTGTTAACACGCCTCTCCCCAGCTCTATTCCAAATCCTGGAATTGTTAGGCAAATTACCCTATTTACCTTGTAAAATTTTGCACAAAGTGAGGCATCAACCTCCAGAATAGTGTAATTAATTAAAGATAACTGGACTGATTGAATTTAACATTCAACTCTGGAGTGCCTATAAAAAGGACAAGGTGACCATCTATTATTAAGTTCTTAGTAGCTTTTGGCTTTCTTTATAACAGACGTTTTCCTGTGTTGGTCAATAGTATACTATGGGTTATAAAATAAAGAAAGAAGTCTGAACAATTGATTGGCAAATTTCCCAAACTTAGGTCGGCCTCAAGTATATGAGAAATGATGCTACACTGAGGGCAAATACCAAAACAAATCAATCTGATTCTACAAAATCTCTTTTAGTTTGGCTGGATGCTCCCTGAACTCCCACTGCAGAGAATGGCAAGCAGACAGTGCCTGTTTCCAGAAATCAATATCAAAGATGTGTTTGTGTGATAGTACTACACAATCTCTTTAGATTTGTTATGTAGGTTGCTATTAATCTAAGAGAGTTGTTCTGTGTTTGTCATTGGTATTTTCCCTTAGAGTGCAGGGTAATATGAATATACTCTAATTGCAAGGTTATTTTTAAAAATGAGAAGATTAAAAATCCATCCTGATCAACACTGACCAAATATTAAGTGTGATTGAAAAAGTATTTAGACTTTCTAAAAACCAGACATGCCAGAATTTATACATCTCAATAAAGCCATCTGAAAGGTTGCAAACATCATCTATTTTCCTTGTTCAGAATTAGAGCAATTAGAACTCATTCTTTGGCTACTTAGAATTGAATTACCTTGGACAAGCGTTTTAAACTCTCAGAGCCTCCAAGTCTTCATCAATAAAATGGGGATTTTTTCCATAGACATCTATCAACAGAATACAAATGCAGCAAAACTGCAAAACTATTTTTGAGGATTAAGTAAAATAACATATGCAAAGTTTCAAACAGCAACTAGTGCACAGTAGGCTCTTAATACATGGAAGATGTCATTATCTTTTATTTATATACAACTCCTTCCACAAGACATAAATCTCATTCTTTCTTCTGAAACAATATCCTCAGAAACAAAATAAATAAATAAATGATGGTACAAAGGTCATCATTCTGCCCAACCATCACTGTTTCTGTCCATTCACTGTATTACAAACACCTTTGTTCAGGGGAAAAAAATCCATTTAATATCTCTATTTAAGGAATTCTTCAACATATTGCACATTTAGACTTCTTAACAATCTGGCCCCTGCCTACTTTTCATTATAACCTCCACACTGAATCCCATCACTAGTGCACAATACCATGCCTTTTGTGGTCTGAAAACAATTTCCCTCTGCTTGCAATGTCTGTCCTTCATTCTTTATCCAGCAGCCCCAATATAATAACATCTTTTTTTCTCACTTCTGCAGCACAAGTTATTCTCTCCCTCTGCTGTGCTCCAGTATTACACTGTACATTCTTTTTTGTTGTTGTTGTTTGTTTGCTGTTTTTTAGGTTTTTGGAGGGTTTCTGGACACACCATGTGGCATATGGGATCTTAGTTCCCCAACCAGGGACTGAACCCGTGCCCCTTGCAGTGGAAGTGCAGAGTCTTAACCACTGGACTTCCAGGGAAGTCCCACATTGTACATTCTTGATGCATTCAAATTACTTGCTTGATTTGAACAATCTAGATGAACACAGAATAATTTGAACACAGATGCAAAAAGACGCAACAAAATATTAGCAAACTGAATTCAACAATACATTAAAAGTATCATATACCATGATCAAGTGGGATTTATTCCAGGGATGCAGGGATGGCTCAACATCCACAAATCAGTCAATGTGATACACCACATTAACAAAATGAAAGATAAAAATCATATGATCATCTCAATAGATGCAGAAAAAGTACTTGACCAAATTCAACATTCACTTATGAAATCGAGGGAACATACTTCAACATAATAAAGGCCATATATGATAAGCCCATAGCTAACATAATACTCAAAGTGAAAAGCTGAAAGCTTCTCCTCTAAGATCAGGAAAAAGACAAAGATGTCCACTCTCACCACTTTTATTCAACATAGTATTGGAAGTCCTAGCCAGAGCAATTAGGCAAGAAAAATAAATAAATAACATCCAAATTAGAAGGGAAGAAGTAAAAATTGTCACTATTTGCAGATGACATGATATTACACACAGAAAACCCTAAAGACTCCACTAAAAATATAAATTGGTACAACCACAGTGGAAAACAGTATGGAGGTTGCTCAAAAAATTAAAATTAGAACTACCATATGATCTAGCAATTCCACTTCTGGGTATTTATCTGAAGAAAACAAAAACACTAATTCAAAAAGATATGCTCATGCCCATGTTCATTGCAGAATTATTTACAGTAGCCAAGATATGGAAACAACCTAAGTGTCCATCAATGGATGAATGGATAAGGACATTTTAGGTATATATCCAGAAAAAAAATGAAAACACTAATTCGAAAAGATACATGCACCCCAGTGTTCATAGCAGCATTATTTACAATTGCCAAGAAATGGAAGCAACCTAAATGTCTATCAACAGATGAATGGATAAGGAAGATGTTGTATGTATATATACACAATGGAATACATATATCTATATCTATATAAAATGGAATACTACTCAGCCATAAAAATGAATGAAATTTTGCCATTTGCAATAACATTGATAGACTTGGAGGGCATAACACTAAGTGAAGTCAGACAGAGAAAGACAAATACTGTATACCAGTTATATGTGGCATCTAAAAAATAAAACAAACTAGTGAATATAACAAGAAACAGATATAGAGAAAAGACTAGTGGTTACCTGTGGGCAGTGGGAAGCGGGGAGAGGCAATATAGGGGTAGGGAATTAAGAGGTACAAACTATTATGTATAAAAGAAGCCACATAAGCTACGAGGTTACATAGTACAACAACAACAACAACAACAGGGAATATAGCCAATATTTTACAATAATAATTATAAATGGAGTATAATATTTAAAAATTGTGAATTACTATATTGTACACCTGTAATATATAATACTGTATATCAACTATACTTCAATAAAAACGATGCACAAATAAAAGGAATTTTAGTTTAACTATACTATTATTCAAGCATAAAAAGTTGAATAACTTTTGTCGTGAATGGTGAAATCTCACCATTCACGACAATGTGACTGGACCTTGAGGACATCATGCTAAATGAAAAAAGTAGACAGAGAAAAATGAATACCATATGATTATATGCGCTCTCTTATATGTGGAATCTAAAAACAAAACAAAACAAAAAGCTCATAGATATGGAGAACAGGTTGGCAGTTGCAAGAAGTGAAGGGTAGGGGGTGGGAGAAATAGGTGACCTGGTTACGTTTTAGTTTAAATAAATTGAATAAAAATGTTAATAACAAAACAAACAAACAAAAACCAAAATTACTTGCTAGCACATTTGTACCCTCCAATAGAGCTTTTATTAGTATCCTAGAGTAAAGACGATGGAAGACATTGTGCGGAGGTTAAGAGCACACATTCTAGAGTAGAACCAAGCAGGGCTCTGCCCTTTACCAGCTTGGGTGGGTGACTTGACCACTGTGAACCTCAGTTTGCTCATGTAGCAAACAAGGATCCTATTAATACCTGCTTTATAGGATGATTGTGAGGATTAAATGAAATGATGGGTAATCAAGACTTCACACCATTTCATGACATCTAATAACTGTTAGCTGCTTTGGTTTATGTATTTGTTTGTGGGTTTTTTTGCTTATTTATTCCTTGAGGCTTTACTGCAGCTGTAGCCTAGAACACAGTAAGTCTTCGATTAAAGTTGAATGAGTGAATGGTGACTTAAAAAATATCTCAGAGATCTACCTCCTTACATGTAAGAAGTATTTAAAAATGAGATTCTTTGATTCACTTGAATAACATACTGAAGTAGCTTACAATTCATACAGTGAGAGATGTGACAGAAGAGACGTGATGAAAGAAAGATGATTCTCTCAAACATGTACTCTTGTTAGAATTTTTATGTTGTTATGATTTAGATGCAACTCAACAAAAGTGCTACTTTTTGGAAAAGTCGCTCCTATGTGAATCATGAAATAGATGAATTATTCACCCTGACTTCACAAAGAGAGACCTTTCCCATGGAAAAATGTTATTGCAAAAGTACACTAAAAGGGGCAACAATCTCCATCTTTGAGCTTGGAACTACAAGAACCGTCTTCAGACTAATCGGTCTTTTTGTTGCCACAGTGTTCCCCAGGGTTTCAAAGGTTGTGGGTATGGTTGCCTGCCTTAATGGAAAGCGAGGTCCCTGCTAACAAGTTCCTGACCTGGAATGCTACCTGAAAAGCCTGGTCCAAGGTTCGCATTGGTGGTTTCACTCCTATCACAGGAGCGATAGGTTTCACTCCTATCACAGGAGCGACAGGAAGACAGGAAGGTAGAGAAGTCCCGGATTCTTCTACTGTCTTTCATTATGTCAGGAGTTTTGCTAAAGATAAGAAAATATGAATCTACTTCTATTTTATGCTTTGCTATAAAATGCTTTTCATGGGATTTATCTGTATCATTACTATTATTATTATTCATACCTTTTAAACAAAACCTCACCCTATAAATTTAAATGCATTATATATTTGACTTCCTATAAAACTTTTCAGGACTTTTAAAAGAGCAGTTTTACATTTACAGGAAAATTAAGAGGAAGGTACAGAGATTTCTCATCCACCCCCCTGCCCCTACATGTGCACAGCCTCCCCTATTACCAAATTCACCACCAGGATGGTACATTTGTTACAACTGATGAATCTACATTGACACATCATATTCACCAAAGTCCGCAGTTTACGTTAGGATTCACTCTTGGCGTTCTATGGTCTTGGACAAATGTATAATGATGTGTATCCATCATTGTAGTATCATACAGAATATTTTCACTGCCCTAAAAATACTCTATGTTTTGCTTTTTCATCCGTTCTCTTACCAAACCCGCTTTAAAATTTTTACTCTATCCCTGTAGCTCCTCCCATTCTATTGATACTATCTCTTAAGCGTGTATAAAGTACTTGTTTCTTCACTGGCAGATAGTAGGTGGTGTAACCTTTGTTTTATATATGCAGGAGGTGAAGTTTTCATTATGTTAAAGATTTGTGCTCTGCACCTTTCCCCAGCAATATATTTCAGGAGGAAATCTGCATTCTTTATGAGTCTGGCCCTAAAACTCCATAGATTTCAATTATCCTCTGAGTTTAGTTATGCATCAAAAGATCTCTTTTTTTTTTTCCCCAAAAATATGGTGCCTAAAATGAAAAGCTGCTAGGTTGTTCATACACTGTGCTTTGAGGAACAGCTTTTCACAGATGGAAAGGCATAAAAATGATGGGCTGTTATCTTGTAGCCTGAAACTCCAGGCTCTGAACATATGAAATATTGATATTAAATCAAGCTGTACCTGGTTTCTCCCATATGAATCCTTCCAAGTTCTTGACCTCTCTTCTGTTGCTGTTTCATTTTAGGCAGAATTCCAGAGGCAGGGGGTGGAAAGAGGGGATATGTGGCCTCAGTGAAAGACAAAATGAAATTGGACTAGCCTGTTTGTGTATTAGTAAATTCAGGGATGGCAGAAAACAGTAAAAATAAGGGTAGTGACAATATGGTCAAACAGAGGAACATTTATTCAATGTGAACTCTTTCATTCATGTGCAATGGCATCATTAAAAGCTGACAACAGCACTTCTAATATTCATAAGTAATAGACTGTGAAAGAAAATAAATTCTATATAAGATTCTAATTACACAGATTATTAGTTAAGGTAATGCTTGCTGCTGTAAAAACAAATCCAAAGCTTGTAATGGTTCAAACACATATTTCTCACTCATGGATGGCCAGATGAGTGTTCCTGATTTGATGGGGCTCACCTCCGGCCACTGATTCAGGGTACTTCCCTCCTCCCATCTGTGGCTCTATCAGCTTTAACACAAAGCTGTTGCCACATTCCTCGGCATCAATTCACGTGAAGGAAAACAGCCTAGAGAATCTATCAGGGGAGGTTTTTATACACCAGGCTCAGAAATGCTACACATCACGTCTAACTCATTCCATCAGTCACCTGGCTACATCTAAGTATAATACAGTCTTATAAAATGTTATCTGGCTGCATGGCCTGGAAAAGGAAGAAAAGCTTTCGTTGATCATCTAGAAGTCTTTTCCATAGCTGGCATATTTTCAATAGGAGCACCTTCAAAACTTTTCTTCATAGATAATTGGACAAGATCATGAAACAAATGGGTTATTGGGATAAAGAGTGGTTTTCACAAAAAAGGGGGGAAAAAAGATATCTCATATTTTTAATACATCCTGAAAATGTAGTTTGCCTTTTCAGTCCCTGTAATTGTCTTACCATTCTGTCTGAAAGCAATATAGTAAAAGAAAGTCATACACAACTGGATTTTCAAAATTCACAAAGATATGAAGGCAGACATAGCAATTAAACTCAGTTCTGTCAGTTGTCAAAGCCCAAACCATCAAACACTGCCTTTCATTGGCTACCCTGGGTCTAGTCCAAACCTTGGTTCTTAATATCTGGTAGAACAGCTACAGAATCATGATGACATGGAATGAAATCAAGAAGAAAAATTTCTGGCGTGTTAGTCATAAAAACTTACAGTGTCAGTAACAGGTAATTACTGCTCTTTCCAGGGACTCCTATATAGGTAACAGTTATTCCAAGTTCTTTGTAATAACTCCCATCTAATCGCAGAGTACTTATAACCATCCTGGGGATAAATTGTACACTTTTTGGAGGTTAACTGTTTCAAGACCTGACATATAATTTAGATTAAGAATTCACTAGTTGGCTCCCAGGGGGCCCAACCACCAACAGGAAAACTAATTTCCAAGATCATCTTTGCAACCAAATTCTATTCATATAAATTTTATTTCTAGCTTTAAAACCTTGCATTTCAAAATCAATTTTGTAAATATTCTTTGAGGTATACTAGCAAAATAGAAGAGTGACAATGTTATGCTGAAATTCATTGACAGTTTACCATCCCAATCCCTGATACTGGCTTTTATCCAGAAGCTTTGCCCTCTTCTGTGCTCTGTTGTGTTAGTTTATCAGTCTTAAAAATCACTTGGAAAATCAGAAAATTTTTCCAATGTCACTTATATATAATCAATAATTTCTTTGCTAAACACATGGCTTCTGTGACTCACGAATTAAGAATATGTTTCTTAGAGAAAAGAAATATGTCGTGGATTAAATACATATATTCAGTTTCCACACATTTATGAGCATTTGTTTGAATATCCACTAGATGAAGACATCATAACACATTGAACATAAAAAGAAAAAATGGACATGTTTTGCCCCCTATGAGGCAAAGGTGGAGAGGTAATATATTTACCCAATATGAACCAATGATATTCACTAAACAATAAATAATAAATCCTCTCATAAGGAACAATAAGTCAACAAATGAAAAATCCTCTCCTAGGATGGCAGGCTAAAGAAGTATTTGCTTTCAGGCTAGATCATGGAATTCTAGAAATGAATTATTTAACTGAAATTAATATGCCCTTGATGTGCTGTTAAACAAAATAGTAAATAAAGCTAAAGAGTAATCTAATAATCTGGTTTAATATTTAGGATTCATAAGAATGAGTAAATAAGGTAATGTGAAAATATAAGAATTAGTTCCACAAATGCAAGGGTTAAAAAAGAAGAGACCCCGTTAATGAGAATTATTGCCTTTCTGAGTATAGATCCTTAAAAATGTCTTTTAAAATACCTCTGATTTAGCAAGGTGGGTGGAAAACTCCTGGTAACTTCAGTTTCTTATGTTCACTATTGTTCTTGCATGAGAAAAGAATAGCTAATTTCTGATCCCAATGCTCTTTTATGATCTTTCAGAGATAAGGTGTTTTTAAGATGTAATCCACAAAAGAAGACCTGGGGAAGTATATATTGATCCCAGGAAAGCATAACCTTAAGGAAAATATTTTAGCAGGAAACTTCACACAGTGATACTATAGCATGGTTTGATATCATTAGCCCATACTGATAAACATTCCACTTTAAACTAAAGTGGAAAATATAGATTACATTTCAGGTAAAAAATTATTTCACCAAATTAATAAGGGAAACCTAGGCCTAAGTTACACAGCAATCAGGATATGCTAAAAAAAGAAAGTGGTGAGCCAAGTAAAGTTGGAAAGCAAATGTATTCTTGGTCTAAAATCCTTTTCGAAATGTAACTGCACCAAGTTGACAGAAAATCAGTTTGTTTTGATTCCAGGGGTTTTGACTGTGCAATTAATAATTTGCACTCTGAATTTAAAATTGTTGGAAGCAATATGGTGAAGATGACACACATCTGGACCCAGAGCCCACATGCACCATCTACGGGTTCCCGGCCTTGTGACCTTGGGCAAGTCCCTTCAACCCTCTATGTCTTGCCCTGACACCGTATGTACTGGAGTGTCCTCCATCCTGCCTGCTGCCTCCTGCTGTCCACCATGCTGCTCTCAGCATTCTGACTGGCGAACAACCCCAAGCTGCTGGCTGACTGTGGTAGGGTGAGTTTGGAAGATGGGTGGTCACACCGGAGAGCTCTGGAGGGAAAACCATGCTGGATGAGGTCTTTGAGGGTCTTTAGAAAAGACAGCTCATGCATTTCCAGAGTCATAAATTGTCACACGAAGCCAATGATCTCATTTTAGTGATATTTGTTGTTGAAAGAAGTATGGTGACAACTTGTCTTAAAATCATTTCATGACGTTGTGGTAAATAATGTCAGCCCAGCCCCGAGCACAGGCATCTTACGCCGCCTTTAAAGGTGAACAAACCAACAAAAAAGAAACTTCTTGATCCTCCTCCAACCAAAAGAGGCGGAAGTGCAAAATCATCATATCTATTTGAAAATATAGAGTATACCTCCATTTTTGTCGTGAAGTACAGTGCCGTATTTGCAAGATTATTTTTATTTTGTATGAACCCTGTAGTGCTCAACATTTTAATTGCGACTTCCTCAATAAAGTTATTGGAAATCTTCCATCCTGCCATTAGCGCTTGCAAAATAACTGTTAACAATAGGTTATCCAGACACAGAAACTTTATAATTAATGTTGGAATAGTCTTCAAAGCCTAGTGACTAAAATATATCCTATAAAAATTACTGGACTTCATTCAATGCTGTTCTGCTGTTTTAAAGTTCAATAAATGTGTTGAGGGGGAGATATTTGGCAACCTAAGTTGGGCAGTCTGGCAGTGAGACCTGAGACGCTGGAGGGTTTGATTTCTGTTTTGTGGTAAATGTACCAAAGGCCTCCAGTTTCAGCGCAACCCCTGAAAGGCTGAAGGAGATCTGACCAAATACAACCCCCGGTGGGAATCTGAACAGTCATCTGGGGCTGTATTCCCACCTTGACAGCTGATGAGGCACTGGGACAGGTTCCATTTAAGCAATAAAACACAACAGGCCATGTATATATCTGGGTGATTATAGCATAACTCAGATTGTGTTATAAGTCATGAGGCTGAAGGCCAAGTGTCTTAACTCCATGAGAAGTGCAATATTGGCCCTGAAACACACTGCCTGAAGTGTCTTACTGCTGTCAAGAAATGGAATTTCTATAGTACATTAAGAAAAGGAAAACACTTAGCACAGTGGATTTAAAATAACCATGGCTATGACATCACTGACAGCTAATCAAAACTCTAATTGCAACCAGAGTTCTGAGGCTATTGTATGAAAGGTCTTAACAGACGCAGTCATGGATACAAGGAAGAACAATGCCGATGCCATGAGCAAAAACTTCAGTAGCACAGGACCTGAAGCAAGAATGGGGTAGGCTGGCAGACTTCAGACAATCTCATTAGCAGTGAGTTGGTAACATTGCAGTGAACTCACCTTGAGCAGGTTAGCCAAGAAAAAGCAGTGCAAACACCCCCTGAATACTCTTTCTCCTTCAGTAGCAACCTTCCTTTTCATACAATTAAATATTTCTTTAAATGATTAAAAGATAAGGCAGCATAAATGGAAAAAAAAATCCAGTTCACATGCTCTAGAAGAAATGAAAGATTATAATGAACTTAGAGGAGCCTGGGGGTCACATGTTACTCGTGATCCGTGCAAGTTATTTCCAGTGATATTAAGTTGAAGTTGCCCAAAAGGATTGAAGTCAGTATGTGGTCATAAGGACCCAGTTCAGATTTTACATCTGAATCTGTGTAGCACCGCAAAGTGGAACATGCCTTTCAAGGTCCAGGTAACAGCCTCAATTAATTTAGTCATGCCAAAGCACACACTGAGAAGTACATTCAGAAGGCATGTATCAGGGAAGCATATAACATCATAAGTGAGAGCAAAAAGAGGGCTTGTCTCAGGAGCCAGAGGATCTGAGCCTAATGATTTTCTGGGTCACCATGGATAAGTATTTAATTTTCGTGGGCTTTAGTTTACCTCCAGTGAGCTCTCTTGGACTCTGGTTATAGATGTTGCTTCCTCAGCCTCAAAATGGAGCTACTCTGCCATTTCCTGAAAGTTTATTGACAATGCCATAAAGAGGTAGATTATAATTTAGAAAGGCTACCTTTCACACATCGTGGGACATACATGTACATTTGGAAATAAAAGTTACGTACGAACTTTACATCAGTTTCAGCAAAGATAGCCTTAGAGATAAGCCATTACTAAGGATCTCCAATTAATGGTACTGGAACAAAAAATTATTCATGTTCTTGTGGGAAAAAACAAGGAGGAGTTTGTCCCATTAGAATCCATTCAAGTTCTGGAATGAATACAGCACAAAAACATGTTTCTTTCTTCTCAATTTATAGAAAAATTTTACCTATATCATATCCATCAGCCATAATTATACTAATATACAGGTAATATTTGTACCCTACCTGTGACAAAATATTTTTAATAGTTTTATATATTTCTAATAATCTTTATTTATATCAGCTTGGGTTCTTTTGGAACTATAAAAATGTTAAATGGGTAACCAAATGACTAAAATTGGATATAAGTAAAATTATTATTCCTTAAAAATATTAAACTCTTATTCTTAAGAAATAGATCAAACAATTATTTTATCATATCAAAATTGTATATATCTGGATTTTAAAATTCTGCTTTTTTTAGCCAATCCATTAAAAGGGTTTTAATGGCATCTGAATGGTTTTAATATATATTTTGGTTTAACTTGAAATAAGCCACATTTCCAAATTCGTTTTTAACTAATGATCCTGCAATAGACCGTTCATAGACTAGATCCTTCATAATTATAATACCTTTCTCTATGATAAGGCAAAGAACTAGAGTCCAATATATTTACAGTTAATGACTTAGGATCTAAAATATTTCCACAACCTCAAAGCTAGTCACTGAATAGTTTAATAAAAAATATTCCAATAACACCACTATTCCTAGAGTGTTGTGTCCTGTAAAACTGAAGTATTATACAGAAATCCAAGCTCTAGGGTCTAATGACCAGCTAATAACACATTAGTCAGAGCCACTACGAAATGATATTCTCTTTCGTTGTACATCAACGCCATGAATAAGTGCAAAACTGCTGTCGAAGTACATGCTTCATACTTCTTGTAACAATCTAACATAGTTTCACCTCTGAACTGACCTGCCTAGGACATACTATGGGCTCCCACAATGGGGACAATTCCTAATTATTTGAACTAATGAATGGCCTGAATAAGTTAAGCCAGCAAATAAACCCAGTTCTCTTATTGTAGACATTGCTTGTAACATACTTGTTAGAACTGTTGCTGGGATGTTGACATATTTGGCTAAACGATCCAAAAAATACATATTCTGCTCTAACAATCACCTCTCCTCAGAGGTTCCTGCTGTGCCGCGTGCGCACACACACGTAAAGGGAAGCAAAGTGCGAAGTGCTGGGGTTGTTTCTTGGATTTTATTGGCTTAGCCCTGCCCAATTATCTCCAGTGCAAAATGAAGGTGAAAACTCGATTGGGCTGTGTATGCAGCATAGTCTAAACTACAAAGTGGAGCCACTTCTTACCCCTCCCTACTCCTAACCCATATTAGGCTCTTACCACCTCTGGCCAGTCATATGACACAGAAATCAGAGCGATGACCAAAAAGTGCAGGCATACTGTGAGGGGAGCAACAAGACAGCTTCAGGCTTTCTCACTGCACCAGCAGCACCATGGAGGGGCACAGAAGAAAGCCCCTGGGTGCACGAGCATGAATACAGTAACCCGATCATCAGACCACCAGTCAATATTCCTGGACTCTAAACAGTCAGCTTAGCAACTCTTCCGACTTGGGGAAGGGTGAGGAGGAGGCTTGAGCAGAGAGGGCTTGGAAAGGCAGAAGATCTCTCCCTTCCCATGTTTCCTCTCTGCCCAACAATCCTTAAATTCTACAGGTTTAATTACTGTAAACATACATCTGCTGGGAGATGGGAGAGAATTGTGGGATTCTTTCAAGTAATATAATTGTTTGTCAGGGGTGTTTTCTAGGGAGTAGCTTCAGAAAAGAGAGCATGAGGAAGGAAGACGTTGTAGAGTGGGCAACAGAGAACGGGATTATCCGGCAGGCATTTTATTAGAGTCTATGGACTGTAAAACACCATATGGAGAAGCCTGCCGATGGCTCATTATTCACCGAAATCTCCTTCCCCCACCAACCAATAATCCTCCAGGTAGCAAAGGGACAGTGGAAATATGAATATACACCCCATGAGGGGGAGGGAGTGGGATGAGACAAGCCCTTGCCCCACAAACAGAGCCTGTCTGCTGTGTAATCACCAAAATGATGTAACTTAAATCTTTCTCTGCTGGATAAGCCAATCAAATTTTTTTTAAAAAGAAAGAAAAATGGCTAAAAAGATGTGAATCAAGTATCAAAGGAGAAGAAGAAAAAAGACAAGCCTAAAAGAGCCACAAAGCGATGAACCAACCCTTGAGTAGTTACAATGGATTGAATAATGTTCTCCCCAAATTCATGTCCCCCCAAAACCTGTGAATATGACCTTATTTGGAAATAGGGTCTTTGCAGATATAATCAAGTGAAAATGAAGTCAAACTGGATTAGAGTGGGGCCCATGTCCGATATGACTGGTATTCTTACAAAAAGAAGGAAATCTAGACACAGGCACAGAGAGAAGATGGTCATGTGAAGATGGAGACAGAGACTGGAGTTGATGCTCACACAAGCCAAGACTGGAGTTGATGCTCACACAAGCCAAGGAAAGCCGGGGATTGCCAGCACCCACCGTAAGCTAGGAGGAGGCAAGGAAGGATCCTCCCCTAGAGCCCTCAGGGAGAGTACGGCCCTGCTGACACTTTGATTTTCGATTTCTAGCCTCCATATCTATGGGAGAATAAATTTCTGTTTTACGCCAACCAGTTTGTGGTAATTTGTTATGGCAGCTCAAGGAAACTAATACAGACACTAAGGGTGTATTACTAAAACTTGTATATTAGTTACATTGTTCTTTCTTTACATGACAATTTATTCTATTCACATACCAAAAAATTATACTTTTCCATAGGAAAATAATATGATTTACCCGCTCCCAGAAAAACATGCGCTTGGAGTTTTCTTCCACTTCTACAAATTAATAGGTACCAAACCCTCTCCCACTTCCTCTCCATTCCTCTTGTGATCATCATCACACATTTACAAACTGGAATATCAGACTATGAGTACAGTTTTCAATCATGGAGTAAAATATTCCTCTGTGCTATGAGGACTACATGGAGATAAAATCTGCAACCCAGCCTCATTAAGACTATTATCTCCTCGATGACAAAATATACTAACTGATCCAAGCCACAGTGAGACCATTAGAATGATTACACAGATAATGTGGATAAATTACAGCATTTCTTTTAGGTATTGGTTTCTTTTCATTGTAATATGTATTCAGGAATTGTAAAGCATTTAGGATGAAATAAGTCTTGCTTCTCTAAGTTGTAGTAATGTCTTTTGAGGTGCTTAGAGGGTTTTTTCCTCTACCTCATGCTACTGATTGAGAATTCCTTCTCTAAATTAATTTAATTTGCATCAAGGGAAATATAAATGGTAATGGCACTAACCTTCGGCCTTTAAATGCACTCAGAAATAATGATCAGAACTATCCCACTGTGAGTTGTATGTTGGCAAAGTGGATTTATCATGCAATGGGGTCTAATGGGACCCAAGTATCCTGACTTAAGTGGAGGTTTTGGATGAAAGCCCAATTCTCAGCATTCTTATCTCGGTCCCAATGTCCAGGACCTGAATAAAAATTATAATCATAATGATAACAGTACCAAGAGCGACAGCTAACATTCATTGAACATTTACTATGTTATAGACACCATGCTAAGAATTTTACCTCATTTAACCATCCCCAAAATTCTATGATATAGGTGCCATTATTATCCCCATTCTATAAGTGAGGGAACAGATTTAGAGATGAAAAACAATTGTACCTGTTGAGATCCACCCCAGCAGGGAAGAGATGCCACCCCAAAAGGGGTAAATAAAGAGAGTTAAATGAAGTGACTATTTACAAAGTTGTGGGTAAAATTAGGGGAAACCAGCAAGCAATGGTGAGAGGATAACCCCATCAGGAAGTTCTTACTATCGCAGGCTGGAACACTATAAGACCAGCCAACAGCTTTTTTTTTTTTTTTTTTTTCGGTACGCGGGCCTCTCACTGTTGTGGCCTCTCCCGTTGCAGAGCACAGGCTCCGGACGCGCAGGCTCAGCGGCCATGGCTCACGGGCCCAGCCGCTCCGCGGCATGTGGGATCTTCCCGGACCGGGGCACGAACCCGTGTCCCCTGCATCGGCAGGCGGACTCTCAACCACTGCGCCACCAGGGAAGCCCAGCCAACAGCTTTTGATAGAAGGACACAGCCACTGCCAAACTGTGACCTGGCAGGCAGGTGGCCAGGAGAATAAATATCCTGACCTCTGTCTCCCCTCTCTCTGATCTCCTGAACCATATCACATTGGCTGACTCAACTAGAAACCACAGGACAGGGGAACTTGGTGATGCAGTCTCTAAAGGCCAGCCTCCCAAATACAGAGCAAGGAGGAGAAGAGTGAAGACCAGATCTGGAGAGGCAGATGGCAGCACGGTAACACACCCAGGACATATAACTACTCAATGTTGAGTAAAGGCAAAATGTTAATATGGGTAGAGCTCCTGCACTTAACCACTATATTGTCTAAAGAGGAGGAAGAAAATCGTGATACAGAAACCAGTGGAGGATGTGAGAGGATTTTTCTCTCCTTTACCCTTCTTGAAATCCACCTATAGCCCCCTTCTCCAGCTGAACTCTTAGTCTTTGCAGAGAGCTCCTCTGATGCATACAGAGAGGGTTTCTGCAGAAACGAGGGTACACACAGCCTTCTCCCACTGAAACGTAAGCTCTATTAACACAGAGATTTTAGTCAGCTTGTTCACTGCTATATCCTTATAAATTCAATCACTGGGTTCCAAGAACTCTTTTGGAACAAGAGGTGCTGAGCTGCCCACTTCAAAAAGAAACCTGCTAGCAACAGAATGTGATCAATGAAACATTCTGACTGCCCTGCTTATCTTTCTTGTATCCGCTTCCCTGTTTCTTTCACTTGTGTGGTTGTGAAATGGTGCTAGTCTTTGATTAACTGTTTAATATTTTTTACAGTGGAAATCTAATGAATGCAACATGTCCTGTTTGGTGCTAAGAGCTTTATGCAGATTTTCCTACTTGACCCTCATCGTCACATTCCTCTGAGATCAACACTATTATTATCCCAATTTTACTAGGAAGCAGACTGAGACTCAAACACAGGTATATCTTATTTCAAACACTGAACTTTAAACTACTTATCCCATTCTGCCTTTCTGACTATTTCTCTATCGCTGTTTAAAAGTAACAACTCCGGGGCTTCCCTGGTGGCACAGTGGTTGAGAGTCCGCCTGCCGATGCAGGGGACACGGGTTCGTGCCCCGGTCTGGGAGGATCCCACATGCCGCGGAGCGGCTGGGCCCGTGAGCCATGGCCGCTGAGCCTGCGCGTCCGGAGCCTGTGCTCCGCAACGGGAGAGGCCACAACAGTGAGAGGCCCACGTACCGCAAAAAAAAAAAAAAAAAAAAAAAAAGTAACAACTCCGTTGGTGAGGCCCAGACCTTGATGGTACTAGGCCCTCACACCCACCTTTGATGGCTCATGAACCACCACTAAAGTCTGAGGCAGGGGGAGGAACTTCAGGATGGCGGAAGAGTAAGACGTGGAGATCACCTTCCTCCCCACAAATACATCAGAAATATATCTACACGTGGCACAACTCCTACAGGACACCTACTGAATGCTGGCAGAAGACCTCAGACCTCCCAAAAGGCAAGAAACTCCCCACGTGCCTGGGTAGGGCAAAAGAAAAAAGAAAAAACAGACAAAAGAAAAGGGACAGGATCTGCACTAGTGGGAGGGAGCTGTGAAGGAGAAAAGGTTTTCACACACTGGGAAGCGCCTTCGCGGGCAGAGACTGCGGGTGGCGGAGGGGGGAAGCTTCGGAACCGCGGAGGAGAGCACAGCCAGAGGGGTGCGGAGGGCAAAGCGGAGAGATTCCCACACAGAGGATTGGTGCCGACCGGCACTCACCGGCCCGAGAGGCTTGTCTGCTCACCCGCCGGGGCGGGCGGGGTTGGGAGCTGAGGCTCGGGCTTCGGTCGGAGCGCAGGGAGAGGACTGGGGTTCGCGGCGTGAACACAGCCTGAAGGGGTTAGTGCGCCACGGCTAGCTGGGAGGGAGTCCGGGGAAAAGTCTGGACCTGCCGAAGTGGCAAGAGACTTTTTCTTCCCTCTTTGTTTCCTGGTGCGCGAGAAGAGGGCATGAGACGCTAAGGCTGCTGCTGCCGCCACCAAGAAGCCTGTGTGCGAGCACAGGTCACTGTCCACACCCCCCTTCCAGGGAGCCTGTGCAGCCCGCCACTGCCAGGGTCCCGGGATCCAGGGACAACTTCCCCGGGAGAATGCACGGCGCGCCACAGGCTGGTGCAACGTCCTGGTGGCCTCTGCCGCCGCAGGCTTGCCCCACATCCGTACCCCTCTCTCCCCCCAGGCCTGAGTGAGCCAGAGCCCCCGAATCAGCGGCTTCTTTAACGCCATCCTGTCTGACCGCAGAACAGATGCCCTCCGGCGACCTACACGCAGAGGCGGGGCCAAATCCAAAGCTGAACCCCGGGAGCTGTGCGAACAAAGAAGAGAAAGGAAATCTCTGCCAGCAGCCTCAGGAGCAGCGGATTAAATCCCCACAATCAACTTGATGTACCCTGCATCTGTGGAATACCTGAATAGACAACGAATCATTCCAAATTGAGGAGGTGTACTTTGGGAGCAACGATATACATATTTTTTTCCCTTTTTCTCTTCTTGTGAGTGTGTACGTGTATGCTTCTGTGTGTGATTTTGTCTGTATAGCTTTGCTTTTACCATTTGTCCTAGAGTTCTGTCTGTCCGTTTTTTTTGTTTTTTTTTTTCTTTTTTTAGTATAGTATTTAGCACTTGTTATCATTTGTGGATTTGTTTTTTGGTTTGGTTGCTCTCTTCTTTTTTTATTACTTAAAAGAATTTTCTTAATACTTATTTTTTATTTTAATAACTTTATTTTATTTCATTTTATCTCTCTCTTTTTCCTTCCTTCCTTCCTTTCTTTTCTTTCTTTCTCCTTCTTTCTTTCGTTCTCCTTCTTTCTTTTCTCCCTTTTATTCTGAGCCGTGTGGATTACAGGCTCTTGGTGCTCCAGCCAGGCATCAGGGCTGTGCCTCTGAGGTGGGAGAGCCAAGTTCAGGACACTGGTCTACAAGAGACCTCCCAGCTCCACATAATATCAAAAGGTGAAAATCTCCCAGAGATCACCATCACAATTCAAAGACCCACCTCCACTCAACGACCAGCAAGCTACAGTGCAGGACACCCTATGCCAAACAACTAGCAAGACAGGAACACAACCCTATCCATTAGCAGAGAAGCGGCCTAAAATCATAATAAGGCCACAGACACCCCAAAACATACCACCAGACGTGGACCTACCCACCAGAAAGACAACATCCAGCCTCATCCACCAGAACACAGGCACTAGTCCCCTCCACCAGGAAGCCTACACAACCCACTGAACCAACCTTAGCCACTGGGGACAGACACCAAAAAAAACCGGGAACTACGAACCTGCAGCCTACAAAAAGGAGACCCCAAACACAGTAAGTTAAGCAAAATGAGCACACAGAAAAACACACAGCAGATGAAAGAGAAAGGCAAAAACTCACCAGATCTAACAAATGAAGAGGAAATAGGCAGTCTACCTGAAAAAGAATTCAGAATAATGATAGTAAAGATGATCCAAAATCTTGGAAATAGAATGGAGAAAATACAAGAAACGTTTAACAAGGACCTAGAAGAACTAAAGAGCAAACAAACAATGATGAACAACACAATAAATGAAATTTAAAATTCTCTAGAAGGGATCAATAGCAGAATAACTGAGGAAGAAGAACGGATAAGTGACCTGGAAGAAAAAATAGTAGAAATAACTACCACAGAGCAGAAAAAAGAAAAAAGAATGAAAAGAATTGAAGACAGTCTCAGGGACCTCTGGGACAACATTAAACGCACCAACATTCGAATTATAGGGGTCCCAGAAGAAGAAGAGAAAAAGAAACGCACTGCGAAAATATTTGAAGAGATTATAGTTGAAAACTTCCTTAATATGGGAAAGGAAATAATCAAGTCCAGGAAGCACAGACAGTCCTATACAGGATAAATCCAAGGAGAAACACGCCAAGACACATATTAATCAAACTATCAAAAATTAAATACAAAGAAAACATATTAAAAGCAGCGAGGGAATTTGGTAAAGTAGCAGGATACAAACTTAACGCACAGAAATCTCTGGCATTCCTATACACTAATGATGAAAAATCTGAAAGTGAAATTAAGAAAACATTCCCATTTACCACTGCAACAAAATGAATCACATATCTAGGAATAAACCTACCTAAGGAGACAAAAGACCTGTGTGTAGAAAATTTTAAGACACTGATGAAAGAAATTAAATACAATGATACAAATAGATGGAGAGATATACCATATTCTTGGATTGGATGAATCAATCCTGTGAAAATGACTCTACTACCCAAAGCAATCTACAGATTCAATGCAATCCCTATCAAACTACCACTGGCATTTTTCACAGAACTAGAACAAAAAACTTCACAATTTGTATGGAAACACAAAAGACCCTGAATAGCCAAAGCAATCTTGAGAAAGAAAAACGGAGCTGGAGGAATCAGGCTCCCTGACTTCAGACTATACTACAAAGTACAGTAATCAAGACAGTATGGTACTGGCAAAAAAACAGAAATATAGATCAATGGAACAGGATAGAAAGCCCAGAAATAAATCCACGCACATATGGTCAACTTATCTTTGATAAAGGAGGCAAGAATATACAGTGGAGAAAAGGCACCCTCTTCAATAAGTGGTGCTGGGAAAACTGGACAGCTCTATGTAAAAGAATTAAATTAGAACACTCCCTAACACCATATACAAAAATAAACTCAAAATGGATTAAAGACCTAAATGTAAGGCCAGACACTATTAAACTCTTAGAGGAAAACATAGGCAGAACACTCTATGACATAAGTCACAGCAAGATTCTTTTTGATCCACCTCCTAGAGAAATGGAAATAAAACCAAAAATAAACAAATGGGACCTAATGAAACTTCAAAGGTTTTGCACAGCAAAGGAAACCATAAACAAGACAAAAATACAACCCTCAGAATGCAAGAAAATATTTGCAAATGAAGCAACTGACAAAGGATTAATCTCCAAAATTTACATGCAGCTCAATATCAAAAAAACAACCCAATCCAAAAATGGGCAGAAGACTTAAATAGACATTTCTCCAAAGAAGACATACAGATTGCCAACGAACACATGAAAGAATGCTCAACATCATTAATCATTAGAGAAATGCAAATCAAAACTACAATGAGATATCATCTGACACCGGTCAGAATGGCCATCATCAAAAAATCTACAAACAGTAAATGCCGGAGAGGGTGTGGAGAGGGAACCCTCTTGCACTGTTGGTGGGAATGTAAATTGAAGCAGCCACTATGGAGAACAGTATGGAGGTTCCTTAAAAAACTAAAAACAGAACTACCATACGACCCAGCAATCCCACTACTGGGCATATACCCTGAGAAAACCATAATTCAAAAAGTGTCATGTTCCAAAATGTTCATTGCAGCTCTATTTACAACAGCCAGGACATGGAAGCAACCTAAGTGTCCATCGACAGATGAATGGATAAAGAAGATGTAGCATATATATACAATGGAATATTACTCAGCCATAAAAAGAAACAAATTGAGTTATTTGTAGTGAGGTGGATGGACCTAGAGTCTGTCATACAGAGTGAATTAAGTCAGAAAGAGAGAAACAAATACCGTATGCTACACATATATGTGGAATCTAAAACAAAATAAAACAAAACAAAACAAAAAAACAAAATGGTCATGAAGAACCTAGGGGCAAGACAGTAATAAAGACACAGACCTACTAGAGAATGGACTTGAGGATATGGGGAGGGGGAAGGGTAAGCCGGGAGAAAGTGAGAGAGTGGCATGGACATATATACACTACCAAACGTAAAACAGATAGCTAGTGGGAAGCAGCTGCATAGCACAGGGAGATCAGCTCGGTGCTTTGTGACCACCTAGAGCGGTGGGATAGGGAGGGTGGTAGGGAGACGCCAGAGAGAGGAGATATGGGGACATATGTATATGTATAGCTGATTCACTTTGTTATAAAGCAGAAACTAACACACCATTGTAAAGCAATTATACTCCAATAAATAAAGAGTTTAAAAAAAGAAAAAAGTCTGAGGCAGCTCATGGCCCGGCTCTAGGTCTGCTGGGGTGAGTCAGGATACCATCAGCCCTTGACCCTGCCAAGCCTCAGTCCCTTCTCTATTATGCCTCCTACTTAGGCTACTTCTAACGCAAACAGCTGCTGTCTCCTGAAGCTCTCAGTGCCCTGATCCATCAACCGCCCCCTTGATGAGTGCTGGAAAGTTTGCTTTGTGGTGCAGACTCCCCAAGCAAGCAATGAAAATGCCTGTTCAACTTTACTGATTGGGGGAGAATAATTGACTATTGCCTCTCCTCCCCCTGCTGCCACTCTGGACTATTTTCACACCAAGTGCACATTTCCCACTGGCCACTCCCAGGCAATGCCTGAGCATGGCAGAGGCGCTCTGCCAAGATGTGGGGATTCTCTAATACGTGGTGCTGTTTGCGGACTCATTAGCCTGGATGAACCTTTCTTGAAATCACATCACAGTACAAAACTAGACTCTTTCCCATCCACCTTCTTTCTCTCTCATATTCCACAGATGTCAGACCTACGTGTGGCCGGAAGCCTCTCCCCACCTCCTCCAGCTCCTTCTCCCAATAAATCTCCTACATGTCTAATTCCATCTTGGCATCTGCTTCTCAGTAGGCATGAACTAATGCAAGTCATACTGGAGGTGGTCTGAGAAACAGGTGGTAAGATAGGAACATGAGACTGGCTTACTTGTCACAGAAAGGCAAAAAGGATGCTATCCTGAATGGTAAGTGGAGCATAGATAGTTCCCGACACAAGTTGGCAGCTCAGTTGCTAGAGATTTCACTAGTGGTTACCTGGGAAAATGTCTGAGTGGGAGGAAATATCTTTGCAGTTTAAACAATCCAGACATTTGAAAGATGTGAAGTAACAATAAGAACAGTGGAGGTGACTACTTATTTCTAAGTTGTTTTGATTTCCTACAGAGGGATGATGAGAAACTGAGCCATTAACAGGCAGTTAAGAGCTGAGTGTGAGAGCCAGAGCATATCTTTGGTAGCTCACTAAGAGGTCCTTAACCCCTGAATGGAAGAGCAGACACAGCAGAGCAACATCCTAGAGATCTAGAGATCTGACAGCTGAGTGTCGGAGCTCCAGAGATGCTTGAATGCTCACTCGGTTAGGCTAAGAACCCTGGCTGGGAAAAACTGAGCCCCTGAAATATGGCACGAGGCCATCTGGATGGATGCCCCTAAAGACGCTGGTTCTGCAGAGCCCCTTCAGACTGTTGGAACTGTGTGTCTTCTCATTTGGGGGAAGGGTGAGAATTTCTTTACTTGTGAGGAAGATAGCTCTATCTCGTTAGGAAGAAATAGGGAGTGGTACGGTTGTTGCATGGGAGTTCTCACGGGTGTACAAGAGTGTATATGGAGCTGAACAGCTTCCACTGGTGACCCCACAGCCCTTGCCTGGGCCTGGTGACCACCTCGCTGCAGTTGCCCTATCATCAACACTGGTGCACTCCAGGACTTGCACTGGAAGTGGCACCCCAACTCCTTCTTCGTGCCTACCCACCAGCTTCAGCTTACCTACACTCCAAAGAGTTACGTCCTACTGCCTGACAATGGCAGACCAACTCTGACCCAAGAAACCCAGCAAACATCTCAACCATCAATTGTAACCACACCTACCACAGTGAGGTCTGAAGCCTGGCCTTGGGGACGGAGCCTCCGTTCCAAGCTGTTCCTTCCACGGGTATGCTTCCTTAGTCCGAGGGGTTCCTTTAGGGTTCTTTTTGCACCCCTATAGTTATTGCATCCCTTATATGGTTTAATCATTATTTATATTAAAAATCCCTTGTTCATATTACACTGTAGTTTCTGTTTCCTGACTAGACCTAGACTGATACAAGTATCCAGAATGTACATCAAATAATCCAGAATGTAAGATTAAATGAGCAAAAACATTTATTGTCCAAGCCAGTATATTTACATTTAATATCATGGTAAGGATCCCAGGTGATGCAACAAACTCACTGCTAGAGTAGCTCTTAGAGGCTTCTAAAAAACTACGGCCAATGCTGAGAGAAATGGAAATGCTTGGGTTGCCTTGGCTGATGGTAGAGGAAGAAATAAAGAGGCTGAGGGAAGTGGACATGGTGGAATGAATATATTAAAAGGCCAGAAGATTATGTTCCCCAGTGAGGTCGAGAGAACAGAACGTATCACTCACTAAGGCCATTAAAATGGCAATGGTGGGAGGGGCGTGAGCAACAGTAAATATTCATGGTGGCCCTTCTCTGTAGGCTGGGCTCACTGTAGGGGAGGCAACCAGAGAGCTGAGCTCAATAACATTCAGCCCCAAAGTACTAGAGGCCTCATGGGGGTCCTTACCCACCAGAGGCCAGTTACCATAATTATTACATGCAAGACCAGAGGGGTAGCCAAGAGGTCTTGACGCACAGGGAACTGCAGAGATGGTTAACATAACATGGTGGCGTCTGTAGGGGCAAAATAGACCACTGAGCGACAAGGATGCTGCTTTACTTCTACAATCAGAAAAGAAGTACCAATCCCTTGCTCAGTTTTCAGATCCAGAATCCCTTGACTTGAAAGGGTCCCTTGAAAGAACACTACAACACTGCTATAAGGACATATTGTAATGATTTTCCCTGTTCTTCCCCAATGGGATCTATGGGCATATACTTGGGTGACTGGATATACTGGGGAAAGGGGAATACCCAGACATATTGAGGCTACTGGATTCAGAGTCTGAATTGACAGTGAATCCCAGAGGCCCAAAGCATCATCATGGTACCCCTGCTAGATTGGGGGCTTATAGACGACAGGTAATAAATGCAGTTATGGCTAAAGTCTGGCTTACAAGTTTTAGAGACCTACCCAGTGGTCATTTCCTTAATTCTCTACCTTATAATTGGAATTGACATGTTAAGCAATTAAAGTAACCCCCATATTGGGTCCTCAGCTTATGGAGTAAGACCTATCATAGTAGGGAAGACCAAATAGAAACCTTTGAAACTGCTCTTGTCTCTAAAGACCAAGACAGTAAATCAAAAACAATATCACATACCAGGAGGGATGGTGGAGATTAGTGCCACTATTAAAACCTAAAAGATACAGGGATGGTGTTCCCAGTTATATTTCTGTTGAATTTGGCAGTCTGGTCCTTGCAGAAACTAGATGTCTCCCACTAAGCCTTGGGCATCTTTACACAGAAACAGAGCACATGTTGTTATTTTGTTGTAATGATTATTGGGCACTCAAATTTCATCATTTGAACTCTAATTTATCACTCAAGTTATTGAAACCTATAGATCATACCAAATTAGAACTAGAGAGAGCAATATGGGTATGATTTTAGATAAAGAAGATTACCTTCTGGACATATTATAATCATCCTAACTGTGCTCCATCAGCAATACACTCCGCAACATTCTCCAAAGAGGCACATTGCTGCTTGGTGCTTTACTGCTCCAAGCTCCTCTACACGGACTATTATTCACCCTATATTTTGCCAGGTATACTATAGCATCTATTTCAAGACTCAACACAAGAGCTACCTTTTCCAGGAAGTCTCCCTGAAACCCCACCCACACACCAGGCTAGTTTAGAGGTCCTTTCTTGCTGCTCCAGTAATATCTCCTGCAGTTTTATACTTGCCAATAATCTCTCACCTTGTTTTATCACTGCCCATTATTGTATCTGTCTCCCCACTACGCTGTGAGTTCCTCAAGGGCAGGGATTGTATCTCATTCATCTTTGAGCCTCTGTAATTTAGAATAGTGCTTGGCACACGGTTGGCAGCCCATAAATACTTGATGAATGAAAGAATAAATAATTTAATAAATTTAAATATTCTGTGTTGATGTTTGGATTGAGTACCAGTTCCTCAGAATGCAGCACTCTATGAGCGATTTCTTCCAGAACACATTAGACTGTTTCATGAATGTGTATGTAGGCACATTTCCAATTTATCCTTTTGAACTGGAACAATACCCTGCTCCAGACCACCCAGCGAGAACCAGTCTGTGCAGTCACTGCTCTGTAACCAGACTGAAACATCAGCTTTCAGTCTATTCTGGATGGAATCCTCGGCACAGTCATCTCCACAGAAGGTCAGATGACCTATCAAAAGCAGAACTATTGACTGTGGGTACGGCCGGAGCCTGGCACCTGGCTCACTTTCCACAGAGGGGTCAAGTCTGCCAAAAGTCCCTTTAGGTAACACGGTTCTTTACTCTCCGCTCAAAGCATCACTTTAGCAGGTTCCACAGAATTATGTCTACCATGTGCCAGAGAGAAGAAGGCTCTAACATGGCAGTGTGGTCAGCTGTAGCTCAACCTCAGAAACTACCTTAGGTCAGATCTTGTACTACTTCTCAAGCCACACAAGCCTGGTCTTGCCATCTGGAAGGAGCTGCTGCAATCAAAGCTACAGCCAGGATCCAAGTGTCCTGCTTATAGAAAGCCATGCATTACAGCACAATTAATATAAGTGATTGAACCTTCAAACATCTCTACACAGCAACGAATACGGTGGTTATCCTTTTGTACCTGTTTCCACTGTCTGATTTAGTCTGCCCAGGTTCGAAGTGTAAAAATATGAGACATCAATAAATCCAGATATATGTCTTAACCAGTGCAGAAAGGATCCAACTATACATTAGGACCAAACAACAGCACCATCATTGTTCCATCCTTCAACATTGTTCAGGGGTGGGAGGGAAAGAAGGATGAAGGTGGCTGTTGAACTATACTAACTTGTATTCTCATCCAGGCTCTACCACTTCACAGCAGTGTGACTATGGACAAGTCACTTCATCTTATTAATCCTGTTTCACTGCCCATAAAATGGGACAGTCTGTTTAACTGCAAAACTTGAGCTCCTTTCATCATATCATGCTGCTTCCCATTATAAGACATGATCTTTGCCCTTGGATAGCTAAAAACAGAAAAACAAATAATTAAAATACAATCTAAACACCTCATGGAAGGCTTGGCCCAGGTTTCCAGGGAAACATCACTGGTTTAAGATTTAGAAACAACATAAACCAATGTCTACCTCAGTCTCTGATACAGAACAGATACTATGGAATAACAATATCCTGACCACTTAAGTTCAGCTGGATCAAAGCTGCCCACTTAGTCACCCTTCTGGGAGCCCCTACAGATACCAAAATCCACAGATGCTCAAATCCCTTATATAAAGTGACCACAGCACAATGAATACGGTTGGCCCTCCAGACATCTCAGCATAGATGATGCAAAAATAAATCTTAACTCCACTAATCACTAGTTACTTGACTGCAGCTTCTCATCTTCACAGTTGAGTTTATAATACATACCTCACAGGGTCAGAGTGAGAATAAAATATGATAGTGTATCCATTCAAAAACATTCCACAATTATCAGGTAACCATTCTTAAGGAGTCTTAAGTGAATGCTCATAGCAGAGGCCTGACACAATATACTGCTCTATAAATAGCAGTCAATAGAAATAGAATTCTGATAGCCAGAAGGATGCTCAACTGTAGAAAATCACAAGGGAGACATTCTGAACCCCTGTCTACAACAAAATGCTGTGCCTATGGTCCCTTATAGTCTTTATTACACAATTTTGTGGCCACGGGCACTCTCATAAATATTATTTCAAAGTATGTTAGTTCTAGAGGACTCCAAGGATAATTTATATCAACCCATAATAAAAAGCTCCCACTGATATATATACTTTTAATGCCTCCTATGTAAATCATTTCTTTAAACTTAAGAAAAAAGAATAGCATTTAGTTCCAAAACATATTCCCCCAAGTTGGATGATACTACTTATTACCTATGCATGGTTTTAGGCATATCAACCTAAACTGCATTTTACAGAATTTCTTCTGGCTGAGCGTCTGTTTTTCTCATTCCACACTGAGTAAGTTATCAGGTCTAATTTTGAAATATGAGAGCTATTATCCAAAATGCACCGGTATTTCCAGGTGCGCTTTATGGAAGTGTAGAACTACTTCTCAGAAGCATAAAACAGTTGTTGAAAAATGCTTTAAAGTGCCAACAAGTTAGAAGTCTTATGAGTTGAGCAGGGCCAGGCTCAGAGGAGTTGAACCCCGAGGTCCATTTGCCCCAGCCCTACAGTCATGATGGGCCTCATGTTCAGACCTCTGACAGCTTACAGTCAAAAGGGAACATAATACATTCTATTTTGAGGGTTAAAAGCTCTACTTTACTTCATGTAAACATTTAAAATATACCACACGATTTTAACTCCATTTGGCACTTTATTGGTTTATACACTGCAAGTCTCAAAAGTAGCCCAGGCTCCCTCAAATTCAGAGAAGACCTGGAGGAGAAGAAAGAGCTTCAGGCAGCCTTTATATTCTAATACATTTGATCAGCAGAGCTTCAAGGGGAAACATCAGTGATCTTCTCTAGTGATCAGACTTTTGGAAAACTCATATAACTGTAAGTCATGAGACTGATTTATGGCAAAATCCTAATTCAGTGATTTACTATTAGAAGTACAGTATACTGCTTACGCACAGGTAATCAGTGCATTTATACGAAGGACAGGAAAGATGTTAGGAAAGCCTACTTAGGGAACCCATCATGAGGAGAAAGCAGTTTGCTGATTCTGTAGCTTTTATTTCTTTAACCAGCATTTACTGAATACCTAAAATGTTCTGGGTTACATGCCAGGTGCTGTTCAGAAAAAATAAAATAAGACAATTGTTTTGATTCATGGAGCATTTATACTATGTCAAATATTTTGCAAAAATGATCTCATTATCTCATTTAATTACTACAAAAATGTGAAATGTTACAAAGCCCGCTTTAGCAAATGAGAAAGTTGAGGCTCAGAGAAATAAACCTGCACAATTACACAGCAGTAAGTAGCAGGACTAGGAATCAAATCCAGATCTATTTTTCTGCCAAACTCTATCTCTTTCCATCACATCATGCTGCTTTTATTTTATTTTAATTTATTTTTATTTTTTTGTGGTACGCGGGCCTCTCACTGTTGTGGCCTCTCCCGCCGCGGAGCACAGGCTCCAGATGCGCAGGCTCAGCGGCCATGGCTCACAGGCCTAGCCGCTCCGCGGCATGTGGAATCTTCCCGGACTGGGGCACGAACCCATGTCCCCTGCATCGGCAGGCGGACTCTCAACCACTGCGCCACCAGGGAAGCCCCATCCATCTCTCTTCTGATATTACCCATCTAATCATGCATATTGTCTACCTTTTCCATTAGATCCTTTGATGTATTAGCAATAGATATTTTAAATTTCCTGTCTGATAGTTCCAATACCTGTGTTATATCTGAGTCTAGTCTATTAATTTCTTTGTCTCTTGAAATTGTGTTATATTTTTTCTTGCTTCCTTGTATGCCTTACATCTTGTGCAGTAGAGACCAAGGTAAATAGATTTTATGTATGAAAATATTCATACCACTTCTTCTGTTAGGACTTTAGTGTGGGGGAGGGGAGTTTGACTCAATCTAGTCAGAAATTTAAATGGGTCGGGGGATGCTGATGCTAAGGTTATTCTCAGTGCGCCATACGTTTCAAATTCCCATAGAATTACTTTGTGCTTATTGTAGTGGCTGGTTTGTCAGAGGGTTTTCCTCAGTATCTGAGGAAAAAAAAGTTTTCCTCAGCTTTAGGTCTTTGTTCCTATGCCTCAGACAGGTGTCCCTGCACTGTCCAGCCCCTCTTCCAGCAGTAGACTGCTATCAGCTATTGCTTAAAGATTCTTAGTCTCTGTTTTGGGAAGAGGAGGTGGGATGTTTACTGTGTTGCTCTGATTAAGCTTTAGTTTTAAACAGGAATTATGTCCCTGGGTTGTACTGGTGGGGCCCCCTTGTGATCCTGCCCTGTCCCCAGCTGTAGAAGACCTCTAATGGTCTAGGACCAGGAGTGTTCTTGTACCTCCCTCAGAGATAGAGAAGATTTCTCGGTTCCCTGCCGCCAGCTTCCATGTGTCTTCACCAATACCCTAAGTGCCACAGGGGTCACTGCCCTTCCCCCAGTAGCTTAGGACTTTTGTCTCTTAGGAAAAAAATAGGAGAGAAGGACGCAGGCTGGTCTTCTTGACCTTCTTACTGTGGATGCTCTCCCCCTCTCCCAGATCCTAGGATGGCTTTCTTGGTACTCTCATCCTACCTTCACTGTTCTTGGTGAGCACCCCTTGAGATCTGCGGAGAAGAGCCTGAAAATGGCGCTATTTCTCCTTGTGTCTGCCACTTGCAGGCATTCTATATTTTCATGCTGGCCCCCATTTGGCCTTAAGCAATTTGTGAAAGTTTTTAGCAGAATTTTTCCTACCAGTTTGTGTGGCGTCTGGTAGCACCAGCCCCAGGTAAGCCCTAATTGCTCCTGTTTTGCCTCTCCTTGGAGGTACCTGTGCTTCCTAAGATTTTGGATGAGTTGGTTGCCCTGTGATCTCAACTTTCTGATGGTTTCATGAAAAATCATGATTTTTCAGATTATCTGGCTTTTTGTTATTGTCATTGTTTCTGTTGTAAGTTTGAGAGTGATGCTCTTTCCAGTTTTCTACACACTAAGTAGCATGAAAATTTTAAAAATCATCTCAGATTACTATGAAACATCAGGATGTCTGTTTCTGGCTTTCTTGCACTTACTCTTACTTCTGGTTCCATATCCAACTTTGGCACCTTTGGTTTTACAGTCCGTTGGTCCCATCTCCCAGCTTGATGGGCTCAGCATTCATGCATGGGTTTATTCACTTCCTTGGTTTCTATGTACCATCTTCCTCTGGTCTTATGTGAGAACTCCTGATTTCAGCACTTAGTTCTTATGTGTCCACCTCTGGGGACACAGTGGTAGGATGGCATCTCCTACAGCAATTCCTTTCCCAAACTTGGGGCAAGGAGTTGAACAATAAGGTAAAACCTTCCTAAAGTGCCTTGAACATTTTTTACAAAAGTTTTAATTTAAACTAATATTTGATAAACTGTATCAGACATCTCTAATGATTCACTTAATATCTTAACTCTTATTTTACTTCACCCATTGCCGTAGCAGTCAGCTTTGCTAAGTGCAACTGACAGCACTTTTTCTCCACTGCACCATATATCTCCTATTTTTTGCCCATTATATTGATAAAAATGGAAAGAAAATAAAAATATTTACCTACAGTTCCTCTCTTCCAACAAATCAAACTTTCAATTTTTCTGTGTCTCCACCTAACGCTTGATCATATATATACAATAATTTTAGGCAGTTGATTTAAGTTTGCATTCTGGTAGGGATTTTGTTTCTGAAGTTTACTTATTTGTTTTGCTTAATATGACATTATAATAATCTGTTCATGTTGCTAAATAGTCACTGTACGTTTCATTTAACAGGTGAATACTATTCTATGATAATTGTGTACCCTAATTTAATTACATGCCTCCATTTAAGGTTTTTCTCAGAAATTTCAGTAATAAATATTGCCCTTGCAACCACCAATCTACTCTTTGTTTCTATGAGTTTGGCTTAGATTCCACATACAAGTGAGATCATACAGTATTTGTCCTTCTCTGACTTATTTCTCTTAGCATAAGCCCTCAAGGCATACACACATTGTCACAAATGACAGGATTTCCTTTTTTTATAGGCTGAATAATATTCCAGTATGTGCATGTATGTGTGTGTGTATATGTATGTGATATGTATATATATATCACATCCTCTTTATC
The DNA here is from genome assembly GCF_937001465.1 of Orcinus orca. Lineage (NCBI taxonomy): Eukaryota > Metazoa > Chordata > Mammalia > Artiodactyla > Delphinidae > Orcinus > Orcinus orca. Next base: position 70,009,804 of record NC_064570.1, read on the forward strand.
CTTTCCTCTGCTGACACTTCATGTCTTGGCTATTATGAATATCCTGCAATGAACACGGAAGTGCAAATATCTCTTGGAGGTACTGATTTCATTTCCTTTGGATATACCCTCAGAAGTGGGATTGTTGTATCATATGGTAGTTCTATTTTTAATTTTTTGAGGAACCTCCATACTGTTTTCCACAGTGGCTGCATCAATTTATATTCCCAAAAATGATGCACAAGGGTTCCCTTTTCTCCATATCCCCTCCAACACTTAACTTTCTGATAAGAGCCATTCTAATAGATGTGAGGCGATATCTCATTGTGATTTTGATTTGCATTTCCCTGATGATTAGTGATGTTGAGCACCTTTTCAGGTACTTGTTAGACATTTGTATTCTTTGGGAAAATGTCTGTTTAGGTCCTTTGTCCATTTTTATTTGGATTATTTGGAGGTTTTTTTGGTATTGAATTGTATGAGTTCCTTATATGTTCTGTATATTAACCCCTTATTATTTATATGGTTCGTAAATATTTTCTACCATTACACAGGTTGCCTTTTCATTTTGTTGACTGTTTCTTTTGCTATGCAGAAACTTTTTAGTTTGATGTAGTGCCACTCATTTTTGCTGTTGTTGCTTGTGCTTTTTGTGTCATATCCGAAAAATCATTGCCAAGATCAATGTCGAGGAATTTTTCCAATGTTTTTTTGTAGTAGTTTTATGGTTTCAGGTATTGCATTTAAGCCTTTAATTCGAGTTATTTTTTGTGAGTAGTGTAAGATAGGGGTCCAATTTCATTTCATTTTTTTTTTTTTGCAAGTGAATATCCAGTTTTCTCAACACCATTTGCTAAAGAGACTAATTTCTCCATTGGATATTCTTGGCTCTCTTGTCAAATATTAGTTGACTGTTTATGTGAGGGTTTATTTCTGGGCTCTTGATTTTGTTCCATTTGTCTGTATGCCTGTTTTTGCCACTACTATACTGTTTTGAATACTATAGCTCTGTAATATAGTTTGAAATCAGGAAATGTGATGCCTCCAGCTATGTTCTTCTTTCTCAAGATTGCTTTGGCTCTTTGGGGTCTTTTATGGTTCCATACAAATTTTAGGATAGTTTTTTTCTATTTCTCTGAAAAATGCCATTGGAATTTTGATGGAGATTGCATTGAATCTATAGATGGCTTTGGGTATTGTGGACATTTTAGCAATATTAATTCTTCCAATCCATAAACATGGGATATCTTTCCATTTACTTGTGTCTTCTTCAATTTCTTTCATCACAGTCTTATAGTTTTCAGCACACGGATCTTTCACCTCCTTTGTTAAATTTATTCTTAAGTATTTTCTTGTTTTTTATGCTATGCAAGTGAGATAGTTTTCATTACTTCTTTTTCAGACAGTTTGTTGTTACCATACAGAAATGCCATTGATTTTTGTATGGCTTCTTTCACTTGGCATAATGTTTTTAAGGTTCATTCATGTTGTAGCATATATCAATACTTCATTCCTTTTTATGGCCAAATAACATTCCATTATATGGATATACCACATTTTATTTATCTATTCATCAGTTGATGAATATTTGGGTTGTTTTCACCTTTTGGCTATTATCAATAATGCTGCTACAAACATTTATATGCAAGTTTCTGGATGGGCACATGTTTTCATTTCTCTTGGGTATATATCTAGGAGTGGAATTGCTGGGTCATGTGGTAACTCTATGTTTACTCATTTAAGGAACTGCCAGACTATTTTCCAAAATGGCTGCATACTATTTTACATTCCCACTAGCAGTGTATGAGTGTATCTGACTTCTTTATTCTAGCCATCCTAGTAGGTGTGAAATGGTATCTCGTGTTTTTGATTTGCATTTCCCTCATGGCCAATGATATCCAGCACTGTTTCTTGTGCTTATTGGCCATTTATATAACTTCTTTGGAGAAATGTCTATTCAGATTATTTGCTCAGTTTTTAATTGGGTTATTTGTCTTTTTGTTACTGAGTAGTAAGAGTTCTTTACCTATTCTAGATACAAGCCCCTTATCAGAGATGTGATTTGCTAAACGTGTATAGCATTTTATTTGCATGTTTTGGTAACTCTCTACATGATCACAGTCTTCTTTTAGACACATTTCCTGCATTCAAGTTAACGTCAACATGCTTTATAATTAAATCCTTCAAATTAAATGCATTGGATACACATTCAGTATCATGCCTTCCCTCATCAACATTTCTATTAGATTCACAATACTATATGCACCAACACATGGAGGTGTTGTATAGTAGTGGTTTTGCAGGGGAGAGGGAGAGCTCTAGAGGTAGAGAGCCTGGGTTCTAACACTGCCTCCACCACTTACTAGCTGTGGTACTTGGGATATTACTTCCTCACTAAGGTTTAATTTCCTCATCTGTAAAATGAGGCTAATGATAATATATACTACATAATAATGTAATAGTGATTAAACTAGGCTAATGTGGTAACAACTTGACCATAATTTCAGACAAAAATAGTGGTAGCTATTATGTATATTATTGCTGTTATTATTGTGTTTAATCTATTCCAAGTAATCTAAAGATTTTATGTATATCATTTAATTTAATGCTCAGAACAATTATATGAAGTTGATATTATCATAAATATTTTCCTTTTCTTAATATACAGACACAATCTTAAAATATTATTATTATATAGCCATAAAACACCACACTTGGTAACTATTGCCTACCTAAGTATAATTACTGGATTAGAATATTTGTAAGACAAATTTAAATTTTAATTCTCAAAGTCCCGGTTTGTTTACCTAGTCTTGTGGATTCATTATTTAAATATAGGGTGACTTAAAGGAATACTTCACTTGTTTAATAAAGAATATTGACAGAGTTTGTTTTGGCTTCCTATTAAATTCTTTAGCAAACATTCACATCTTTATTTGAATAGATTTTTGTAGTCTTTCCTCAAACATGTTTTAATGATTTATATTCACTCATCACATTAATGAAAGAAATGTTGAATGGTTAATTTAAATGTTTATTTTTAAAAGTGACCAGAGGAAAAAATTTCGGGAGATGGAAATTTTGGAACAGCACATATTTAAAGAGAAAGAAGGAAAAAGCTTTGTGGTATTAAATTCCACTGTCCCTGAAAACAGTCATCAAGCCTTTTATATTTGCTCAATTTATAATTTATAGATGGCACTGGAGTGCCAATTATAAAAAAATATTTTGGAGGACTGCTGGAAGTTTGTAGAGGCAGTTTTTATTGTTAACAGATGCATTTATGTATAGGCTTTTTGGCCTTTGATAAACAGTGTATATGCTCAGATTCAACATTTATTTGAGCACTAAACATAGGTGAATGCTATCACAACACTGATGCTTCATTTACTCCTAAGAACAATGCATAGAGGTAGGTTTTATTACTACTCCTATTTATACAGAATAGGAAACAGAAGTTCAAAGAGGTTGCATGTCTTGACAAAAGTTCTTCAGCTTTAAATATTTAAGAAAAATCTATTCTATTGCTTTTCCACCAGGAGGTGATGAAGTCTTAATTAGTGAGGAGAGTGGGCTTTTTTTTTTTTTTCCCATCTTTCCAGGAATTCTTCCTTTAGGAAAGTCTCTTTCATCCCCAAATAATCTGATCATTTTCTCTCTTACTATAGCAGTAGTTCTTCAAGCATGATCCTGGATCAGCAACAGTGTAGAATTACCTGGCAACTTGTTAAAAATGCAAATATCCCAGACCTACCAAACAAGCCCTCCTGATGATTCGGATGCACACTGAAGTTTGAGAATCGTCACTCTACAGAAATTGCTCTCTAAATGGTCTCTGTCATTCTTAATTCCAAATCTACCAGTGAGCTTAGTCCTCATGAAACTTTACTCTGTGGTGGCATTTAATAGAATTCACCACTGTCTCAATCTTAAAACTGTATTGTTTTCTAGAACATGTTGTTATCTGATCACCCATTCTGATACATCCTCACTACCTCTCCTCTTTATTCCTATATGAGATTTCCTAAGGTTCCTAAATTCTCTTTTCACCTCTCTTTAAGCTTTTGATTGTTCATTTCTTCAATTCCCACAGACCCAAACATCACACATATACTGCTGACTTCCAAATACCTATCTATTCCCTAGACCTTTCCATTAGTTGAATTATTTAGTCATTATCTCAATATATATTTGATACTGTGCAGTGGTCATAGTCAAACACCGTTTGTTGGGGACACCACAGGAAAAGAGATAAACACAGCCCTTGCCCTAGGGAGCAGATAATTAAAATTTGTAAATGATGTAAAACTTGATGTTCTTTAGATTTTATCTCAACACAATCTGATTGATTAAAATCACCTTCCTCATCTCATCGCAGTTAAAAGTGTCGTCAGTCTCACTGAAACTGTAACTGACTCCCTTTCCTTATCCCACATACATAGATACAACCAACCTTCCCCCAGCAAGTCTTTTGCTTCTTTAAAAACGTGTCTCACAAGCATCCCCCTTCCTCGTAGCCAATGTCTTGGGTCCTGTTCTGATCTATAATGTAATAGATTGTAGTATAAATTATACTGCAGTAGATTCCTACCTTTTTTTCCTATTCTTTTTCCCACTCAATTTTTCTTTCAGAGTTGTCTGACATTATTTCCCTAAGATTAGATATTTTGTCACATCCTTGCCCTGCTTAAAAACACACAAATAACAAACAACACACTTCAATGGCTCCCAATTGCCCACAAAGACCAAACTCTTAAATAAACCATTCAAAATCCATCTAAATGTGCCTTCAACTTCCCTTTCCAACTACATGCCTCCACCTCCTTGGGCTACTTCACCAATGTGACATCCACTGTCACTCTGCTATGGCTCTCCTGAGCTATGTCCCTATGTGGAGTGACTTTATCAACAACTTCTTCCTCGGGTAACATCCTACATCAGCACCCAGCTCCAATGTTACCTTTTCTGGGCACATCTCCCAACCCTCCTAACAACCTTGCTCCCAAACCAGACAAAAGTAATAGCTTCCTCTTTAATGCTCCTAGAATACTTTGTTGATGGCACTCATAACGCCCCACTGGATTTTAAACAACTTGAGACTGAGGATTGTATTAGTTCATATGTGGATGCCTGGCATCCAGTTCAGTGCTTGGCATGTAAGTAGGTGTTTAATAAATAGAGGTGGAATTGATCTAACCCAACTTTAATACTTTTGGTTTCCATGTTGCAGCCATCTGGAAGCAGAAAAAATTTAAAGGAATATAGTCCTACCTTGTAGATGCACGCACACTGAAAGTAAGAAGTGGTAGAGCTGACGAGGAAAACAATCTTATAAGCGCGGTCCTCATAAGCAAGTAGTTGTGGTCTCCTGGACGATGGCATATATAATCATAGCCCTGTGTCGTGATGCCTGTTAATCATAAAGAGATTAAATCACATTTTGAACTATTTAAGGATTAGGGAAATAAACTGTGTTTTGTTAAATAAATATTTTAATACAAATATCAGGATTTTAAAATTATACTTATATTAAGGACTGGGTTCAGCAAATAAAACACCACTGAAAACTATGGAATCTAATTTCCTTGTCTCACATCCGTCTGACACTGCAGCTGGGGCTGATGTGCCACACTGAGTCCACGGAGAGAGGGGCTGAGGCTCCATCTGTCCTGTTGCTGTGCTTTACAGGGCCTGCACTCCCAAAGCAGCCAAGCATAGCAGTGTTGGAGCCCCAGCAATTATGTCCACATTCCAGGGCTTTCCCTTTCAGGCTTCCCAGAAGTTGCCACACCACCTCTGCTTACATGCTACTGTCCAGAATTTAGCAAATGACCACACCTTGCTACAAGGAAGCTGAGAAATGTAGTTTTTATTCCAAGGGTCATGAGTCCAACCAAAGAGTATGGGTTCTAATACTAAGGAGAAGAAGAAATGGAGGTCGCAAAACAACCAGTCTCCTTTTAACCAGTATTTTAAGCTTCTGTTTTCTGAAGCATTCACCTATATTAAGTTTCACATTCTCATTCTCCAATAATGACCCATAAAGGAAGCAGCACTGTATTTGAAAGGTTAGTGCCCCTCCCACACCTGCATTTACAAAGTGTCAAAACAGACAACAACTTGGAGACCATGCACTCCACTGAAAGTCTGTTATCAGTTCACAAAAATAAGATCAAAAACAAAATAAACACTTAAAAACTTACAGTAATTTGATATTTCTGTGACATGCAAGCCCACGATCAGTAGTATACTCATCTCGTTGAACAGAGTGTAAACCAGTTTGTGTGTCATCTAATTCACCTGGTAAGTCACATGTGGCACAAGCTGAGTGCGTGTCATGTACACCAGGACCATATGTCAATCCAAAATGGGTTGACATTCAAAAAAATAATCCTGCACAAAGAGTTTGAAACACTGGGGCCAGAACTTGGGGTTCCTGACCTCTGGCTCAGCACTGGCTGCTTTGGTCCTTTGTTGCTCTCAGATGCTGACACTGATGTCACCAGCCCACATCTCTGACCACCTGAAGGGCTCCAGAGCCATTCCCTAACCACAGCTCTAAACCAACTGTAGGTGCTTCTGAAATCTGATTGGCTTCTTTGTGTCTGAACTCCAGTGTTCATGGGACGGGCCCTGTACACATGGGTTCCAAGAGCCGTTTCACCCCCAGCATTTGCCTCCGCTCCTACCTTACCCTCAATACTATTCTGGATCCTGCTCCGAACTGAATAAACTATAGAAAACTATGAGTCTATCTCTCATCGAGCTCTGAAAATCTCCATTACCTAAATGCCACTACTGCAGTGCTCCCCCCTTCCTCAAAACACACACACATACACACACACACACACACACACACACACACACACACACGGATACGGAAAGCAATTTAGATCCAACCCACTCTCGTTTGAATCAGTGATCAATGGTCACCCCTTACTGGTCTGACAAAGTTTCTGAATGACCGATTCACTGAGTTATTGTTGAATTTTTTCAAAAGCTGAGTTTTGGTGATTGTTCGCACCAGTAGTTTTCACAAATGACTGGAGAGGGCGGCTCAGTTATCAATTTCCCATGTGATTCACACTTCAGATGCTGAAGCAATTCTCCAGCGCTCAGCATTGAAGATGTGGATGGACGAGCTTTCCTTTAAACACTCTTTGCAGCCTTTTCTATTTCTGCAGGTATATGCCCTGGCCCTGCCTCTACTTCTGCTGGTGAAAAGGCTCTTTACAAACCTTCTCCACCCTGGTAAAAGATATATACCTGACGGTTTCCAGCAATTGGTACTTTGGCAAATTGATTGTCAAAGAATTGATTTGGAGCCATCACCAAGTGCCACATACTACCGTACTTATGTTTCCATTCACGTAGCAAATGATTTTAGCAGCTGGAAGTGAACTTTTGGGGAAAAAATGGTCTCTACCAACATTACTGTTTTTACATGTACTTATGGTGCCAAACAACATACCAAAAAAACGATCACCTCCACACCACCTCCACCCAGAAATGCTGTTTCCTGTGGGATCCTTTCCTTGTGCCGCAATGAAGAGCCACAACAGTTTGTGTGTGGATGTGGGGTTGGGAAGCTACCTGCACAGCACTTTACCGTTTTAAAGCACTTTCAAATATACTGTCTCATCTGATCCACAATCAGTTCATGTGTTTGCCAGGGTCCACATTACTCTATTTCTTGGATGAGGAAACAGAGGCGCCTAAAAGTTAAAGAACTTCCCTCAAAGTCATATAGGCAGTAAGTTAAAGGATCTGCACCAGAAACAACCTCTCAACTCTTATTCCTTCACTTGACCCTGACTCCTATTTGGGCATTTTTAAAAAATATTTCTGCATGAAAGAATACCAGCCAAATATTTTCACCTTCATTTCCTTTAGGTATTATCATTGGTTTGCCTCTGACCATGCTTTTCCTGCCCTATTAATACAGTTAATTTATTTTTGATTTTTCACACAGTTCATTTAGCTATAAACTACTGAAGGTAAAGGCCAGGTCTTCTCCACGATCAGTATAGTTCATGACATATGTCTCCTGGCACTCAAGGGATCCCCATTTAGCTTCTCTCTTTGGCCAGAGCCTTCCTTAGGTGCTTTGAATCTGTCCAGTGAGCATTAACCAAGTGGCTTCTAAAGTTCTGGCAGGACTTCTAAGACCTCCTCACACATAAGTTCAGGAATGAAAATAATAAGTCAGGCTATTTTAAACAATAAATGCAACTATTCTAAGAACAGACAGCACAAAGGTTTTTCTAGTCCCTTCGAAGACCAGAACTACAGATCAATGTGTGATGTCCATCATCTCTCTTAAAAAAGAGGACATTTAGAGTTTTCTTCTCTTAACTATACTTCTCATCTGGAAAATTTGAGCATACTGGTGTTGAACCAACTATCCTAAATGGTATTACAATATACTGTTCAGTGAGAAAGTAAAATGCAAGAGTGTGTTGGGAAAAGAACTTAACAAGAAGGCTGCAACCACTTTAGAAGTGTAAAACTCTGTCCAAAGGGGAGTTGGGACACTAAAACTTCCATCAAAGCACATGAAAATGACATCAGTGGTCTGTTATCCCCTCATAAACGAACCGGCCCCGGGCAAGGACGTTCAAGCACAACCCTTGTCAAACCCCTAACAAAGTTTGACATCTGTTAAATCATTAAAGGTACAAATAAAATGTTAACCAAGACAGAGAAGGAAGGGAGAGTGCTGATAGCATCTATTAGGACTAAAAGTAAAAGGCCAGAAAAGACATGATTAATTCCTGGATTTTGGAATATCACTATAGCTTGTTGGCTAAACCTTCCCAAGTTCCAAGTCACTGGAAACTACTCTGGCAATAAAAACACTATGGAGATCTGTAATAGATGGATTTAGGGCTTTTAACACTGATACAGCTGTTTCCACAATAAGTGGAGATCCTTTGGCTCGTCACATCCTCATTTTCCTCCAGACACCTTGTTTCAATTCCATGGAATGTAATTCTCCCTGACCTCAAAGAGAACTTTGTCCTTGAATCAGCTCCGTAAAAGCAAAAACCAAATATTGGCCTATAGTACTCATCTTAGTTTTTATACCTGATTAAACAGTGCATTCTATTTTCTCTGTCCTTTTGAGTCTGGAGCATACTAGCCTTGGACATTCCCTTATACAGAAAAGAGTGGGGTTTCCCTTCAAAACTTGTAACAGAGAAAAATCAAATTTACTTCTATTTTCCTGGGGAAAAAATACTATATTCTCCAGATTCCTTTGCAGGTACAAGGGGCTTTGGGATTGCCTTCCGGTGTGAACAGAGGTCATAAGTGTCACTTCAAAGCTGAGGTCATTAAGAATAGGTGTGCTTCCCCCATACATTCTTCTGTTTCCACGGCAAACTTGGAAGTCAAGTTCCAAATAGCATAGCTACAAGGAGTCAGCCTGGGTGCCTGAGTCACCAACTGGAGGAAAGATGCCACCTGACCCACGTGGGCCTCTTAAGTAAGTGAGAAGTAAACTAGTATTGCGTTATTCCACTGTTATTCAAGGATTGTATGATATAGCAGTTAGCATTACTTTCCATGACTAATACGTAACTTCTACAATGTTGAAATTTTCTAAAATAAATAAGCCTGAAACTTATATGATAAATGCACCACAAATGGATGGGGATGAATGTGCGTTCAAGTGAACTCAAGGAAACCTAACTGGCCTGAAGGGGACCAGCAACCAGCCTTCACATGTGGGTACATGGGTACTTCCTGCAGCTACAAGGAGAGGTGCACAGGAAGTACCATTCCATACCTTTGGGCCTGCCAGTCAAAGAGGGGACCTTTAGAAGGAATGGCCAGAGTGCAGTAGCTCACTTTTACGGCTGTGTGGGTGAAGGGAGCGAAGGAAGAACCAGAAGAATCCACAGCAGGAAGAAAAGACAAGTGATCTGGACCATCCCAGCCCAATCTGACACAGGCAAGAAGGAAGCACTTTAGCAGGGCCTCCAACATCTAATACCCAAGCATGTATGCAGGCCCAGCGATGGGAAGCTGGGGTGACTGTGGAGATAGTATCAGTAACCAAGGCAACAGGCAAGTTTAGCAACTTGGTGGCTGCAAGCAATAGTAGCAGAAGCTCTAGAAGCACCAGTTTTCCAGGGAGGAAATGCAGGAGTGCTGTACCAGCTGGCCCAGGCTGAGGCTCTGGGCGGGCCACAGCATGAAGGGCTGCTCGGAGGAGCTCCAGTTAAAGGTAAGCATAGAGGACGGAGGGATGGGCTGGGCTGTAGGCTCAACGACCCAATTGATAGAGGAAGCAAGGAAATGCCTTATTGTGAGAACTTACTGTATCCTTCTCTCACAGCATTGTTCTAGAAAACAGTCTACTGGTTCTGCCTTCAGCCTTAATTCTGGAATCCATTAAAACCAGCAGAGGAATTCAGATTCATATACTTTAACAGAGTATAGCTGTCTTCTCACTCCTTCTTTCCCTTCCCCTGAGAGAGCTTCAGAGAGTGGGCAAACGTGGCCACGAAATCCATGCCACAGGAACAGGTAGGCCTCTCTAAACCCCTTCCCAGGGCCAGGTGGACCCCACTACTGGCTGCACACCACACTGCTCGATACCCACTATGCACCTCATTAGCTGGGAAAAAATCCAAAAAGCCATCATAAGGCTGCTTCCCTTCTGCCATATTCTGTGCATTTGCTAAGGACAGAAGCTGGAGATTTTTTCTGGATCATTTGGCCTGTACTCCACAAACAACAAGCACAAGTGTGCTTCTTGGCATCTTAGTCTTGGGGCCACCTCAACCTGAAACAAACGATCTGCTGTTCCAAATTCAGTCAATGCACAAACACCATGACGTTTTTGACCTTGGGAAGCTTACAATCTTGTAGAACAGGTCACACATGCACATATACACCTTCATTCTTTTCTAAGATACAACTAACTTGGAAAATACAAAGACTTAGATACACTAGATTGATATTTAACCCGTTATCAACCTGCAAGCTTTAGCAGGAGAAAGGTGAGAGTTTCCAACTGCCTGGATAGTCTTAGGTGGTGGATCCAGGACAGAGAACCTGTCTCCATAAAACCTAGAGCCACTACTGGATTCTTCGCAAGTACTCAGTTTAGAAGCTCTACACAGTAAGAGGCAGGGTGAGGGAGGATGGGGGAAAGGGGAGGCTCACCTTGTATTTCGCTCCTGCACCAAATCCTCAATACTTACGAGATTACTGACTTTCTATAGTCGCCTGCACAACTGTAGTGCTCTTTTTCCCTCCAAAAAAATACTCAAGAGATCTACCTGCCTTCTCCTGGAACTCATTCATGGAATGACTCACCTCATTATCAAGGTCATCCAGACAGTTGCCATCCCCACTGGTGACTAGGAGTGCAGCTGCTGTATAGAACCCACCTGCAGCCGCAGGGACTGACGCCCTTTTACACTTGCTGGTTTAAGACAAGGTCCATCTTACCAATACCCCCTTCTCTCCCCAGAAAAATACTACAGGTAAGTAGGGAGAGTAAAGGACCTCAGGGACCTTGCTCATATAACTGTACTGACAGGTCTTCAAGTCTAAAGCCTGGCATTCTCATTTGCTCTGAGGCCCAAAAGTAGAAGTGGCATTGAATGCTGTGTAGCTGTGGAAAAGGAGAAAGGAAACTAACATTTGTGTTATGTGAAGGAAAATAAAAACAGCAACAGCCTCACACCAAGAGTTTCTTAGTGTCAGGATGTAGAAAACTATCTCCTATAAGCCGATGGGATAAACTGTCTCCACTTTATAAAGAAAACTGGGTCTCAGAGAGAGAGATTAAATGCCTTGCCAAGGGTTACAGCAGAACCCTAAGTGCAAAAGCCAGTACTGAATTCAGCTGTCTCTGATTCCAAAGTTCCTTCCAGATGCTAAACTGCCTCTATGCAGAGACGCAGCTTTTAGCCTAACTGTAACAAAGTAAAAACAACCCAAGAAGAGTATCTGAATGTGTTGGGAGGCAGGGAGGGGAAGGGCAGTTGATCTCCCAAATGGAACAGCTGCTGCTGCTAGCATCGTTACTATCATCATCATTATCATTTTAGGGAACTATTGCTTACTATAAGGAACTGATTAGATTTCTCCCTGTGCACTATAAGGATCTTGTTTTGCTCTTTACCCTTGCTGCTAGGAAGCTTGGAGACAAATCCAAAGTTCCTGTTTAATAACTGTGTAGTACTCCACATGCATATCAGAGTTATTGTCTTCTTATCTTGATTCTGGATTGTGATTTCTATTTTACTTGGTTCTAATCTTTACTTGCCATTTATATATTTACTCATTATATATATTCTCATGAGACTCCTCAAAACTTTAGTGGAATAACATTTAGTAGGCATGACATTAATTTAAAAAATAATTTACCTGGGTACAGCTTTCATCTGTAGCATCACACACATTCTTTAGTCCTTTGAATTATATTGCTAAAATATCTGAAAAAAAATCTAGATACCATCTGGTGCCTTTGGAAAGACAGAGGTAATCAGGTCTTTGATCTGCTCTGCACATGGACTGGGAGAGGGAAAGAGGACCAAATCTCCCTGACACAGACAATCATTTGCTTTATTAAACAAGTGTCTTATATTACACACAGAGTAGTGCACTATTTGGATGCACAAGAAAAAATTATGAAAAGTAGATACTGAGCGTACTGAGCACTTTGGGTTTTGAAACATTAACATCACAGCTGTTTCTAATAATTTTTCTCTAACTGCAAGCTTATTTCCACAACATGTACTAATGTAACTGTAACTGCCCCAAAATGTTTTTCATTTTTTCAAATGAAGTCTTCTTAGAAATAACTATGCAACTGAAAGCCCATAGCCATCTTAGCTCACTACCCCCATATACAGGTTATTTTGTATTCATTTTTTCCTCTGCTATATGATTCAAGATGGGACAGTTTGCAACAGTTGACCTACTTACAAACTTGTGAAATGTGCCTTTCTAAACAACAAAACAAACAGCAACAAAAAACCCAAGAGAACCTCACTAATGAGAAAAGTCAAGAAAGTTCATCAGTAGCGTGCCCTGCAGTTATAAATGGAAATGACAACGAGAAGTTCATTCCTCGCCCTCTTATCTGGCGCACTGATAATGGTAACAGGTCACGGGAACTGGCCTGGCAACTACGCGCTAGCAGGCCCAGGGCCTGGGGAAATTTAAGTCCTTTTTTGTTTGAGGGTTAACCTGAACTCAGGTGCAAACAAAATGTACATTAATATTCCTTTCAAGTTTCTCCTTCTATTTACCTTTTAATTCTCAACTGTTTCCCTCAATCCATATGGACGCTTACTTTTTTTAGATGGTTTTATAGTTTTGTGAAGAGTTGGTGGGACTTCCTTCTTTGATACTCTCCGCGGAGGTCTGACCATCAGAGGCCAATGTCTTCTCTGGGGTTGGTTTCCCTGCAAGACTCAGGGTCGCCTCCACTGCGTCCGCAGATCAGGACAACCTACAGGGCTTCCCTTTCTGCCTGGGTTCAGTCGGGGACGCTCAGCTCCTGCTCTGGCCAGAAGTTCCGGAGTCTCCTACGGCTGCTGCCCTCGGCGAGACGGTGGGGTCCGCGCAGAGCCGAGTACAGGGTGCCGAGAAGGCTGCTCCGCCCCAGGCCGAGCTCGGGACAGTGAGGCCGAAGGTCCCCAAGGGCGCCACGTGCCCCAGCCGGAAGCGTGGCGGGCTCTGCGCAACCTAAACGACCACAAGCCCCTTTCTTCCGGGAGGTCGCAGGCCGGGGGCTGAACTACCCCCGCCCTCCACCCTCCAATCTGGGAGGGCTGTGAACGGCCACCCAGCGGAATAGTCGACAGTCTTTGCCAACCCTCCTCAGTCCTCCACCGGAATATATTATCCAGCCACCACCTGGCGGGCGAGCCAGCAAGGTTTATTATCCCCGTTGTAACGCTGAGGAGGTTAAGGCCGGGACACGGCCAGGGTCCCGAAACAGATGCGTGCGGAATCCCGTCAGGAGGGGAGCTCAGCCCGCCTCCCCATCGCCCAGAATCCTCAGAGCCGGGCGGTCCGCCGGCCAAGGCGCAGGCCGAGGCCCGAGTCCAGAGTGGATTCGGGTTTACGCCCTCTGGGGAGGAAGCGGTGGGCGGCTCGGCTACAGAGGTCAGGGGCCCGGGATTGCCGAGCCGAGCGCGAGAGGAGGCCTGCGCTGTGGAGTCCAGGAGCCACGAAGAGGCCCAGGTGCCCCGGGATGCGGCCGCCCGACCTCAGCAGCAGACGCGGTGGGCGCCCAACTCCCGTGCGCTAACCCCCGGAGAAACGGGGCCCGCGCAGCCCCGGAACTAGAGCTTCCTGCGGAGGGAGGGGGGGCGCTTAGGTTTTCACTCACTTTGTTCTTTAACCGATTTTTAAAAGGAGAGTCTTGATTCGAAGCTATAGAAGACAAAAACGGCCTCCTGCCCCCTCCTCCAGACACTGCCCGTCTCCCGCGGCTACTGGGACTGACGGCCCGCGGCGAATCCGCACGCACACGCACGCTCACGCATGCACACATGCGCACACGCCGCGCACGCTGTGTCCGGGCTCTGCGGTGCACCTCAGGCTCCCCAGGCAGGGTGGGGCGAGGCCTGGGACGTCGGCAGCGTGGTTGTGCGGTCTCCTGGGTCTGGGGACGTCTCTGAGGGTTTTGATGAGCCTTATTTTTAGTTCCCCTCGGAGGAGCTAGCGCCGCGCCAGGCGAGTGGTGCGCTGTGGCCGGGGCAGCGCGCCCTTCTCAGCCAGCGAGCAGAGGCGCAGGCGCGGCGCGGCGCGGGCGCTGGCTCTAATCAATAACCCTCAGCGGGCTCTGAACTGCAGGGGGCTGAGAGGCCTTTCCGAGAGAGCAGCCCCGGGAGATGATGTATTTGTTCTTCGCACTTACTGTGCACTTAGCACCGAAAGGGCTGTTCTTTGCTCTTAGCAACAGAAACCCGCGGCTCGTCAGCCTTGACTCCCTGTGGCTGCTGAGCGCGAGTCCGCCCGGGGGCGCGGGATCTTAGGCTTGGTCTCTCCAACAGGTGGCGAGGGCCGGCGGCAACCGACCCGAACACCTTCCGCCCTGCCTGACCCATGTCTCCTGGGTGTCGCGGCCAGCCACCTCGCTATGGAGAAGGGGGCGAGGACTCGGCGTGTGCACTGGGGAGTGAATATGCAGGCGGGCTCCGGACTCCAAGCAGTAACAGCGCTAACGCAGAGAGCTTTCCAGGCGCCTTCCTTGATTTTCCGTAAAATAGGTTTAATTAATAGCTGAGACGAATCTCCTTTTCAAGTGACTTGAGCAATCAAAGACGCTCCTCTGGGATCCAGAGGAAGTTGGGGGTTGTTACTCCCTGCTCAACCCCCCACCCCCGAGTTTGCCTTCCTAGTCCTTTTGACTTCACTCGCACACAACCCACTGGAGAAGTCTCAGTGATAAATTACGGAGTCGCTTAGGCGTGGCCATGCCTTTCTCCCCTAACATGTCCCTTCCTCGGATGACTCTGAACTCGGAGTGGAATCCGATTCCCTCTCGGATCCCCGTGGCCGAGCCTCGCTCACTCAAGCCAGGCGAGCCGAGCGGCTGCTGGAAAATCGCGGCTGCAGCGGGCGCGCGGCTTCAAGCGCGCTGCTTCCCGAAGCTGCCAGGATACTGATTTATGCTCCAGCCGCTCGCGAGAACCCCGACGCTTTGGCTGAGTTAATTTTTGTCAATTGTTCCTCATCACACTGAGATAGTTTGCAGCTTGAGGCGTGTTTTATTTATCACCTTGCACATTTGAAATACAGTCAGACGTAAAAATAACTGACTCTGGCGCAATATTGGAGCCGTCGGGGAATAATTTGGCTAACTGACTTGGACGTTTCACCTTCTAAACAGAAATGCAACTCTCAGTCAAACTGTAAATCAGATTGTCTTTGCAAAGGGGGGGGAAAAAAAAAGCACGAAACCCAGGAGGGAACGGAAACAAAATGAAAGAAAACGCAGGTATTGACCAAAGCAAAACGAGCTTCAGACACCCAGACTGGATTTTAATTTTAGGCGTGGAACCTCATCGAGAATGTGAATTCGTAAATGTTTTACCAGTCGGATCTGCCTTGGGGTTTCTAGGGTACCCTGGAAACTGGACTGATTTCTTTATTTCTTTTTACCGTTACTGCTGTTTTTGTTATTAAATAATATATGCTATCTTGGGGGGGTCCCCTTGAAGAGCTCCAATTGTAAAAGTTAACGAGAACCGTCTGGGCAGGACAGGGTGGGAGCTCTGGAAACGACCTACGACTTGGAGAAGGAAACCAGAAATTTCTTGGCACTTTCCATGTCCCCAAATTTCTGTGAATAAGCAGAAAAGAATCTGATAGTCTTTTCTGCGCCTCAGGCATTCTTCTCCTCCACCTGTCTGGAAGCCCCTAATAATGAAAGCTCGATATCTTACCGCCGCACATAGATCGAATGGTCTAAAGCCTGGGCAGGACTGGCCTTCAGTAAGGCAGGATCTGGAAAAGAGAAAACCCACTCAGGCGACCACTCAACAATTGATCACTTAGGGGAATTCAAAACGCAACCAAATAAAAGTTCTGCCAGGGTGGAGAGCATCTGCTATTATTTTGGCATTATTTCACACAACCCGCACCCCAGCAAGTAAATTTCATTCTAACACAGCAAAACGGAGATCAGGCAGGAGCGTTTCCCTAGCTTCCACAAGGGGAATCTGAAGACGGTTTTCTTGACGTGAAACCACAGCGACCTTAAATGTAGGCACCTGCCCCAGTCTTAGGGTATTAAACAAGTATATATTTGTTTAAACTTCTTTTTGACCAAGACCATTCACACAACATGCTTCTAACATTTCTCCAAATAAAATGGAACAGGAGACTGTGGCTCTTAAGATCCACAAATTAAAATTAAATTTAAAGATACCAAAGGGGGCTTCAGGTAGAAAGTTGGAGGGATTATTTTCAAATAACTTTGAAGGTTTAAGAGAAGATATCTTGGTAGTTGATAGTGCTTGGTATCCATACCGAATATATAATATTAAATTATGACTTCAAAAAAACGTTTCAAAGGCATTAAATAAAATTAAATTAAATCTAATATTTTGATGGGGAAAAAGATCAGCAAGTAGTTGGAAATTTTTCTCAAAAACAAATCATATTGGTGTGGTTTTGACATTTGTGTGATCCAATTCTTAATCTGGTGTTTTTTATATCGACCCCAAACTGGTTTTGCTCAGGTTGACATCTCTGCTTCTTCAGAGCTGGAACTCAGTAAATGCAGCGTGCTCTGCTGACGGGCAACTCCTGTGTTGTGAGTAATCCTTTGCCAATAGATGGTCTGATGTCCTTTTCACTGTAACCAACTGGGAAATTAAAAGAAAAATGTTTGCCTCGCCACATATTTATTTTTATTTGTTGTTTTTTCTTTATTTCTAACACATCAAGATGAGTTCTTTCTCTTAGAATCCCAAGCCACAAATTTCTCCTAAAAACGTGTATTTCAAAAATTAAATCTACAGGTGTAATACATACTGTGAACCCTATAAAATGCATTTACAATGTGGACTTAAAGAAAGAAATTTATAACTTTCATATGTACCTTCCTTTTGCAATAGGCAACTGCCATATGTTTCCGACTTCCATAATTCAGTTTTTCCTGGACATCTGTAGCAGGTAGTGAGTGCTTCTTAAAGTACATTTTATGTAATTTGAGAAGGAACCTGCACCAAAGAGTAAAGGTTAACAGAAAAAAGCACAAGTCTTTCTAGAAATGCTAGTTATTCAAAATTTACATCACCTATCGTGCTTGGCCTGGATAGCTTTTTTCCTCTCTTTCTTCTTGAGACTGAATTTGGAAATGCAGTGTTATATATGCTGAGAATTCTTTACAAGCAACACTTCCAAAATTTCTAAATGTTTTGGTAAAGATCCTCTTGTTATTACTGTTCTTTTGCTTGAAGATTCTAATTTGGCTCTTCCTGAAAACCCAGGTTGGAAGTGTATTCCAGTAAGATTATTTTTTTTGAGAAAAATTTTAATATTTTTATATCAAAAACGGGGAAAACCTTAAACTCGTTCATTTTTCAGCTATCTTAATTGTTCATCTTACACTCGTTAAAGGATGGAGAAGTTTACACAATTAAAAGTGAAAACAAAGCAAAACCAAATGTAGAAAAGTCAGAACTTGTTCTCAAATTTTTTGCCCATGTGTTCAAATTCAGGGATCATTCTTAATAGAATTTTTCAATAGCTCACTTCTTTTTGTGCAGTTCCAGTGCTAGCCTTAAATTAATCTGTTAAAAGTCTTTTCATTCAGCTGAAACTGAAATGCCTCATCTGTCAGTACAAAAATATGAATAAATTTCAGCCACATTCTTTATTGTTCGTACTTTCAGCAGATTATATAAATGCCCACAGAATTTTCACTGTTTAATAACTGTGGGTATCTACAGATGTGAAATAGGAGAACAGGGCCCAATTTACAGCCAATTAGAGGGTGTAATAATTTGTATAAAAAGCTAAACATCCTACCTAGTTATTGGAGCCTAAACAGGCACTCAGTTCCCTTTTCAATTCATTTAATTAAACCAGCAGACTCAAGAAAATCTTTGTTTATGGGGAAAAATAGCATTAAATATTTAATTCAAAGAATATGAAGCTGCATATCTTAAATATCAATTTAAACATCATTTTATAAAGCATAAACTATTAAAATGCCCATTAACTATTTAGAGAATATTAATTTCTCCATTCATTGTCTCAGTTTGATTTATGTCCAAATTGACCTATTGCAATTCAGCAATGTCCATCTACCCATCTTTGGGTATCCATTTACATCTAGGTGTTAATTTCATTACCTCCTTGAAGCCAGCTTGTATTTGGATCAGGTATTAGTGATAGAGACAAGTGTTTCCTTCTTGGACATTTCTGTTACTAACCCCTTACTGTAGTAGTGTCGTCAGAGGAGTGTAGGTCAATGAATGAGGAAGTGAAGAGGGCGGTTTTTCATGCACAGGGTGAAAAATAATTCCAGCATCATCTGGAGGTAGAGCAGATACTGCTGGAAATTGGACATGAGTGGCGAAGCTCATTCGTCCAGCCGAGTGAGTTTTCTTCCGGATACATTACAGGTTTATTACGTCCTCACAGCCCCTCGACTTGGTGGGTCAGGGGCCTCACTTCTCCCTTCCTTTACCTTTCCCTGGAGAACTGGAAGTGGAGGGAGGGAGGGAGTAATGACGACAAGCTTACCATTAGAGTACACGCCTTTTGCTCTCTCCAAACAGCGCACCTCCCCTAAACCTCACCGAGAATTGAGCATTGATTGAAAAACCAGCACTAAAAGGAATCTCTCCGGACCCCAAACTGAGTTTGGGCGCTCGGGAGCCCCGAAGAGCACTTCGGTGGGCTGCGCGATTTCTTTGCTATCGAGACTCGGTCTCAGCTGATGAGAATACTTAAGAGACTTGTTGGAGGAGGAGAATGGTAAACAATCGCCAACATGTGGGATAGTGCTGTGTGTGTGTGTGTGTGCAAATCCACGACAGAAGCAAGCCGCGAGGAATCGCGGTTCGGGATCGCTTTCTCCACGGGGCCTGGGTTTGCAGCTGCAGCCGGAGACCCGGCAGGAAGGAAGCCCTCGAGAGCGCAGCGGTCCAGCCCCTGGCTGACTGAATTTACTCCCGTAAATTACTCTTTGTAAACTTATACAGGTTATAATTTATTGTTTTTATTAACCCAGATCAGAGGGAGAGGCGAGAAGAATAGCAGGGCAGATAACGAAGAGAGTGGAAGATGGTAAGGGAAGGAAGGGAGGAGAGAGGGAGCCCCAGCCAGCGAGTAAGGTGCTGCCTGGTGACTCGGCGGCTCTGACGTCCACGCCCCCAATTAGGATGTACCTTCTTCCCAAACTGTTACAAATTAAGGCAGCCAAATAAGTACCCCCCTTGGTGCTAGGATTGGGCCCTTGCTCACCCCCACTCTCCCGTCTATTTCTGTACTTCTCGCTAGGTTAATCTTCTAGCTAATAATAAAGTTTTTTTTAATTTTTATTTTTTAGCGCATGGGAAGGAAGTCCGGATCATGCCTGTTCGGAAACTTGGGGACCACCTGAAGCAACTCCCACTCAAGGGCCAAGAACAGACTGTCTTGTGTGCCAGGGCTCACCTCCTGTGTCATGTCTTGAGTGTGGGAAATTAATCGTAAGGGTTAGAAACTCTTATGGCCAACGTCAAGTGTAAAAGAAAAAAGAAGTCTATCTAGAGAATGAAATCCTAATGCATAGAATTTTTAAATTCAGAATTTAAAAATAAGTAACTGTTTATAAATACAAGTAGCTATGTCAGGTAAGTGGAAATAGCAAGCTCTTTCCAAACATATATATGTTACACTATATATAGGGTGAACAGGCTCTAGGCTGAGAAAGCACAGCGGAAACCGACAGAATGCGTTTAAAAAAAATCTTTTGGAACTGTCTAATTTAAAAATGCACAGAGAAAAATAAGGAAGAGGAACTGACTACGCTTTTCAACGCCCACCCCCCTCCCGCGATAGTTTTGCTAACTGGCTGAACACAGATTCCACTAGGTACCATTCGCAAGGCTCTTGTGTCCTTCCCTCTCTCCCCGCCCAAGTTCCTGAGAGAAGCCCACTCTGATAACGTTCTTCCCTGGATGACTTTTATTTGAAATAGAGCCGTGCTAGTCATGCCAGAGGCCTGACAGTTTAATTCAGTTTTAATCGTTTCCTTAACATAGCTCATACTGGGAACAGACATTTTCTCTCTTAAAGTGACGAGAGGCACACGCTCCCCGGTACACATGCCCACCCATGTTTACACCCTCGCAGGTGCACACACGCGCATCCACGCACATACAGGCACGTGCACGGGCGCACCCTGTCGAGTTTTTCTCCCGCCAGTTTGTGCCCTGTCCCCGCTTCCTTTGCTCTCTTGACTGGCAAAGTGCAAGGCCCTGATTCTACTCTGGCACGCGCGTGCCATGCTTTTGAGAAAACGCCCGATTAGTGTGGTGGCTTCGCCAGCGCTTCGAAGGCCGAGACTCCGCCAGCCTGCCAAACCCGCCTTCCTCCCCTCAGGCTCCTGGAGAAGCTCGGCTTCCCCTCTCGGGAGCGAAGGTCGGGGGTGAGCTGAGGTCTGCGACCTTCTGCTTCGTGGGGTCGGGGGCAGCTGGTCCCGCTGGGTCCCGGAGTCTGAGCTGGATTCCATGCGAGCCCAAGGTGGAGAGCGGCGGTGCGGCTCTGTCGCTGTGGTTCCCAAAGCCCAGCCTGGATTTGGACTAAGGAGACCAGAGTTGGTCCTGTCCCGGGCGCCCAGGGCACATCTGGATTATTTTTAAGGGCCACGTTCTATCTGACATAGTGGATGTGTGTGAGGCCCGGCTTTCCAGCTTGTCTGTAGGGTGCAAGTCCCCGGCGTCCCGAGGGCTGAGCCCCTCGCTGCCTGGGGTAAAGGAGAAAGAAGCGGTGTAGGGATATCGGAGGCCTTGGGGCCCTGCAGGCCCGTGTAGTCCCTTCTAAATCAGTTTTGAGCAGCGGGGCCTGTAAACGGACAAGAACCCGTCTACAAAACAGGCTTCGCGTCTGGAAAACCGCGGTCGTCCCTGGCGGCCTGGGGTTTCTCCAGAGGAGCCGTTCTCCCGGAGTAGGCCTCAGGGCCCCGGCGACTCCACCCTTGGGCCTCAGCGCATCCACCTCTCCAAGTCCGCAAGGGCAGCTCAGAGGAGCCTCGGGTCGCTCCTCCTTGGGGCCACTGAAAGCCTGGGCGTGGAGCGGGGCGCTCGGTCCCCGCAGGCTGCGGATGGATGCTGGCTTCAGATGCCCCGGACGCGCGGAGCTCGGTGGGCAGCCTCCTGCCAGGTCTGCGGCCCTCCCTCCAGCGCATCCCTCCCCACTCCCTGCCCCAGCCCTCCAGGCGGCCTCTTCGCTCTGCCGGGCTTGCGCCCGTCTTCGGGCAGGCTTCAGAAACCAGGTTTACGCTTACTTTTAAGGCTGTACTACCCGCCTAGGTCGCCGCAGACTCTGGAGGTCCACCGAGGTCCGGACCGCTCCAGATCGTTCGCAAAGCCATTTTTTGCAAATGCAAAACACCTCCTCCTAGTTGAGTCTGGTTCTCAATCTTTTAAAAGAGGCCTCCTCTTCAGGTAGTTAGGGAGTCGTGTTTGACCCTGAGGCTGCTGGGCCCGCCGGGCGGCGCGTGCGGAGACTCCTCTGAGCACCGCCCGCTCTGGTTCCCGCTCTTCTGGTTTCCTTGGAGGAACCGCGAGTTCCCCCTGGAGCTACGGTAAAAAGATCGCAGTGGCGAAGCTACTGCCTGAATCACTGTACTGGAAACTAAGAGAAGTAAGAGATAATGGGGCAGCCAACAGTGTGGAGGTTAAACAGAGCGAGGGAGAGAAAACAAAAAACAAACAAAAAACCCTCAATCCTTTGTCGTGTATTTTATACCAGAGATTTAAGAGTAATATCCATGATGAGTTTTATTCTACAAAGAGACTTGCTCTATTTACATCACATCCATTATTTTTTTAATCCAGAGCAATTCTACAAAGAGACTTGCTCTATTTACATCACATCCATTATTTTTTTAATCCAGAGCAAAATCCGAGTTGAAACTACAAAACAAACTGTACAGATACATGTTAAGTGTTATTCAATTAAAAAGAGGTTTTAAAGAAACATGTTGGCTCTTTAAAAGCCTGAGGAAAGAAGTAGCTACCTGGCAAAAACAGGGCAAACATGAAATTACGTTAAATCACAGAGAAATTTTCTAAAACTGCAATGGAAATTTTATTGCATCTTAAAACTTATTTCACTCTGCGAAGTGTTTAGGGGTCTTAAAGTTAAGTCCTTATCATTAAAGACATAAAAATTAAAATACCAGGTTTAAATTAGCGATCATTGTTCGAAAGAAATGGGAGACTCAGGAAAGAGCGTGCTTTTTTTGACAGGTTCATATAAAGGACTGAGCAATAATGGGGTAAAATTTTGCTCTCCTAAATATAAAGGATTTAAACGTATCTTGAATTCCCCCTCCCTCCCCAAGAAAAATCCACGGAGTAAAACAAATAAGTCTAGTGCCACGCCCGGCGCAGAGTGGGTGTTACTAAATGCAGAATGTGTCCAAGAGAAAAGACGGGCCTGGTGGATGTGAATTCTCCCCACTCCTCAAAATGTTCTGAGTTGTAGCAATATTAAGTGATAAGGGAATGGGACTGGAACTTAAGGTTTCTTGAAAAATTCTTGATATTCTAATGTGGTGATCATTTCGGTTTAAAGCCAGGAGCCTCAGCCTTTCCAGGTCCCGGTGGGGAAAGCTGGAGACTCCCGGACTGGACTGGCTGTGGGAGGCAGGGAGACTGACCCGGTTCAGGGCCCGGGCTGGCACTTCCAAGCCAGACGGCGGCGCTTTCCACTCTAGGTTTTTTGCGACCTTGTAAGGAAGTGGGCGCGGGCGGAGCGGAGTCGGCGCCTCCTGATTGGCTGGCCGTCTCGGTGATTGACAGGGCCCCGGACTCCGCCCCCGCCCCTTTATTGACACTAATGAGCAAGTTCTTCCCACCGCTCTCCTGCCTGGAAGTGCTGACAGATCAAGGCAACAAATTTCAATTACAATCCCTAATTTGTGTCCGCAGAGTGTTTTTTACCCATGTTAGTCCTCTCTGGCGCATCAGTCGAGGCAGATCTTGGAGCTGCAGGAAGAGGTGGAGAGGGTGGGAGCGAAAGAGTCCATCACTGAGAGAGCGCGCGAGAGACCGAGGGAAGGAAACTTGGCGGGCGCGTCGCTGGTTCCTGGGATCCCAACACAAGCACGAGAGAGGAAACGCCAAATTTGTTTTTGCCCGGGCGGGGAAGAGGGCAGATCTGGGCCTGCGGGAGGCCCCGAGAGTCGTTCAGATTTTGGTAGGGGAAGGAGAGCGAGTGTGTGCGTGTGCCTGCGCTTGTGTATATGAGCGAGGGGCGGGCGCCGGGCGGCGGGGATGGCCGAGAAACGGAGGGGCTCGCCGTGCAGCATGCTAAGCCTTAAGGCGCACGCCTTCTCTGTGGAGGCACTGATCGGCGCCGAGAAGCAGCAACAGCTTCAGAAGAAGAGGCGAAAGCTGGGCGCAGAGGAGGCGGCCGGGGCCTTAGATGACGGAGGCTGCAGCCGCGGCAGCGCCGCCGGAGAAAAGGGCTCCTCTGAGGGAGACGAAGGCACTGCGCTCTCGCCGCCGGCTGGGGCGGCATCCGGGCCCATCCGGAGCTGTGCAGACCTGGAGAGGAGCTGCGGTTCCCGCGGAGCCGCGGGTGAGTCAGCCCCTTCCCGCCTAACTTCTTCCTTAGACGTCCTCTCCCGGTCCCACGGGCCAGTACCGCCGCGGAGAACCTGAACTACTGCGAGTTGTGGGCGTGCGCGCGCGCGGTGTCCCTATGCGCCCGGGGCAACTCAGCCATCAGAGCGCTAGCCTGGGTGTCAGGGCGCAGAGCTCGCGCTGCCCTGGACGCTCTCGCCGCGCAACTCGGGTCACCCTCCAGACAGTAAAATGCCGCTTTCAGCCTGGTTTCTCAGGCTGCTGCTGCCGCCACCGCCCACTCACACCGCGCCCTCAGCAGCTGCAGTTTGCGGCGCTCGGCGGTGCACATCTGTGCTTTCCGCATCTGCCTCCCTTGGGCTTCCAGCCCCTGGGTGCTCTTTTTTCTTTCCTAACTTTTAAAAGCATGGGAGTGGGGGGAGCGACGGCATACCCACACCCCCGAAACCGAAACGAATGCCTAAACGGTTTGGGCAAACCAGGAAGAGGGCGGCATATTTGCAAACGTGGTTTCCCGAGGGGTAGCTGAGCGGTTCCCTTGCCTTCCTCTCTTGATTCCCGCTGCCAAGGCCGACGGCGATCGTGGGCTTGTTTTTCGTGCTCTTCTCTTCCCGCTGCTGCTTTGCTAAGAAGCTCCGGGCGGCCGGGGAGTTTGGCGAGAGCGGTGTTTGAAGAGCTTTCTAGAGGATGCCTCCGGCCGGGCCCGAAGCAAGGCGCCTCGGACGCCTATTACGAAGGGAGGCCCAAGGGCTTGGGACCAGGAGCCGGGGCGCCAGGCGCTTTTGCTCCGTGCTCTCCATGGCGTGGGGTGTGTCGGGGCCTGCACTGCGGATCTGGACTCGGGAACCCATCTCAGGCTCCGTTGGGCATGCATCCCAGACTCCGGCTGCGGCACAAAACTTATTTTGGGGCCTTGACCGGGCGGAAGCAGGGAGGGTGGGGTGGACGCTGGCCGCACGCCTCTGCGGGACTTGAGACTTGGGGACCGAGAGGGCTCTACTTGAAAGTCGAGTGTCCGTCCCTTTGGCTGGCGGAGCGCGTATTTACCCACCCATGGGCCTGTTTGTTGTAAGGGCCGGATGGCAAGAAAGCTTCCTCTTTCCTCGCGGTCCTTTTCCTCTCCGCAGCCGCCCTCGGGGGTTCATCTCCCCACCAGGTTTCCCATTTCGAGCCCTCACCGGTTACCCCTCTCTGCCCTTTGCTGCCCAGGCGGCTGTGAGGACGGCTTCCTGCAGGGCGCTTCCCCACTGGCATCCCCAGGAGACTCCCCGAAGGGGTCCCCGGTGCCCGCCCTGGCCCGGCCCGTGACCCCGCTGCCCTCGCCGGAGGCCCCACGGGTGGATCTGCAGGGAGCTGAGCTCTGGAAGCGCTTTCACGAGATCGGCACGGAGATGATCATCACCAAGGCCGGCAGGTAAAGGGCACGCTGGCGCGAACGGCCCCGGCTCTGGCCTCACCGCACCTCTTGGTGGGTTGGGAAGAAGGACCTGCCAGAGCGGTGGGGTCTCTTGTTAGCAGTTTCTGCAGACAAGGCCCCGGGTAGTGGTTCATTTTTGAGACTGACTTTGCCTACCTAACCTGGAGTGCAGTCGGCCGGCGAGGGACACAGCCCGGCTGTCCTCTCGTTGGATGCTAAGGAGAAAATCGCTGTCGCCGCGGAGGCGGTAACGGTTACTGTTGATAATCCGCATGCAGGGTAGTTATAGTTTCGTGATCATACTTCATATCTGTTCAGGCATTTATTTAGGCTTTAGTTATGTTTCTGAAATTAAGGAACAGATTATCCACCCCTCCCCCCGTTTTTAAAAAAACGCAGTTTACTCTTTAGCAAACTATCGTTTGCTTTTTTAGATTCGAAACTTCCAGTTGGATCTTTATCAAAAGATTTGCAGGCAGTATGAGAACGTGATGTGTTATGCTATTTTGATATTAGATTAGGATGAAAATTAGTGGAATCACCAGTAATACATGCTTAATCCCTGCAAAAACAATTGCCCCGATTTTTAAAAACCATCCTTTTTATAGATTCACAGTTACGTGATTACTTTTTTTTTCTAAATGAATTCCAACAAATTAGCCTAAATTTGCTGAGGAATACCAAAAAAATTTGTAAGTTATATCTATTTTTTTGAAAGTGTGAAATTTGCACATCCGTCAGTTAGTAAAATAAATTGATTTGTTGCACAAATCATGTTAATGTGAGGGAGGGACAGAAATATTTGCGTTTTAGAGTTTTCAGTTCATTTAGTGCAGTGAAATCGGTGAATACTATCTTCCTTAAAAGAAACTTTAAAAAGCACACACAACTCTTTCAGGGAGTACCCATGGCAAAAACCTGGATAGCATAAAAGTATCCAAACTTATTAGAAATTACAAAAACATATTTTATTGAATCCATATGCTACCTTCTACATTTTCACAGAGCTTTTTATTAATGATCCAAATTCAGTCTTCAACAACACAAAGCAACAGTTGTCTTATAAAGGATGTAGTTAAAGACCTTTACTCTTTATCTTACAGGTGCACTGAAATAACACTAAAACAGCCAGCGTATTAAACTGTTCTCATGCCTAGTTAGGAATAATGGACTTTCTTTTCTCTGGAAGTGGTCTTTAATGGCTTTATTGTTATAGGAAACATTTCTGGTAAATAACAGTACTAAAATTTGTGTTAGAAGGTTAAATTAGCAAGAATTAGATTAACCGGAAGGGTCCTAGACATAAATCATTTGATGAAAGTTTTTTTTTTTAAGAGAACTGCTTTGTTTTTTTATATACAATAATTTGCTGCTGTATTCCTTGCAGCTGTGCCCTTTTTAAAAGATAGGTGCGTTTATTTTAGCATCTCCTTTTATATGCATCTCTGGGAAGCCAAGAGAAATGTGGATTTTCATTTATTTTAATTAGCAAATTTTGAGTAAGTGTGGTTAAATAAGAAAGTGTTTTCAGGGTATGGTGGGGGAAGGAATGATTTGGCAAATATACATTGTGTTTAGTTTCTGCTTTCAATAAAGAAGTTTTACTATACCTTTCAAATTTAGAGCAACTTTTGCACTTCACCTTTACCATGCTGCAGACAGGAAGTCCTGTCTCAATAAAGAACATATTGTTTGGTTATGGCGTGGCACATTGGCTCCTTGTGCTTTTTTTTTTTATAACCCTTTTAAAATTTCACATTATAATATATTTTATCACTTTTAGAAATTCAAAATTTCTATTTCTACCATTTGGAACACTTTATTATTTGTATTATTAAAGTTAATCTGCTTACCAAATTTTGTTTAAAAAATAAAGTGCTTTCTGTGCCATTATTTCTTCAGTGTACAATTTTTTTTTTTTGGCTTTTAGCTATACTGACATTTCAGTAAACATGGAATAAAGTACAGGGACAAATGACATTTAAATGATTCAGTTTTGATACATCCTGTGTTCAGATTCTTTGAATTACATTACCAAAGTGAATGTTATAAGTTTTTCCCTGTGAAAAATACAGATTCGAGAGTTTTCTTTGCTTATTCATTCTCCAAGTGTAATCATAAACAAAAACAGAACCCAAACCATCTTTCCTCCCCTCCCTTATACATAGGCGCATGTTTCCAGCAATGAGAGTGAAGATATCAGGATTAGATCCTCACCAGCAATATTACATTGCCATGGATATTGTGCCAGTGGACAACAAAAGATACAGGTACAGTGATCAGATGGATACAGAGGATAAGAAAACGCTGGGATTTTACAGGATACGCCTATTTAATCTGTGCTGATTATGATATTTGTTTCCAGAAGCCTGTAGACTTATCAGATCCATAATCCAAACCCTGTCACTTCCAGTAGTCTAGATGGTGCCTTCTCTTACAATAAATGTGAAAAAAAATTTTGTTTTGCTTTTAGTAGATACAGAAATGTCTTTAAGTGTTGAGGAATTTTAATAAGGAGTCAGTTTAGTGTTGCTAAACTAAATGTGACTTTAATGTTGATTTACATTTTGATTAGGATTTTGAGACAAAATGTTGAGTCAAGTTTGTAGATATACATAATAGTTAACAAATTGTTTCATTTTCTTTGTGATTTTTTGGACATTTAAATAATTTCCCTTTATTGTGTTACATACAAAATCATAGGCTTCTTCACAGGCTTTTTTCCCTTTAATTTGAGAAAATTATTGAAGATATTTTACAATTTAGAAAAAAAATTCTCAATTCATTACTATATTAAGACATCTTTAAGCTGGCAATGAATTTGTTACCTCACTGTTGTTTTTTTGGCTGGTAGTTAACACAGTAATTTTTTAAAAGTTTTGTAGTGTTTGGATTTTGAGAGAATATATTTATCTAGATATCAAGTAAAGTTGGAAAAGATACTTTCTTCGGTATCAAACCAACCTTTGCTTTTCCTTCTGCAAGTAAGCAAATCAACAGTCGTCAATGGCAATTCTTTTTATTTTACTGAGGGGCTGAACTGATTCACTTTGTTATAAAGCAGAAACTAACACACCATTGTAAAGCAATTATACGCCAATAAAGATGTTTAAAAAAATGCTAACATTTAAAAAAGGAAATTCTGAGTGGAAAATCGGAAGATGCTGCTTTAAATTTCTTTGTTTCTGTCTTTTAAATAAACAGCTAGAGCATTTGGTAAGTTTTTAAATGAAATCAGATTTGGTTTTTATTACTCTTTAAAGTTGTATCCCTTATTTTAATTAAATAATTCATTAGGGAGCTTTGCTAAAATTATCTACTACATGATCGAAGCTAGAAGGCATTGAAGTTTATTCTTTAAGTTTACTTGGTTTAAAATCCATATTCTAATTTGGGTTTTGCCCTTAGGAAGACAATGTAATTCTAATGAGCTTAGAAATTATTCCTTTTTCTTCTAAGTTTGTCTTCTATTTCTTTCTCCAGATCTCTTCCATATATTTTGGATGCTTTATTTTACTTAATTGATCCTTATTATTCACACATAAAGCAAGAAAAATTTCAAGTATTAAGATGCCATATTATAAAAGGTCAAATTATAAAACATAAATTTGCTTTCACTTATATTGCTTCTCAAGAAAAAAATTGTTTTTAGCATTTGTGTTGAGAATGTTTCACAAAGAATATGTAACATGTAGCATTTATTCTCTTAGTGGGTGTGGATTTTTGAACTATTCAATATGCATACTTTTTCAAGGTTTTGACAGAGCATATCACTCTATTTATTTTGGCAATAGCTCTATATTCATTGTGCTGCTTTTCTTGCATTTCTAAGATTTGCATTTTATTTTCCAACTTTTTCAACAATGGTAGAAACAAATATTTTTGGCTTATTCTCTGCTATCAAAGAATGGCATTTGGTGAAATGAAAAGTGATTGTGATTTATTAGAATGTAAAATTAATATTCACAAAAGGCCATGCACTTAGGAGCTTATTTATTGAAATTGCACTATATCAATTAAGGGGAATTGTGTTTATTATTATTCTTTATTTTGTGATAGTGTATTTTTTCCCAAGAAAAGGAATTAAAGAATAGAAGGCATATTGAACTCAAAAGAGAATGAAATGTGTGACCATATTGAAACAGTGAGCCTCACCAGAGATATTATGAAACTGTTTCATGCTATTTTAAAAAGAAATTTGCATATATACTGGTAGAATTCTCTGAGACTATTTGTAAATTGTTGCTTTAAATTGTATGCCATATTTTAAAACAAATGGAAGAAAAACATCGAAGTATATAATTTCATTTTCTACCCTTTTCTAAGTCAATCATCCATATACTAGTTTCTAGTTTTTGAATTAGTGTATTTTAAATGAACATTAATAAATTATGGTCTGAATATAAGATTAAACATTATTGTCTTATATACTACTTGAAGCATTGTTATTTAAATGATTATTTTTATAGAGTCAATATAGTTGACATACACAAATAGAATAAGATGTTTTGTCTCTTAGTTAGAAAGGTAATGTTAATTAGATATATCATAATTTTTAAAGTTTGATGTGTATTTTAATTAGTGGTATAAAAAATTGAAAGAATTTTCTTACAATAGTCAAAACAAAGAGAAATATAGGAGATAAAGGCCTATGTTTTATGATTTTACAAACTTTTAAAATTAAACAGAATATCCTCAGTTTATAGTGTAATAGAGTTAGAAAAAATAATTATAAATGATAATAGATGGAACTTTTTTCCCTATGAAAATAAATTTACTGAAAGTTCTGACAATCCCCCCTTGCCTTTCTACCATCTATCTCATCAGTTTGAACATAAGCATAAAATGGGAAGTGATAAAGAAAGTGGGACACTTTAAGGTATAACTCTCAAGTATTTTTGAGATTTCGTTAAAGGAGAGATTGAGAACTTAGTTTCTTCATGTCAATTGAACATCCAGATGAAAAATGGAAAACATCAGAATACAGACAGAATGTCTAATGTGTTTAAGTGTGATTCATCCAAATTAAAACACTTGTATTTATGGTGGGAATAGTGTGCATATTTTTCACTAAATCCTTAACATACCACTTTGAGTGGTCAGTAGGTTATCACTACTTCAGAGAGTTTTTAAAAAGTGCTTGAATTCTTATTTTATATGCATTGAATGTAAAGAGCAAATCGTCAAATTTTAGACTTTTTAAAGGGTGCAGATTTTGTCTGAGTCTACTGAGTTGGAAATTCCAAGAAAGCAACAGTTCACAAACTGAGCCTTGTCATTGCCTTCTAGGTATGTTTACCACAGCTCTAAATGGATGGTGGCGGGCAACGCTGATTCCCCTGTGCCACCCCGGGTGTACATTCATCCAGACTCGCCTGCCTCAGGGGAGACTTGGATGAGACAAGTGATCAGTTTCGACAAGCTGAAGCTCACCAACAACGAACTGGATGACCAAGGCCATGTAAGTACACGGCCTCCCTAATTTGCCTCCATTGGATGGCGTGGGCTGTATCTGTACTGTTCCTGCCTGAAGGAAATGAACTTTTCTAAGATCATGAAATTCCTCTCCTGGTTGACTAGCCTGTGCACAGTCTGCGCAAAATCTAGGTTATAGTTGCATCAGAGATTATGCCTGTGGCCGGAGTATTCTATGAAGCATTTAATAGGGAAAACTAGATATTGCATTTGTATTGGAATGAAAGAACCTCAGGCAGCCATTTTTAGCCAAAACATTTGTTTGAAATCCCGTGAGGTGCCAATTATTATACTCTGAATATGAATTCTTGGCACTTGGGTGAACAGTGATAATGATTTATTGTGTCCTGCCTGCATCCAGTTCTTTCTCCAGTGAAGCTCATGCTTCTCAGTAACAGCCCAGGCTTATGCTGTTTGCATGTTCCACCTGCAAGCTCCCAATTGTTTTGTAATGACATCTAAGGTGTCAAATACGTTGTAATAATTCCTTTTCGTCTTAAAACTGCTGAAAAATGATATATATGCTAAAGCCAGCCATTTCAATAATATAGTCATTTTTAACACTTTATTAATTTTTACACAGTATTGTTCCTAGGGAAGACTACCCTTATTATTTTAATAAATAAGTAACTCTGGATACATGCTGATTTCCACTCAATGCTAGCATTTTTATTAGGTTTCTGTTATTTGAGAGGATTTTGACTGAAGCAGGATTGAAATGCCTTTTTAAGAGCATATATGGTACGTAAAAGGAATACCAACTAGTTCATTTCTCAAAGGGGTGACATGAAGATAGCATATTTATGGGCCAATCTTTTCAAACAAAAATGCAAACTGTCATAAGCTAGTAATACAGCGATGACAGGATGTGATTTGTAAGTTGCTAGATAATATCTTAAGCAAATTGACCTTAATGAAGACATTCAAGTACAAATTTCATTGTGGTACAGATGCAGCATCTGGATTTTTAAGACTCATCTCTCTCAAACTGCCAGTACTTTTGTTTATTTGTTGCCTTTCATATTCTAAACCAGAATCAGAAAAGTAACAGTGTACAGTTTATTTCTGAATCCCACTTCATGCCCTGTACTTTAGTGCATTACTTTGCTTCTCTTCTATTTTTTCTGTATATACACAGTCAGGTTGTAACAGTTATTTTTCATTTGATTTCAATGAAAGAACACTAGTTTCTTCTGTCTCATTGAGGGAGCCAACTGTGAAATTTTGCCAGTGCATCCATTGAGGAGTCTTTAATATTTTTTACAGTAAAAAATTTTAAAATAAATGGCACTAAGTGTTACCTGTTTTCAAAGCTTAAACATACCCTGCTTTTCTGAGTTCTATAGTTTGAGAATATATCTTTTAAAGAGATAAGTGGGTCTAAAAGCTATACACTGTCATATATAAGGGACAAACTCCTTTAAATAATTTAAATAAATATAGTCATTCTATAATTCAAATTCTTTCAGGTCAAATTACTGGCTTTATATCTAATATCTACCATATCTACAAAATTAGATATAGATCTAGTAATTTATCCATCTGATTTTAACTTCATAATTTCACTAGACTTTATTTAAAACAGCATTCTCTAGAGAAACAGAACCCACAGACTGTATAGATATAGTTATAGGTATATAGATAGATATAGATAGAAATAGAGATAGAGATAGAGGAGGAATTTGTTTTAGGGAACTGGCTCACACAATTGTGGTGGCTGGTAGGTGTGAAATTTGCAGGGTGGGTGGGCAGGCTGAAGACCCAGGGAAGAGCTGATGTTGCAGCTTGAGCCTCGAGGCAGTTTGGAAGCAGAATCTCCTCTTCCTCAGGGGACCTCCACCTTTTTTCTCTTAAGTCTTTCAACTGATTGGGTAAGGCCCACCCACATTATGGAGGGTATCTGATTTACTCTACTGACTTAAATGTTAATCTCAACTGAAAAGTACCTTCACAACGACATCAAGACTGGTGTTTGGCCAAACATCTAGGTACCATGGTCTAGCCAAGTTGATACATAACGTTAATTATCACACAGCATTTGTTTTAAATACAAAAGAATAGATTGCAAGTTGAGCCACAATTGTTTATACCTAAATAATTATAACATTTCACTCTTAAAAAAAATAAAAACATAGCAGAAAACAGACACAATCTATAGAAGTGTGTCATTTTCCAGTAAAATTCTTTTAAGGTTGTGACAGGATGTAATACTTTAATAAAGGAAAGTAATTAGTGTGCGCAGGGAATAGGGAGAGAATAATATGTACCTGTGCATTTTGGAAGCGAGGAAATTGCCTTTGCAAATAGTAAAAATGTACATATTGCTTGATACTAGAGGAGAAGGTAGGAGGGAAAATGCTCTTTTCTGTTCTTTATTTAAAAACAAAGTTTTGAAGACTTTGTAAAATGTAGTAAGAGATAAGAAGCCATAGTCTCTGCCTTCAGTGAGCTTCTAGCCTAGATGGGGAGAGAGGACAGGCACACAGGTGATCGTGATGTCAGCGCACAGCAGTGCAGCTACCATATTGTTCCAGCCAGGAGACATTGGGAAGGCCCTGTGAAGAAGGTGTCTGCTGTGATTCTTTGCTCAGTTTGGTGACCCTAAATAAGGTTAGATTAGAGATTAGGAAGTCATTTCTTATTCTATTGCTGATGTGATTCAGCGTCTGAGAAGACAGCAGTACCATTGTGATGGGACTAACTCAGCAGTCCCTTTCCTGATGCAGAGACCTCTCAGGGACTCTCACCTCTCTGCCCTCATACAGTTGAGCCTCCCCACCCCCCAATTCTGAAGGAAGTGACACTAATCTCTAACCAATCAAGCTGTAGATTCAAATGCGAGGTAATTTGTTTTCTAAATTGGTTTCCTACTTTTTGTCCTCTCAGTTCCCAGTTTTATTCGGCTAAAGATGTACAAGTGTTCAACATGGTGACTTGAGAACTCCATGTAGACCTGGGACTTTTATTAAACACAGAGAGATTGGAGGAAACAAATTGTCACAGGGCTGTGAGTGGACCTGGGGCTGCACATGAGATTATGTGCCGTTGTGATTTTCCCCAAAGTGATTTTTCATCTTTCCAAACACCAAGAATTGTTTAGAGAGGAATACTGGTGAGAATCTAGAGATGTAGAAACGTCCCACCACTCCAGAGCTAATCTGTTTTTTTTTTTTTTTTCCTGTTTAGCGTGTCAACTTTTTATTAAAGAAAAATTAATCTTATAATTTTTAGGACTACACATGTATGTCTTTTTTTAACATCTTTATTGGAGTATAATTGCTTTACAATGTGTTAGTTTGTGCTTTATGACAAAGTGAATCAGCTATACATATACATATATCCCCATATCTCCTCCCTCTTGCGTCTCCCTCCCACCCTCCTTATCCCACCCCTCTAGGTGGTCACAAAGCACCGAGCTGATCTCCCTGTGCTATGCGGCTGCTTCCCACTAGCTAGCTATTTTACATTTGGTAGTGTATATATACCCATGCCACTCTCTCACTTCGTCCCAGTTTACGCTTCCCCCTCCCCGTGTCCTCAAGTCCATTCTCTACGTCTGTGTCTTTATTCCTGTCCTGCCCCTAGGTTCTTCAGACCTTTTTTTTTTTTTTAGATTCCATATATATATGTGTTAACATACGGTATTTGTTTTTCTCTTTCTGACCTACTTCAATCTCCACAGCTAATCTTGAATGTTGTGAAGACTTTATAATCCCTACTTGTCCTTTGGGGAGACT
The DNA here is from genome assembly GCF_937001465.1 of Orcinus orca. Lineage (NCBI taxonomy): Eukaryota > Metazoa > Chordata > Mammalia > Artiodactyla > Delphinidae > Orcinus > Orcinus orca. The sequence continues at coordinate 70,044,705 of NC_064570.1, forward strand.
GTAGTCAGCTTTGTCTTGGATTGTATACAAACCAAGACTGATTCTTGGATTACCTGGGAGCAGATGGTCAGCATGCTTGGGTGGGGTATTTCCTTCTCATTATGTGCATGTTCCACTTGGAATTTGCTGTCTGGAGGGAAACATTCAGGTGAACATTTCCCTGCAGAATTAGATAATTCTATATCTAAGGTAATTCTATATCTAAGGTAATGGTGCACCTTTAACCAGGGCAGGACTTGTACCCACAGTGCTGGTGTACTTTGGAAGGAAGCACAGTCAGGCATCTACAGCCAGGAAACTTGTCGGAGGGTCTGTTCTTCCAGCTGCTGAGGATTCACTGATACAGTCACCCTAGCTCTGAGTTTGTCCTCACCCTCTTCCCATTTCTGCTCGAGAATCAGATGGGGAAGCAAGAGGTCACAGGGGAGATTGCTAGATCTCCCTGATGGAAGGAACTTGCCATGGCTTAGAGGGCTAAGGTTCATAAGCAAAAAAACTTTGACTCTCTGGGCCTTGGTTCTCTCACGGGTTATATCGGAACCAGAGAATTTTGAGTGACTCAAATGAGCTGATGAATTTGAAAGTCCATATTTGTAAGGGCACAGCATCACACTTGAAACAAAACCCAGGCCACTTTGCTACGGAGCTTGCGACCCTGTGTAACTACCCTGACTCCTACCATTGAAAGCAAGTCTGCATCTGGTATCACCAAAAATGCAGGGAGCCAGGTTTTTGTTATCTGCTCCTTCTTGGTCCTTTGCTTGACTTGTTCCAACACTGGCATTTAGGTCATGTAGAAAATTTCCAGAGTCAGCAGGTAGTGTTTCCCTGTTGAGCTGTTTTGTGAGGGACAGGTGGTGTATCTGTCAAACTACAGGCACTTAAGGCCCATCAGATCAGAAATACGTAACATCGTGCTTCTTTTGACTCAAACCTAGTATCTTTAATGTGGGAAAAAACTGTATTAACCTTCACATGGGAATGCACCCCGTGTTTATGGACAGAGGTCCATGTGACTATCTATGCTACTAGGTAATGCCCCAAGGAAAAAACAGCCTCCATCTGAACAGAACAGAGAGCACGGAACATGCAGATCAGTTATAATTGAGTTTCAGAAATGGGCATTATCATTGTGTTCTCCTTGTTTATAAGGCCAGTGTTTCTCCTTGTTCTACTTGTTCTATTAAATAAGCAAAATATTCTTGATGAATGGGTAAAGAAGATGTGGCACATATATACAATGGAATATTACTCAGCCATTAAAAGAAACAAAACTGAGTTATTTGTAGTGAGGTGGATGGACCTGGAGTCTGTCATACAGAGTGAAGTAAGTCAGAAAGAGAAAAACAAATACCGTATGCTAACACATATATATGGAATCTAAGAAAAATAAATGTCATGAAGAACCTAGGGGTAAGATGGGAATAAAGACACAGACCTACTAGAGCATGGACTTGAGGATATGGGGAGGGGGAAGGGTAAGCTGTGACAAAGTGAGAGAGTGGCATGGACATTTATACACTACCAAACGTAAGGTAGATAGCTAGTGGGAAGCAGCCACATAGCACAGGGAGATCAGCTAGGTGGTTTGTGACCACCTAGAGGGGTGGGATGGGGGGGTGGGAGGGAGGGAGATGCAAGAGGGAAGAGATATGGGAACATATGTATATGTATAACTGATTCATTTTGTTATAAAGCAGAAACTAACACACCACTGTAAATCAATTATACTCCAATAAAGATGTTAAAAAAATATTCTTGAACACTTGTCATTATAACTTTGATAGTTCATTAAAAAGCAAATAATGGAAAAAAAAAGCAAATCATGCTATTTTATGAGAATAACTAAGGCTCGTTTAGCATTCTCTTAAAATTTCCAGGGATATACTATATTCCTATAGATCATATTGCAAGTATATTATTTTCCTTGAATAATTTTCAGGTTGCTATTGGCAGTTACCCTTTAATGTGCAAACATAGGCATGCCTCATCTATTTCTGTACCCTACCCCAGTATACCCCACCTTAAGTCATTTTGGAGATTTCGTAAGGATATAAACAAATAAATGAAATTAAAGTGTATATAGCTATACAGAGAAATCTGCTTGAGAGAACAAAGACTTTATAAAACAAGAACCCACTTTTCATTGACTAGTAAACAGAAACCCAAATGAATTTTTGTTTCCTTCACTACAAGCCAGTTCACTCTCGTCTTCTTGGCCATGCACTGTATTTTTGTTTGTTTAATGTAAAGTGGCTTTTTCCAATTTTTAGCCTGCTCTGGAATTCGCTAATCATTGGAATTAAATCTTGCTTTTTCATACTTTTTACCTGACTCACAGCCAGACATACATTTCATGTTAGACTTAGTGTACACACACACACACACACACACACACACACACAGAAAGCAGACAGTGTTTTGGAAAACAGTATCTATTCTTACTACAAGCAGCACACTCTATTTTTCTGCTTTATTTGCTAATTTTACTTATTTTAAAAATTTCCAGTTGCAACACTTTAAACTGATTTTGTGAGCCATGAATGAGTTAGTTGAAATTCTGTCCTTTTTTAAACCTGGAAACAGACTTTTCCAGAGGTTGCTGATTTGCGTTGTGTGTCCCTGGGTGATGATGAAGGCTATTGTCCCCTCTTGTCCTTTCCTCAGACTCATGCTATTGTTCCATCAGGAAGGTCTGGTGGGTCCCATCATTAGATCTGCTATCCAGGCATTTCCTCCACTGATAGAAAGAAAATTTTAGGGTTAAAAAAACCCCAAAACTGTTGGTTAATAACAGAGTGTAAAGACATCCTTTGGGGGCAGCAAACACACTCTACAGGTAGAGGGCTATTTGTGTTTGGGCTGACCAGTGATTCTGAATGTGGCTTATTTAAACTGCGCACATCCTGAAAAACATGAGGCAGGTCAACCAACCACTGTGTTTTTCCCAGACCTTTGTTTAAGCATTTCTCCAAACTCCTAACTCCTCAAAACCGGAATTCAAATTGTATAGCTCAGGAAACATATAGATTCATTAACTAAACTCATTAGTGAATATATTAATTTGGATTCCTGGCAGCAAATAGAAAATCCCATTGGATAGGGCTGTTTCTTTTTTTTTAATCATTGACATATACAATTTTTTTTTTTTTTTTTTTTTTTTTTTTTTTTTTTTTTTGCGGTACGCGGGCCTCTCTCACTGTTGTGGCCTCTCCCGTTGCGGAGCACAGGCTCCGGACGCGCAGGCTCAGCGGCCATGGCTCACGGGCGGGCCGAGCCACTCCGCAGCATGTGGGATCCTCCCGGACCGGGGCACAAACCCGTGTCCCCTGCATCGGCAGGCGGACCCTCAACCACTGTGCCACCAGGGAAGCCCGACATATACTATTTTTAATACACAGTCCATATTCAAAAATTTCCAGCTGTCACAATAATATCTTTTGAGTACTGTTTTTTCCTGTCTGGGTTCCAATCCAGAATCACACATTGCATTTATTTATTTATTTATTAACGTCTCTATTGGAGTATAATGGCTTTACAATGTTGTGTTACTTTCTGCTGTATAACAAAGTGAATCAGCTAAATGTATACATATATCCCCATATCCCCTCCCTCTTGCGTCTCCCTCCACCTGGTCCCTATCACACCCCTCTAGGTGGTCACAAAGCACCGTGCTGATCTCCAGAAAGTAGGCATAGAGGGTTAGGGCTATTTCTTTACCCCACCTGCTCAACCTTGACAGTATAAAACGTATAAAGAAGAAGAAAACATTCACGCACAATTCCATCATCCAGAGCTGTGACCACTCTTCATATCTTTGTATGGGTCCTTTTTACTATCTACTTTTATGTAGTTATGATAAGTTGAAAAACAACTTGGATCCTTTATTCTAATTTAAGATTTAAAAAGAAGCGTTTCATTATGTGGTTAAAAATGTCCTAAAAGCGTTAGTAATGGCTGAATAATGTTGTATCCCACTGTGTGGACTTTCATTTACCTAACCAGTCTACTCATGTCAGTGGTTTATAGTTTTTCCACTGTTATAAATGGTGCGCTGCACATCTTTGTATATGAAACGCTTTTCTGGATTTGGAATATTTCCTTAGGATAAATTCTCAGAAGTGGAGTCTTTGGGCAGAAGGCAGTTGAACCGTATCATCAGATTCCCCTAGCTGAGTCTGAGAGCTTTTGCATCGCCAGGCATCTGGGTTTTGGAAGCCTTGTTATGATGGGAGCACGGACGCTGGGCTCTCCAGGCAAACCAGAGACTTTGTGAGCCACGCATAAGTCACACCCTGGGGTATCCTTAAAATCCCTTTGCCCTTGAATAGACATGTTGTGGTCACCAACAAGGGAAAAAATGTTTCTGAAGAAAACCTTGGTGTGCAAATACTTATTTTTAGGGGATGGGTGTGGTAGAATTCAAATAATCATTTCAGTCTCACTCTTAGTTTTATTGTCTTGGACTCTGTGTTCCATTAGGCTCATTATAAATAAAAGGCTTATGAATTTATTCTTGTGTTTTCAGAAACGGAAAATTTGATGTTACATTTGTATGGTTATACACAGGGTTCCGCCAAAATAGTGATTACTTTTTTTCGTTTGTATTTTTATGCACACTTTGCAAACAGCTTCCTAGCAGTCTCAGTCCAATTTTGATATACTTTATTAAATTGGCACTTTCAGAGCCTTGGATATTTTTATTTCCAACTGGGATTCATTTTGCACGTTAAAGATTTAGTCAAGGCAGAAGTTGCTGACAAATTTGGCTTCTCTTTCCTTGACATAGATTATTCTTCATTCTATGCACAAATACCAACCGCGAGTCCATGTCATCCGTAAAGACTGTGGGGATGATCTTTCTCCCATCAAGCCTGTTCCATGTGGGGAGGGAGTGAAGGCATTCTCCTTTCCAGAAACTGTTTTCACCACTGTCACCGCCTATCAGAACCAGCAGGTACTGTTCTCAGAATTGGGATCTTTCTAGCCGTTTAATTTCATGTGCAGATTGAAAGCTAGCTCTTCTTTTCACTGTATCTAAATGTTATGAATTGTCATAAAGCATTTGCCATCCAGAATATATATGTATTGTAATAACAATTATTTATCCATTATTCCTCATGTAAAGCTACTCTAGTGAGGATTTCTTTAGACCAGAGTGTGTCTCATGACTGGCAGTGTAGGTTTACTTTCCATTTTGAGACATTGAATCCTGATGTCATAATTAAAATTAGAAAGCATGTGTATTGACTAGGAAATAGACATGTAGGATATGAAAGTGAGTTGCATCACAGGGTATGGGATTTGACAGCTCACTTTATTTTAAAGCTACCATCCATATATTATGGGAAATATTTCAGAAGCATTTATCCTATGCAGTCATTTTAGTATATATATACAAAAGGGCTATTTCTTTCAAGATATGCTTTAATTGTGATAGAGGGTGATGCATATGCTTATATAGTCTGAGAGATGAGCGATTGTGGAGTAATCGTTTCATAAAATTGGAAATAATTTGAAAAGTGAAAAACTTCTTTTCTATATGAGTAAGTATATGTACTTCTTTAAGGCTGTGTCAAACAGGTGGATAACTGAATTGAGGCAATTATTTGATCCATGCAATTCTGGACAGATTTCATAAGAAATAGCGAAGGAGTTGAGGCTGATGTGGTCTGTGGTAGATTTTTTAAAAATTTCAACGGTCAGCAGAATTATTTTAGGTTTCCACTTCTCTTTACATTTATATACATCTCAGTTAACAATTTTAGGCTTTATAAACTCTCTGTTGTGTTTTCTGTTGTTTTAAAGCTTCTTAGGAGATTTGGACCCTGTCTTGTGCGTCCTCCTTTAGGGCTGAGAGGCTCATCTGTTCTCGTCCATGTGGCGACACCTGTCCCACAGCCCAGGCTGTCCTGTCCTCTCATACTCACGTTGTCACACTTCTATACAGGTTTTTGGGAGGGAACATGAAATTAACCTTTCAAAGGGCTGGAGAGGGCTTCCCTGGTGGCGCAGTGGTTGAGAGTCCGCCTGCCAATGCAGGGGACACAGGTTCGTGCCCCAGTCCGGAAGATCCCACATGCCGCGGAGCAGCTGGGCCCGTGAGCCATGGCCGCTGAGCCTGCACGTCTGGAGCCTGGGCTCCGCAGCGGGAGAGGCCGCAACAGTGAGAGGCCCGCAAGGGCTGGAGATAATTAGGAAGATATTCTTAAAATATGTCAGGTGTAGAAAATGTTTTTTATTAAAGGAAAAATATAATGCATGGGGAGAAAAGAGCAGAGTCATTTGTTACCCAGTTCATCTTTTTTCTCTGTCTGTCAGTCTCTCTCCAGCGCACCCAATTAACTGTGTTAAAAGTGTATTTTCTACTAGCCTCTGTGATACAATAAACGAGCTGCAGTGGGCTTTTGGTACATGTTGGTGACTAACACCAATTCACAAATGTTGACAAATCAATTAAGAGGATGGAAAAGTTAGAAGAAAAGAAAATTGATGATGAAAAACCATGTTCATTTTTTTAAACTTCCTGGCTGCCATTTTGAAGAACTTTTGGAAAATTGGTAAGCAGCCCATGCTTGGTGGCTGCCAGCGTGGGCTCTAAAGCCTGGGGTGCTAGCCCAGTTCTACGGCCAGTTAACCTTATGATCATAGGAAACTTAACCCAGTCTAAAAGAAACATAAAATTGGGATAATAACTACATCTAAGTTGCTATGAGAATTCAATAAAATAATATGCACAAAACTCGTATTACAGCACACATGGTATGCACTCAACAGATGTGATGTCAGCAATAAAAAAATCATTATAATAGTAATTGTGAAAAACCTATATTTAGACAAGGCACCATTATATAAATATGTACTCTTTTTTAAAATACTATTTTAAATGAACAACTTAAGTTATTAAATGTTCTTTAAACATGATTTAAATGAACAGATAATTGAGCTATAATGAATTATAAAGAATTCTTTCAATGGCAGAGTGGCAGACATGGTGAATTACTTAGCAGACTCTTACATTATCTCGTTTATAATGTAGTTTTATCCACACACTAAGACAGTAGCATATGGAGTACACCTACCTCAGGTGTTGCATGGCTGATTGGCAGATGGTTGAGAGCATACACAGCATAATATAGGGGGATTGCGGACGACTTTCCAAGGGTGCCTTTCTTTGCCTTAGTGTCGTCCAGCAGTGTTCATTTGTCCTTGGCCAAAATGGCACAATAAGAAAGAAGGATGTTCATTAACTTTGGAGATTCCACTAAACCAGGGAACACAGAAAACAAAGCACGATGTGCTTCTTAGAAAATAGGCTGTTAACTCCTTTGGGCAAAGTGGAGATCTGGTAAGAAACAAATGGGACGTTGTTCACTAGTGTCAATTTCAGGATGGTATGACTACAAAAAGTTGTTTTTAATGGAGACGATTAGACCACTTGCAAAAATGTTTCCCTCAAATCTTGGGGTCTTCCTGGGCAAAAATCTGGTTGTGAGTCAACAAATTACAACTGTAGTTAAAATGAAGCCATTATTTATTTCTCCTACATATATAAGATTGAATCCCATTAGAACCTTCAAGTCATGGTTACCTCTGGTTAGACATTCACTGTAGTGCTCTGACCAGGTCACGAATCCATAGATAAAAGAGGAGATGAGAGCCATAAAGATGATTCAAGGAGAGACAAAGTTAAAGGAATGTATATTGCCTATTTATGAAGAAGCTTAACAACATTCGAGCGTATAAATGTCTGTTAAATAGAAGCTGGATATTAGCTGCTCTGCATCACCACTACTGCAAGAGAAACAGACACATGTCACAGCGTTAATAAAGGGAAGAACTTTAGTTTAGAGAGATTGTCAAACAAAGGGCAAATTATCAACAGATGATTCAGAATCTCCTTCTCCAGGGATATTAAAAGCAAAGCAAACTTTATCTATTACAGAGCTTGAACAGAGGCGGGGGAATGTCCTTTTCATAGCAAATGAATGTCTAGATGATTTCTGAAATTCTCATGTAACTTTGCTACTAATATAATAAAATACCTGAGAAACAGGGAAGAACACAGTACATCCTCTGACAGTTAATTTTGGAGTTACTTATAGTTCTTCCATCATTTCCATTTTTAATAACCTTCCTTGGCATTTATAATAAGACTTGATGTGATTTTTTTTTCTGCTCTGCAGATTACTCGCCTGAAGATAGATAGGAATCCCTTTGCCAAAGGCTTCCGAGACTCTGGGCGTAACAGGTGAGCCTTAGTGAAAAACATTCTGGCTGTGATAAATATATTTGATTTTTTATTGTGAACTTTCCATGACAAAGTAAACAATTAAATTTACTGACATGGTTTTGAAATCACTTCTGATGAGGATTTAAATTTACTAATATCATTGAGCCTTGGATGTAACTTATTTTGGGTGTGGCATTTTGCCCATTTCTAAGATTAATATTGATGTGAAATGCTGGGGTGAAAACGGAAGTTCTCAGGGTGTACAGTGCATGCTGCCTCTGAAGGGGCCTTGTGGAAACCTGCCCCTCAAGATCCAGGGGCTTTAATATCCCAAATCAAAATACTCTCTGCATCTGCTCTTGGTTTAGAATTTGCTTAGTGATGTCACAATTATGTATTGATCTGTCTTCGAAATAGGACAGACTCTTGTTCACTCAGATTTCCAACTAGAATATGAGACTACTCCTCACTGCCAAGACAGCTGATGTTCTTTGGTTTCCAAATTTGTCTTGGCTCTACTGACAGCCACACACTTGTTTATTTTTTCTGTGTCGTGTTTTATGGTGTTTGTACTAAGTGGGAGAGCTACAATAATGAATTCCACCCTATTACTTTTTATCAAAAAGCAGACCACCCTAGTCTGTGTGCCAAGAGTTTTTGAATTTATTGATATGATTCTATCCCAATACAGTTCGGTGCAACGTTTTCTAAAATAACTGTTGATAGTAATAATAGACTAACGTTCTCCAGATGCCCTTTCAGGGTAAGACTTGGACTTAAATGTTTTTAAAAGCACTTTGTTTTTAAAAAGTATTTGAGACATTTTTTATCACTTTACTCCAGAAATACTTCTTGAAAACTTGGTATTGATAGGCGGTGTCTACATGAGGTCAAAATCCCCGATTATCTTATTTTAGGAACAATTTCACTTAAAATTGTAGAGAGAAAACAATCAAGCAGTAGTGCAGACTTTTAGTTCTTTCAGCTGATTAGCTGGGCAAGGTAGTGTAGACAGAGACCTTTTCTCAGAATAAACTCAAATGCTTGCAGAAAGACTTGATTTCATCTTCATATGCAATGATTCATTCAAACACCTGCCCTAAGCCTTAAACTTAGCACAGGCAGATCAACAAGACTGACTAATAACAGGGCTTCACTCTGTAGGAAGATTTGCAGGTATTCCTACTATACATTGTCTGCTGTATTGAGATGATTCTGTCATTTTAGATGTCTCTTTCCATGTGCAGAAAAACTTTGCTTGGCTTTTGTTATGTTGCATTAGCTCGTGGTTAACTTTGCTTTTCAGAGGAGTTTCTGAAAGTTGAATAATCTAGTAACTGGGGTGGTCACTGGTATGGTGACTGAAGGAAGCCCCTGGGATGACTCCTTTTCTACCTTGCCAAATACTTTGATGGAATCTTCTTGTGGTTTTGGTTATAGCCGAAGAGTATTTATCTATTTATGACCCTTGCATTTCTTTCAGTTCTTTTTTTTTTTTTAAAGCAGAGAATAAATTTATTAAAACTCACTGAAACTCTAGGAGGGCAGCATTTAGGCTTGAGACTATACATCCAGGAACTAAGTCCAGGCTCTCCTGTAGGATGGCTCTAGCAAAGACTTCACTGCTGTTGACATTGGGGGGTCACATGGCTTGTATGCAGTCTTTTTTTTTTCTTCCACTTTTATTGAGATGCAATTGACATACAGCATGCCTAAGTTTAAGATGTACTGCATAATGATTTGACTTACATACATCATGAAATGATGACCTCAATAAGTTTAGTGAACATCCATCATCTCATATAGATACAAAATTAAAGAAATAGAAAAACAATTTTTTTCCTTGTGATGAGAACTCTTAAGATTTCCTCTCTTAATAACTTTCCTCTGTAATATACAGCAGTGTTCATTATATTTATCATGTTGCACATTACTGTCAGTTCGTTTTTGAAGCAATAACTTTACACATATTTTTAAAGGTGTATTTTGGGTAGTAGTCATAGTGGATAAGCCTATAAGTAGAAGTGAGATGATAAGATACATATTACAAGGTTTCAGGAAGAATTCTAGATAAGTCAGCACAATGAAAAGATGTTAGTTTTTAAAACTTTTATCAGTGAGAAAAACTCAGAGGCATTGGTGAAAATAAACCACTAAGTCTCTTGTTTGGTACCATGAGGTCAAATGCTAGGTTTGATAGAAATTTTTTCTTCCCTTTGGCTGTTTCAGGAGTATATAAGCATGGCATCCATGGTGCTTGCTGTTTATTGCCTGACTCTAAACCTTTTAAAGTTTTTAATGGACATGCAAAAAATAATAAATTATGTTTTAACACTTTTTAAAGGTTGTTAAAATTTTAAATTTTTATTTTACTCCAAATCTTTAAACAATACCTTAGTATAGGAAAAACATGTTGAACTTATACATAGCTTTCTTGTTAGTGAAATGAATAGTTTCACTTTTTTTCTCATTTAAATGACTTCTGTTTATCATAGAAAAGCTCTTCAGTGCCCATTTTGGAATGCTAAATATCTATGGACCAGTATTCCCAGTTTTAAAAAAATCTGATTTTAACATTTTCCATTGACAAATGCAAAAGACACTTATAATGAAAAGAGAGAATTTGGTCAGCTTTAAAGATTTCTAACTTATGTATTATTTTCCTTTAAAAAGGAAGTTATCTGTAAGACCAGGAAGGTGCGTTGGTGCTGAGGACTTGGGGGAGGGGTGATATGTTTTCATATATTGATAGAGAAAAAAGCCCATGAGAAAAAATTCAAAATATTTCTTTAATACCCCCAGTTTTCTTGCACTGTTGTTACTGCTTTTTAATACACATTCTGTTTTTATTTTTCCCTAGACATGAAATAAACAAATTATGCAGGACAAGAAAGAAACTTGGACTTGTGATTTTTTTAAACTTTATAAAACAATTGAATTAAAAATTATACCCTCCTGGCTATTTATGGTTCTGCAGCCTATTTTATAGGAATCAGTAGCTTCAGCCCTTAAAAGCTCTCCTGCAAGACATTTGTTACGTGAAGGAGAATTTATGTGCTGAGAATAGTTTCATTCTTCAGTTAGGCCTTACGGTTGACCCTATAAAATGTTTTACTCAGGAAGGTACAAAAATTTCTTCTCTTTAAATACTTCAGGAAAAACATAACCATTTTACTAAATAAACTTGGCCATTTGATAGCATAAATTAGCGAGGTGATAAAATGTGGAAATTGTTCAAAAGCATCTTGTATAAATTACCGTCTTGGCTACACTCCTGCAGGAGGTGTCTTTTATCTTTTCTTTAACTAGATGGGAAAAAGTCTCCATTACTGGAGAAAATGAAGGCTTTTTAAAAAAAATGTCCAGATTCAGCTAATAAATATTTTATAACTGTTTCCTGCGAAATATCTGAAATCCTTTCTAGAACTTGCAGTGTGAAACAACAGCTTCAAGAAAAATATCAATAGGTCCAAATCAGATCACATGTAGATCTGTCACCTTCAGAGCATCCCTTTACAGCTTAGGGTTATATATTTGTGAGGATCAATAACTTCTCCCTAAAAATTTGGTCTGTGGGTTTGTATTTGAAGCATCATACAGTTTATACTGCTAAAGCAAATAAGGCACTGATGGTCATCTCCACAGCTAGTAAATTTCTAGGTCCCATCGATGCTCAGGACTTACCGCTTTGTAAATTCCCCTTGAGATCACTCCAGGACTACTCTGGTATCCTGAATATTTAAAACTACAATTACGAAAACTCATCTATGCGGTTTCACAAAGCAGTTTATACAAAACTGTGTCCTAACTTCTTTAGCTTAAAAAAGCTTGTTTCTAGAAAGTCATAAAAATTGAGTATTAGTACAAGCTAAAAATAGAGCAATCAGCTCAACAGCACCCAGCGTTCATAAGTTGAGTATTAAATGAAACCTGCAGGTCATGTGGGGCTTTGGGACTGACCAGGCTGCCAACCTTCTCCCCAGTCAATACTTTAATGTACATAAAATATTGCTGAGTAGAGTGGCCTTGGATCTGGTTTGTAGTCAGCCACAGATAGCATGTCTCGTTTGGAAAAAAATCACTTCGTGGTAAACAACTTGAGAGCTAGGAGAGGGTTTAAAGCTTTGTATTCCAATCCTCACTTTGTGGGAAACTGCAGTCCAGGGAGCTTCAAACATTTACTCAAGGTTAGTGGGTTGTAGTTACAACCCAGTTCTCCTGATCTCCAATCCAGTGTCCTTACCACAAAATAGTCCTCTCTCTGGGGCACACTGATTCCATCCGAAGACAGACTCTGTCCTTCGTGCTCAGGGCAGCCCAGGGCAAGCAGCGGAAGATGGTTTTAGCTGCACGCACAGGTCACTTACCATGGGTCTTTAGACAGCTCTCGCCATGTTGTACAGGGGGTGTGACTCTGTGAGGCGGTTTTCTCTAGTCTTAGTTCATAGCTCATGACGTGGGGATGGAGGGAAAGTAGCACGTGGAGTCTAAGCTATTAAAGATAGACCCTGTCTTTAATATCAGCATTAAATACAGATTATCTGTATTAAATAAAACTGCATCTGACAATCACAAGAGGTGTTCGTGTGCTGTTTGACACTCAGGAATCAGACATTTCCTACAGTGGAGCTATATATTTCATGAAAAGCACAATGTTACCTAGATTAACAAATTGCTTAGCACTGAGATGATTGAGGAAATAGTTGGTGAGGCCTTGAGAATGTGCTAGTTGAGTGAAGGGCCTCATTTCTATGACCTAGAGGACTTAGTTATCTGATGTATGGAAGTGATATCTGAATCACTTACAGTAGGAGATACATACATTTATTATGTATTTAGAGTAGTCACCCTTGTTTTAAAACATACACGTATCCATGTAAGTAGCCCATAATGAAGTTATCCTGTCTCTCTTAAGTGTCCATTCATTCAGTGTGTGTAGGGGCTTTAAAATAATGTCTGCTGCTGATACTAGCTCCATATACCGTAGCACCCTGTGAGATCACCTTCCTGGGATCATCCTCCAGGCTGGGCTGAGAAGCCAGGGCTGCCCCCTCTTCCCCAGAGCCCGCCCTGGCTGCCCTGCGTGTGGTGATCACGCCTCTGAGAGAGAAGTCAGTTTTCTTAGGATGAGTGCTCTTCTCAGCTGGCTGCCGAGGCACCGGATGCTGGATAGAAATGCCTCTACAGGGCGTGCTTTTGTGGCAGAGCTCTCCGCATCAGAGGGAGAGTGGTGTAACAGGGAGAGAGGATGAGCTCCAGATCACAGCAAAGCCGTGGACTCATGGCAGCTAGGATGGACTCTCTCCACCCCAACTTCCTGGTACAAGGGTACAGCTTTTTATCCCCTGAGATCAGCTAAGTTTTCTGAGAACGTTAACAGGACATCCTGGGTGGATTCCATCCTCTTGTGCTCCTGGCGACAGAATGGTAGCTCATCTCTGAACCATTTCTTTTTCTGTTTGTGCCAAGCTCCTCACTTGCCAATGTGGGGGGCCACTGTCAACAGCAGCGGTGTTTTCTGAGCTGCTTATTGTGGCTGCAAACTCCAACTGCTCCTAACTGAGCTTCTTGTGTTCACCCCCATCCTGACCCTTCCATTTAGAATGGGTTTGGAAGCCCTTGTGGAGTCATATGCATTCTGGAGACCTTCACTACGGACCCTCACCTTTGAAGATATCCCTGGAATTCCCAAGCAAGGTAAATCACAAAGTCTCTTGGGTCAGGGACTTCCCTGGTGGTCCAGTGGTTAAGACTTCACCTTCCAATGCAGGGGGTGCAGGTTCGATCCCTGGTCTGGGAGCTAAGATCCCACATGCCTCCCGGCCAAAAAACCAAAACATAAAACAGAAGCAATAGTGTAACAAATTCAATAAAGACTTTAGAAATGGTCCACATCAAAAAAAAAAGACTTAAAAACGAAAAAAAAAAAAAGAAGTCTCCTGGCTCATGTATACAGCCAGGTCCTGCCTAGATGCTCAGGCACTGAAAACTGCACAAGTCATTGCTTGTGCTCTATAATGGCGACCTCATTACCAACATCCTCCCATTACAGGATCCCTCTCTTTTCTGTCTGGTATGGGGATGGGCCAGGAAAATGGCCGTTGTGGTCAAAGGTTAAGTCTTGGATGTTTTAGGCTGTTTATATATTTCATAACCTTTACTTTACCCTAAATCTCTTCTTAAAATTAGAGGTAGACTAGTTGGCCCTGGTACCAGGTGTACTTCACAGATAATTGCCCATGCTGGTCCCGGTTTACCCTTTCTTGCCAGCTTCCTCTTCCTTCAGCAGAATTGCCTCTAGGCAGGGTTCTCTTGTATTTATGATGAGAAGGTCAGGCACACTGAGGCAACCTTCCCTGAGCTCCCCTTTGAGTATTTCCTGCGAGCTCAGGGCTGGTGTTTCCTCAGAGGGAGCAGCATGGAAAGGGATGACACTTCCTTCTCTACTTGGTAGGTAGGACTCGCGGCTCACTCCTGCACTCAGGCATTTTACGTCTGATCCTGCCCAGCACCCCGTTGAGAATTTAGCATTGCTGGGTTTTAGATAATTATCATTGGGCAGATTGGGCTTTTAGATTATTTTAAGAAGCTGTATAAAACACTGTCACTAGAGCAATGAAGGTTTTACAACCTATCCAGCCCATTGGAATTCTCTTCTCTCCCTAAGTTCCGTCAAGTTGCAAACATCAATCTGTCAGCGAATCCAGAGGGGGGAGTCAGCCGCCACCACTGTTATTGATTGGATGCAGGGTTAACCCCCCTCTCTATTTCACAGGGCTGTTTACTTGCTGGACCTCTGCTCTTGTGTTAGCATGTGATTCACCAAACCATTTTCTGTTTGGAAATGAGATATGTATACATGTAGCTGATTCACTTCGTTGTACAGCAGAAACTAACACAACATTGTAAAGCAACTATACTCCAATTAAAAAGAAAATAAAGTTCTAGATGGTTGCCTTATTTCAGTAGCCCTGAGTGGTACAGTCATTGATGCACACAAGCTTGCAGTGGGAAGTTGCAAGTTTGTTTGAGGCAGGATGTGTCTTTGACCAATTTGGCTCTTTTCTTTGAATTCCTTCTTTTTTGGCAAGAAAATATATTGCTCCAGAGGAAGCTCTGCCGAAAGAAAGAGTAAAAGTTGGGTAGGGGCTTCCCTGGTGGCGCAGTGGTTGAGAGTCCACCTGCCGATGCAGGGGACACGGGTTTGTGCCCCGGTCCGGGAAGATCCCACATGCCGCGGAGCGGCTGAGTCCGTGAGCCATGGCCGCTGAGCCTGTGCGTCCAGAGCCTGTGTTCCACAACGGGAGAGGCCACAACAGTGAGAGGCCCGCGTACAGTCAAAAAAAAAAAAAAAAAAAAGTTGGGTAGAAGTGAGGTGATGGAACTTTTGGAACAAGATACAGGGTAAGATGAAATTTATATTTTCTAAAGTTGCCAGGAAAGTCAGTATTTGTAGTGTTTATTATTAAAAAATGAGAAAACTTTGAGAAAGCTAATTGAGGGAGAAAATGTGAAAATTCTATGTGATAGTGTCCTAATATCTTCTGGAAAAAAAAATAGTCACTCCTTGGGGAGATAATTTCCTTGAAAATATTGAGAGGATTTATGTTTAAAATATTTCAGTCTGAATTCAATTAAATTACAATTCCTGAGAGTGGAGACCATCTCCTTTTCGTCTTTGTACCCGCCCCTTGTAACAAGTCCGTCTAGCTCATGTGTACACAGTTGAAAGGAAAAGATGCTCTTTACATTTCAATTTCTTTTGTAGGAAATGCAGGTTCCTCCACCTTACTCCAAGGTTCTGGGAATGGCGTTGCGGCCACCCACCCTCATCTTCTGTCCGGCTCCCCTTGTTCGTCTCCAGCCTTCCACCTGGGACCCAACACCAGCCAGCTGTGTAGTCTGGCCCCGGCTGACTACTCCGCATGCGCCCGCTCTAGCCTAACCCTCAACCGATACAGCACGTCCTTGGCCGAGACCTACAACAGGCTCACCAATCAGACGGGCGAGACCTTCGCCCCGCCCAGGACTCCCTCCTACGTGGGCGTGAGCGGCAGCGCCTCGGTGAACATGTCCATGGGCGGCACGGATGGGGACACCTTCAGCTGCCCACAGACCAGCTTGTCCATGCAGATTTCCGGGATGTCCCCCCAGCTCCAGTACATCATGCCTTCACCCCCCAGCAACGCCTTTGCTGCTAACCAGACACACCAGGGTTCCTATAACACGTTCAGGTTACACAGCCCCTGTGCCTTGTATGGATATAACTTCTCCACATCCCCCAAACTGGCTGCCAGTCCTGAGAAAATTGTTTCTTCCCAAGGAAGTTTCTTGGGGTCCTCACCGAGTGGGACCATGACGGATCGGCAGATGTTGCCCCCCGTGGAAGGAGTGCACCTGCTTAGCAGTGGGGGTCAGCAGAGTTTCTTTGATTCTAGGACCCTAGGAAGCTTAACTCTCTCATCATCTCAAGTGTCTGCACATATGGTCTGATGAAGCCTTTAAGTTAAACTACATTGGAATCTGGCTAATGTATATTCTTTCTTCGTTTTCCTTGTCTTTTCTTTTTGGAAAGCAATATGAAAAGAAACTTATCAGTAGCTTGTAAAATGTACATATAATAGAAAATGAAGGCTCACTGAGTTTTTTTGACTTTCTCATGGTGAGATTGTAATTATCTTTGGTACATATGTATACTGTATATGGCATGTGGGGTTTTGCAGCCTACAAAACCACATCCTCCCTCTATTTTTCCCCCCAGTTACACAGAGTATTGGCATAAATGTAGTATGTTTAACCAAAGTTCTCATACTTTTTAAAAAACCAAACAGCAAACTTAAAACTTGGCAATGACACTAACCAGACTAAGACATATAACTTAATTTATCAGGAAAATGCTCTACACAGTTTCCTACTTGAGGGTTGATAACCAGCAGTAACCAGCACACAGAGTCTCGTGAATTCTGTTATTCTTGGGCACAATGTGAGAACCTAAGTCAGTAGAAGTCTTAGTAATAGTACTGAGGTATCTGTAATCATGAAGGATTAGCTTTTGTGTTCCTACTTGCTTTTATTTATCACAGGTATTAGGTGACTTTGGTCCTATAAAAATTCATAATCCATAGTAATTACTTTCTTAAGGAAAATGGAAAAGCTTGTGATTTTTTTCACTTTCTATTGGACAGGTAAGAGGTATTTATTCATCTGCAGAGAATAAATTTCCAGTATTTTGGATTTTTTGCTCATTTTATTTAGTATCAAGTAGACTATTAAAGAATGTCCTATAGACATTTTAAATTCCAGTTTTCACCAGGGAAGGAATATATGATATGACTGGAATGGCAAAAAGAAAATAAATCCACCTCAAATTCTTTGATTCCAATGAGAAATGTCTAGCTTTTTAAATCAAGAAGAATTATATTGTTAGCTATCCCTTAGGTTTTTATAGTGTTTTGGTTTTTTTTAATTCAGGATTTTTTTCCACCTTGCTTTGAGATTCCTGACCCATGGTCTATAAGTAAGGGGAAAAGGCATTTATGCTACTTATTTATATCTCATAACTCCTACAAATTGAAACCTTCCCCCTCCTGAACCTTGTCCCTTTGTCTGAAGTCTTTCTCAAAACAGATAGATTCTAGGCCTTCATGGTGTTAAATAACACTGTAAGGAATTTCAGGGGGTTATCTCCAGCAATCTGTCTTTTGGGGGTTGCAGTGCAAAGGCCAAAGCCCATTACTATAAAGTTCCTTTTGGAAGACTAAGGAGGAAGATACCAATTATGATAAAGGAGCTGTAAAACTTTTAACCTCAACATCATTTTTAACCTCAAAACTGAAAAAAAGAAAATGAAAGCAGTATTATTTTTTAAAAACCCCTAAAACAATGTATACAGGGTTTCGAAGCATGTAGTAACTTTGATAGCACATAATGAGATGAATAGGAAAGGCTAAGAATGCAAGGTGAAGAGGATTACCGAATGTCTATTGAGGATAAAATCATGTGTCTGTTCATTGACTCACTACATTTCATATATTTGCCAAGCAAAAGCAGTGTGTTTCAGTGCTAAACAGAATGGCTTTAACCTATCCCTAGGTTAGATGGGGCTAGGGCGAAGCTCCTGGTTTGCTTCTTTACTTTAAAACAGCATGGCTGTTACATATTGAGGGAGATTACTATTTAAACAGTATTTGCACAGAATGTGACTCTGTTTATATATACTGATAAATTTCCTCATGGGTTCTCTAACAGTTTGTCCAATTAGTATTGATCTTTAAATTTAAAATTAGCATGAAGGCACATGACATATATCCAATAGGTAGATCTACATAAGATGTTTGTGTATGGTATTAATAACTTGACAAAGATTCGGGAAACGTCCTTATTATGAGTACATCCCAGCCTCAGTGCTTGGTATAATTTAAGGAGAACAAGAGAGTTTTTCCATCTGGAGAAAACATAGAAAGTAATGATCTATACCTATATGCATTAATAAGATGAGAATTTTCCTTTCTGCTCTTTGTGATTTGAGATGACACCACAATACAAGTAGCATTTTTAATTAATCTTTTCTTTTCGATTTAGCAATATTGTACAAATGCTGTTTCCTTTAGGCTTTACTGTAAATATTAATCATCATGTCACTTCAAAGACTAGCCTTTTATCATTATATTAAATGACATACAGGCATTGATAATTATAATTATATATCTGTATTTTATTAAAAAATGCTTAAGAAATTATATATTAAAGTGTGTTACTAAACCCTTTCATGGCTTTGGAGGGGAATCATTTGAAGTGTCTATAAATGTTGTTCCAAGAACAGGCCCACACACGCATGCTCCAAACACAAATTTTGTGGCTTATGAGTACAAGGCACGGGGAAACGGGCCTGGTATTCACTTTTGATGTGTTCGATATAATTTCTTGGTGCCTTGACCATTTCATTGAAGGTGAAGACCTGACAAATGTTGAACACATGAAAATTCACATGTGAGAAGAGGAGGGCAGAGTGGGATGTTTTGTTTCGGGTCCGGGGTGGGGGGGAAGGGCAAGGATATAAGAATGAGCTGCTTGTACCACTGACCAGTGATGACAGATCACTTTTAGACCCCTTACTCAGAAAACATTCCAAGGGACATTGTGATGAGGTGAGGTTGCTGCTATCACGACCAGTCACATTTTGAAAATTAACACTTGCTTCCATACAAGCTCCCTCCCAGAGGTCACCAGCTTTTCACAAGCAGGGCACCCACTTGCTGACCCCTGATTTCTGGAATGTAGGGGGTCAGGAGACTTTGGTGGCCCCCAGAGAAGGTTGGGGCACAGTGTTGCTGATATAGCAAAGGATCACACTCACTCTTTATATTAGTGGAATTTTGAGCAAAATGCACCTCACTTTTAAAATGTGAATTCCTCTTGAGACCTCACTCCCTAGATTTAAACCTATTAGCAACTCACACCTTAGTATGAAATAGATAAACAGACGTTTTAGAGATAGCTGGAGGTTTGATTAAGAGAAAGGAGTAATTTTTGGAGTAGGGAAGTTCTGGGAAAATATGAATGCGAAGAAGAAGGTGCAAGAAAAGTGATCACTAGCCAAGCCTGGTGTAAAGCCATTATACCAGCCATTATTTAATTTCATGAGTTTCTTTCAGGGGTCATGGTAGAGTTGGTGGATGCTATGCGAATGCTGTCTTTAATTAGACAGGTTTGTAAAGAATCCTTTATTTCAAAGTGTAACTCTGCTGGGTTTCCTCATGGGGAGTTTATTGACTCATCTGCATGGAGATTTTCTTAAGCCTTCCATTGGTAATTAAGTCATTTTATTAAATTATTACCATATTGTGTTTTAATCTCATTGATCACCATTCCTTAAAATATGTGCTCAGATAAACAGTAGGTGAGGTTGAACATGTGAACAGTGAAGTAGACATATGTGATTACAGCCTTCTAGGAGCTTAAAACTTGAAAACAGTATCAGTGATGGAAATGAACAAATATATATATGTATATATTTTTTTCAAGTATAGAAACGTCCAACAGATGTTTATAACCTTAGTATCCATCTGCATGCTGATAGATTTTCAAATGGTGAATTTTCTGTTTTTGGAATTTTGCTATGGTGAGATCACCACTTCCTTGAGAATAGGGAACTTGGTTTCAAACAATGGGTTTCCCAATCAGGATTTTGGACAAAAGTTAACCACTTTAGATCTCAGTTTTTTTATATGTGAAGGAAGTGTCTGGGATGAGAATCTGTACTATTCCTTTCAGTTTCAAATTCATATGACCTTAGTGCATAAAAAATATTCAGCTTGATAGTAGGAAAATAGCTTTATAAAAATATATCTTTGGGAGATATGTACATATATTTGGATATATATATTTCCAAAAGGTATGTTTTTACAAAACTATTTTAGATATATATCTATCTTTATAAAGAACATTACACCACCAGGATTATTTAAAATTTATTGGATTACTTAGAGTTTTTAAAAAATGGAGCTGTGCTTTATTTAGTTATAGTATATAAGACGTACTTTTGTATATTAGTATTTGAAGGAAGCTGCACTTAATTATGTATTTGCTACTTTATAGTGAACAGAAAAAGATGTTAATAAAATTTCCTTTTCATGATGCTCTTAGTGGCATGGCGTAAAATTGTTTCACTTTGGAAATAAGTGAAATAATTATGGAATCTAGTAAAATATTTAGAGATCATTCCAAGCCATTCAAAATTCATTTAAATCTTCACTGAGAAAAAACCATGAATTTGTCTTTTTGAAGGGTTTTATTCATGCTGAGACTCAGATACAAAATATAAAAAAGTTGATTACTCTGCAATTCATTGAGTTTGCACAAGGCTGGATCAACATACCAATCCTTTGTTCATTTAAAAAATTATATTAATTTTAAAATAATATTTTAAAACTATATTCATTTTAAAATATTTGATAATTTTAAAATTATATTAATCAGGTCACTAGAATAACTTAATAATAAAGCAAAGACATTTTTCTAAATAACAGCTTTATTGAGATATAATTCACAAACTGTACAATTCACCTGTTTAAAGTGAACAATTCAGTGGTTTTTCGTGTAATAAGAGTTGTGTAACCATCACCACAATCAATTTTAGAGCATTTTCATTACCCTGCAGAAAACTGCATGCCCATTAAGTCACCCCTTTTCCCTCTACTCTTTCTTTAACCCAAAGTCCTAGGCAACCACTAATCTACTTTCTGTCTATAGATTTGCCTATTTTGTGTTTCTCATGTAAGTGGAATCATACAATATGTGGTCATTTGTGACTGGCTTCTTTCACTTAGCATAATGCTTTCAAGGTTCATTCATGTTGTAGCACGTATTTAATTTCATTTTCTTTCTGAATAATAGTCCATTGTAGGTATACACTACATTTTATTTATCCACTCATTGATGGACATTTGGATTGTTTTCATTTTTTGGTTGTTAGGAGTAATGCTGGTAAAAACACTGGCATACATGTTTTTGTGTGGACATATGTTTTCATTTCTGTTGAGTATATGCCTAGGAACGAAATTACTGGATCCTGTCGTAATATTTTGTGGAACTTCCAGACTGTCTTCCCAAGTCATTGCACCATTACACATTTTTACCAGCAATGTGTGAAGGTTCTGATTTTTTCCATATCCTTACTAACAGTTGTTATTATCAGTCTTTTTGGGTATAGCCATCCTAGTGGGTGTGAGTGATATCTCATTGTGGTTTTGATTTTCATTTCCCTGATGACTGAAGATGTTGAGCATCTTTTCCTGTATATCTTCTTTACAGAAATGTCTGTTCAGATCCATCACCCATCTTTAATTGGGTTGTCCTTTAATTATTGAGGTGTAAGAGTTCTTTATATATTCTGGATACAAGTCTCATCAGATATATTTCTTGCAAATATTTTCTCCCATTTGGTGGGCTGTGTTTTAACTTTATTGTTCATGTCGTTTGCCTCACAAAAGTTGTTAATTTTGAAGAGACTCAATTTATCTATTTCTTTCTTTTGTTGCTTGTACTTTTGTTATGTGGGCCAAGACATTTTGATGAACTTTTAAGATCTGCCTTTTCACATTCTTAGTAGAAGTAGTAGTAACAGAAGTGCATTGTAGCGTGCTTTTTGGTTGTATAAACTTAATAGTACTTGATAAATTACACCTCCTCCCAACAGACCTGAAATGTTGTCGTTGGGTAAATAATTTTACATCCTTAAGTGCCTTAAAAGGAGAGTGAAAAGATCCCAAAGCATCATGAAGTTTTTATTACCATAGAAAAAGGTTGGCACTTTCAGTATTTATTCAATCAATAAATATTTATTGAGCATCTACATTGACATTATTTTAGACATTTGAGGTATTGCAGTGAAAAAAAATTTTGGTGTCTTCAAATGCCCTGTAAAAGTTGAAATGCTGGTTTCCTACGGAAGAAAACTTCATACTGTAACACATCACAGTTGGCAGGAAAAAAATGTTGCCTCTTGGCTTCTCTGTGAGCTGGTGCCCTCGCCCTTATCATGATATTACATATCCCAGATGGTCACTGCAAAATGCTTGCTCGTATGCCAAGGTACAACAGGGTTGCATTATCGCCTTAATTCTGAGTTTGTTCCGTGGTTTTCTTTGGAAACCCTAACATCATTTAAATGCAATTGTTTCAGTTTGGCTCTGTTTACAGAACTGTAGTAAATATTTCCCTATTAATAACAGGAAGGGGAAACCTTACTTGTTTAGGGTTTTGGAAAACTCCTGCATATTGTTCTTAAAGGTGTTTGGTGAAAGGAATTGCAGAGATTTGCAGATTTCTTTTTCTTAATTTGCCTAAATGAATTTCAAGGGAAAATTAGTTGAACCGTATGTTTTTCAAAGAGAATAGAAGCTCTCACTCATCAATGGTAAAGAAAATTTTAAAAGTCATTTCTATCAAGGAATGTTACAAAGTTCCAGTAGTCCTTGGCTTTAGGGACTAAGGAATGAATGAACATCATGGCAGGTCCCTTGTAGCTTCTGCTCATTTTTTTTTTTTTTTTCTGAATTTGATGACCTTGGTGTGTGGAGAAGAGAGGAAATAGCAATTGCCTATGTTTAAATGTCTGCTGTCCACTCAATTTTACCTTGGGAGGGCAGAATGGGGAGACAGAAATATAAAAATTAGAGCTAGAAGAGCCTGAGTGGTCAAGTAAGAGAGTTGTATGTGGAGAAGCAACTGACCTTCAGAGGTAACAATGTTGACCATCTACAAGCTTCAGACAAGATATTCAGAAAATTTCAGTGATAGCCTCCATCAATGACATTAAACACTTTCAAGCTTCCTTGTCTTTCTTCATGGTTTTCCCTCAGCCCTGAATGTCCTTCAAGCCTGCATGCTCATTTTTTAAGGAATTACGTACTCTTTCTTCAGTGAAGCCTTTCCCAATTACCATTCTTTCCATATTCCTTTCCCCAGGAGAAATAAACTCGCCCTCTAGAATGTTACCACAGCACTCCATGCATACCTCTCTCAAAAGAAAATAACTCAATATATGCTCTTCATGTAGGCCAACCAGCCCAGCTACAATGGGAGATCCATAAGGGAGAGAGCTGTATCTCGTTTGTTTTTGCCACAGCGTACAGTGAAGATAAAAAAGTGATTAATGAAGGAGCGGATACATGAGTAACTGTGTGAATAAATTAATAAAAAATTGAATAAATTTTGTAGGCCTACAAAGGAACCTAAAATTTGATAGGTCTGGAGGTTTTGCTTGGTGAGCTGCCAATTTGCCATTATCAGCAGAGACACAGAGGTCAGTAGTTCCTCACAAAAGGACAGGAAAGGAAAGACTTTCTCTCTTCTTTCCTTCCTTCATTCCTTCCTTTGTTTCTTCCTTCGTTTCTTCGTTCCTTCCTTTGTTCCTTCCTTCCTTCGTTCCTTTGTTCCTTCCTTCCTGTTAGCATTGTGGCTGACACCTACATAAGATACTCCTCCCCATATTCTATGTATTTTATCATGACTGTCTTCAAAAGCTATTAGGATACTATATGAATTCAAAGGGGAAATACTCCTAAGGGGAGAATGTATTATATGCAGCATGGAGATCATTCATTCTAGGGAGCTTCAGCAGGCAAAGCTATAGTTTCAGGAATTGACTGTTTCTGTTGCAGGCATCCCTAGAGTCTAGTCTAGCAATAAGAGGAGGAAAGTGGGGCTTTCTACATCCTAGGACACCCAGCTGGACACAGATGTGTTGTTGATTGAAGTGAGATGGGTAGAGAAGTCCAGGCTTCACAGGTGATGGATGTATTGTATCCTGGGAGCTATGGGCCCAGTGGCTCTAAAGGGATTGCCATATGAGGTTATTAACATAGTTACTTGTAGGTTATTAGTTGTACATCTGTGCAAGTGAGTTGATATTACAATAAATGTCATTTCATCTAGAAAAAGCACCTATTTTGTAAGATTAAAAAATAAAATTACAGAAGAGTACCTAGAGATCTCTCCAACTCACATGGATTAGGGGGTGCTCTGTCAGGATAAAAATGTTTTCTCTGTTGGTGGAGACCCAAGACACCTTGGAGGAAAACTTCTTTGCTGTGAGGAAACCTGTAACAATGACTGTTGACCTAATAGCACTGCATATCGGGGCACACATGCCCCTTCTTGCTCTCTGCCCGTTCCTTTTTCTCTGGTATACAGGGGGTGAACAGCTTAGATGAGCGAGGCACTGCATATCGGGGCACACACGCCCCTTCTTGCTCTCTGCCCGTTCCTTTTTCTCTGGTGTACAGGGGGTGAACAGCTTAAATGAGCAAGGCACTGCATATCGGGGCACACATGCCCCTTCTTGCTCTCTGCCCGTTCCTTTTTTCTGGTATGCAGGAGAGAACTTGGCTTGGTATTTCTTCTGATTCTAGTAGTAAGATCTACCTAAGAGGTTGGGGGTGACATAAGCAGAGACTAGGGGAAGGGAGCAACCATAAAGCAGGCAGCCCCACAGTGTCCACAAAGTAACTTTGTTACTGGGCAGTGTCCACAAAGTAACTTCCACCATAGCTGTGCTTTGGGGGTACCAGCTATCTGCCCAGATTGATAAAATTGTACTTTGTTTCTGTGTTTTTTCTAATTTCCTGTGTGTGTGTGATGCATCTGTCAGAACCCCAGGGAGAAGGCTGTGAATGACACCTTGCCCTCCTAATACATGTGTTTGCTTATTTACATGTGGTTCAATCATTAATTCATCCCTGCATTTAGTGTTTGTGGAACACCTGCCACATGCCAGATTCTGTGGCTGGAGATGTGATTAGCAAGAAGAATTTGCTCTTTGGGGGGATGCTCAGAGCCTCATCAGAGGGTCCCACATGTTAAACACAGAGTCCTGACACAATGTGGTAAATGTTAAAATAGACATAGTACCAAGAGCTGTGGGAACATTGGAGGGTGTGACTAAGGTTATACGGGGCACAAGGAAGGGATCAAGAAAAGCCGTGAAGATGAGGCACCATTTGATAAAGGCCAGGGAAGGGTGGTGGAAGTGAGGAGTGAGTATTCTGGAACAGAATACTCCAATAGTCCAAAAGAACTTTCTGCAACAGTGACCATATTCTCTGGCTGCACCAACCAATACAGTAGCCACCTGTGGCTACTGAGTACTTCAAAATGAGGTTAGTGTGATTCAGGGAATGAATTTTTAACTTTATTGAATATTAGTTATTTCAAATTTAAATTTAAAAAAAACCACACGTGGCTAGTGGCTACCACATTGAACAGCGAAGCTCTAGAAAACTCTGTGAAACAGAAAGCAATGCACGTCCTAAGAGAAGTGTGGATATTGGGCAATGGAGAGAATAAATCTTCCTCAATACGCAGTTCACCCCACTGTGTGGATGATACTTCTGGAGGGTTACTACCAGTAGGTGGTGACTGTACCATCACTGAAAACTGAGTAGGCTACAAGACTCTGCCTGGCAACCCATCCATGATGTACATGTTTATTGAGCACCTATACAGTTCTCCTCTGTCCTCCACATGGCTGGGCTGGTTGCACAGTCATTTGGTGACGACCCAGGCCTCAGGTCATTTCCCTTCTATCAGGAAGAAGCCAAGAGAGTCCTTTCGGGGGCATTTACACATTGTAATTCTCTTTGACAAGGCTTGTTTTGGGAAGAGCGGTTATTAATTCTGAAGCAGGAAAGACAGTTTCTGGTATCGTTGGGTCTCTTCCGGGCTGAGGAGACTTGGATGCCCTGGCCCCTTTCTCCTTGCTCTGCTCTTTACTCTCTCTGTGCAGTGCCCACTGGTGAATTACAGGGTGAAAGGTTGTCATCCTCTTCCCTTGATTAAAGCCCAGATAATCATTTATTAGTGAATGTGATTCTTTCTCTCGCCTTACCCCCATTAAATGAATTAAGAAGACAATTCCTCCTAGCGGAAGATGGGGAAAAATTAATGCAAAATGTTCCTCATAGGAGATATTAAAAAATGACTAGCGTTTGCATAGCATTTTATAGAACATACTGCATAATCACATACATTATTCCATTTAGTCTTTACAACACTCCTGTGAGATGTTTCGATCCTCAATTTATAAGTGAGGAAACTGGAGCTCACAAAAGTTAAGGACTTGCCCACAATCACTGGGCCATCAGGTGACAAACTGGGGTTCAGCCTGTTTGCTGTTGCCTAAAGAGCGTCTGACAGCGTGGAAGGAAGGAGATTGGGGCAAAAATAATGACTGAGGGGAAAGCCTGACTGGGAGGGAAGGGAAGAGAAAAAAGGGAAAGAAAGTGCTCCTTGCTGATTCCGCATGACCGAAACTCCTGCCAGGGGAAGCAATTGGTTGGCAGGAATAATCCCCAAAACAAACCCTTCACCACAGCTTTCCTCCCTCTTTTCACCAGCTTCCCGGGAACAGCCCCTACCTTGGATGGGTAGCTAAGGGATTCAGAGCTGGCTCAAAGCCAGTGGGAAAGTCTTGGTTAAATTTAGAGTTGTTAAAAGATAAACCGAGGCATATTAAGTGTTTTAAGAGTTTATCTGAGCGAAAATCAGTTCTAACCTGACAGTGCTAAACCGAAGTGGTTAGGAGAACTCTACAGACAGGACCTCGGGGTCAGACTTTTATAAACTCCAAAGCAAAGCAAAGGGAGGGAATTATGGCTTGACTATTAGCTCACAGCCTAGCCTAGTCAGCTGTTTGATTGGCTGTCCCTGGGAGTTTGATTCTGGAACCTTGAAGCCTTTGAAGGCTTAGATTTGGGTTTGCTTACATAGGTGAACTTAGAGCCACAGCAGTCTAATGGCCTCATTGTGTAATTAATTTAAGTTTACTTCAATTTAAGGGATTGAAAAGAGGAAACATGAAATGGTCAGCTTTTCCTCTTATGATCCCCCTGGAAATATGTGTACAAAATGTCAAAATGCTATGGGACATTATTTCTGAAGTCAAGCCTTCATCTGAGAAAAGTCTTTTTTCTACGCCTCTTAAAAAAGGGAGCAAATATGTGGAGATAGTGAAGATAGAGTGGAGGAGAATTGTATCAATTTGTTTCTTGATGGAAAAGTTGACCTCATGCCAAAGTTCACTGATCTTGCTGTATTGGCTCAAGGAAAAGTGCACCAGCTTCAAATTTAAATATTATGATGGTTGGTGTCATTGCCTGAAAATCTTTTAACATGAGTTATGATCCCAAAGCTCCTTTACGTGTTTTAATTTTTAAAATCCTAACAAGGGGCTTCCCTGGTGGCACAGTGGTTGAGAGTCCGCCTGCCGATGCAGGGGACACGGGTTCGTGCCCCGGTCCAGGAAGATCCCACATGCCGCAGAGCAGCTGGGCCCGTGAGCCATGGCCGCTGAGCCTGTGCGTCCAGAGCCTGTGCTCCGCAACGGGAGAGGCCACAACAGTGAGAGGCCCACATACCGCAAAAAAAACAACAAAAAAAATCCTAACAAGTATTATTTAGTACAATTTTATAAATAAGCAAACTGAAGCAAAATAAGGGTCTCACCTAGTCAGGGCCACCCAGCTGGAAAGGAACAAAATCAGGATTTGAACTCAAATTCATCTGATCCCAGATTTGTTTTCGCAGTAATCCCTGTGTTACAAAACATAATGCGAGGCAACAAAAAGGCAATAGCCTTTTGTTTCAACACGGTATCCTTACGTAGTCTTCTTAGAGACATTTTATTTTGCAGTTAAACTCAGCCCTTGTTGTACCAACAGTGCAAAGAACTCAAAGGGGGACTTCCCTGGTGGTCCAGTCAGTGGTTAAAACTCTGTGCTCCCATGCCGGGGGCCTGGGTTTGATCCCTGGACAGGGAACTAGATCCCACATGCCAGAACTAACAGCCTGCATGCTGCAACTGCAAGATCCCGTGTGCCACAATGAAGCATCTCACATGCCGCAACAAAGACCTGGTGCAGCCAAATAAATAAATAAATGTTTTAAAAAATAATTCTTAAAAAAAAAGAACTCAAAGAAAGTGATTAAAATAAGACCAGTATGACTGAATGGGCCCACGGCGTGCAGGCAACAATGATTTCATCGTAGCTGCTGCCTGGCTACAACGACTATAAGATGCCATCAATTCGAAGAAGTATTTCTGTTTGGAAGATGTTCAAAATGTGAAAAAAAGTTACATATCCTCAGCTCTTTGAAATATGATCCACTATAAGTTACTTAAAACACGTTATAGAATCTCTATGGAAAGTCTTATATCCGACTGGAAGTTCAATGGAAGTGAAATTAAATGTGTTATCTGATCTCAATTGACTTGTCCCCCTATGTTCCACCTCCACTTTGTCTCTCAATCTGTCCAAGACTTTTCTCTCCTTCTAGGAAAGCAGAGGCTTTGCAGATACCCTTGAGGTGTTGTCATGAACTTAAACCTGCTGCCGATTTTTGACTAATCTCAGTGAGAGAGGCCCCTACAGCAAAGGCTGAACAGCTTTTCTTCCTGCTCTGTGAACACTTGGCAGAAGCGTTGATGACAGTTGCAAGAACGTGATGCACAGCAGTATTCTTTACAGCAGTTTAATCTGTGTCATCAAATCCCCAGAAACCATGATTAATAGCAGCTCTTGAGTTTGTTCTCAAGTTGTATATTTGGCAGTGGTGAACTTTGATCTACGGTTTCACTTTAAAGAATCGTTATGACACAAACTTTTCCTGTAATCCTTCCATCTAATCAAGCTCCACACAGATACCCTGTAGGGAAACATTTCATGCCATTACTGTAAGCTGTGTGTTTATTATACCATTTGAAGCACTTTGATAAGAGGAGGGGACATGTCATGTCCAGGCATTTAGTCAGTGTCACACAGAACAATCTCACCACTCAGAAGTGGCCAGTGAAGGGTTTTGGTTAGGAACATGGAATGGAAAATTAACCCTACAGGGAATTATGAGCCAGTGGTGTTGTCTCAAATAAAATTACTTTCCTTTCATAAAGTTAGATGGGCTAAATTAATAGTTACTCATTTTTCCCTCCTCTATCTTTCTCCCCTTACATTTCAGTGTAGAAACTACTCTTTCAATTCTCTTTATAATTCTTTTCCAGAGCACCACTACCCAATAGAAATATAAAACGAGCCTCATGTGGATATTTAAATTTTCTAGCGAACACATTAAAAAAATCAACAGGTGAAATTAATTTTAATTAAATATTCTATTTAGCCCAATATATTCTAAATATTATCATTTAAAATGGAATTAATATAAAAACAAGTAATGGGATAGTTTACATTCTGTTTTTTTTGGACTAAGTCTTTGAACGCCAGTATCTATTTCACACTAACAGTGCATCTCAATTTGGATGCTAAATTTTCAGGGCAGCCCTTTCAAAACTAAATTTTTGTTTAATGGAAAAATATTTTACATTGCTTCTGTTTTGAAATTGAAGCTTAAATTAATTAAGATTGAGTCAAATTTAAAATCTAGTTCTGTAATTACATGAGCAGTATTTCAAGTGCTCAGTAGTCACCAGTGTTTAGTGGCTACCATATTGGACAGCATAATCCTCAAGCTTTGGTGAGAGCCAGATCTCTGTGATTTGGGAATTTAATTTCATTCTATTAAACACTTGAACATATGCAGTCTTATACCCAAGTTATTGGAAAAATGAGAAGTATGAGCATTGTGATCCCCAGGAGGGCTTGAATGGGACTTGGAGCTAAAAGGGCATCTTTTCTTTAGGAAGTAAAGGCTGAAAAGAGAAACTCATAGAAGCAGACAGCAGGATCACTGCAAGTGATGGCTTAAAAAGCAGGAGCCGGGCTTCCCTGGTGGCGCAGTGGTTGAGAGTCCGCCTGTAGATGCAGGGGACACGGGTTCGTGCCCCGGTCCGGGAAGATCCCACATGCCGCAGAGCGGCTGGGCCCGTGAGCCATGGCTGCTGAGCCTGCGCGTCCGGAGCCTGTGCTGCGCAACGGGAGAAGCCACAACAGTGAGAGGCCCGCGTACCGCAAAAAAAAAAAAAAAAAAAAAAAAAAAAGGCAGTAGCCATTACTGTGAATTTGTTAGCCTTATATAAATAGTATGAATGTAAGATCCTTAAAGTCACAGAATGGGACTGACACATAATAGGTACTTACTAAGTGTTAATACCCTTTACTTCTTTTCTCATATCCATTGTAGTAGCCATGCATAACTTAATCAGTAAAAGGATAGAAACAAGCTTATTTATCCCAATGGGTGACTAATGGCTGTGACTCAGGATAGATTCTCATAAAGACAACCATTGGAAGAGTGTTGCAGAAAAGAGGAATTTCTTTTATACTCCATGAAAATGATTATTGGCTTATGACAAGTGCTAGGTATACCTGGTATGCTAAAGTGGTATGTATTTTGGAAAGAAGACATAGTTGAAACTGGATTTTGGATTTATTTGCCACTATAATAGAAGTGGAGAGGGTCACGATGGGGCAGCTGGTATGGAAGCAAGTAAAATTGCTCAGAGAAATGTGGAAATTTGTGGGCTGGCCAGTGGAGCTGTTTTGAGTGTGGTTGATTCTGATTCCCTATTGTTTGGACAGTAGAGGTTTGTTCCCAGCCTGAATCTTCCCAGGATAGCCCATCTTTGGCTTCTCTCTCTGCCACATGGTTTTAGATGTAATCCAGGCTTTCTGAGAGGGCACCATGCCAAGACAAGGCTGGAGGACAAGATGATAACTTTTGATGGAAATGTGTCCAGCCTGCACGATGCAGAGAGTTAATTAATGATGTTTAAAGTACTAAAATACCCTCAGCTGTAACAGTTACAGGAGCTGAGTCTCCATGAAGAGCGCTGAAGTAATGGAAATCCAATAAAAAGTAGAGTTGGCATTAGATAAGGGGGGAAAGGCAGCTATCATAGAGGAAGCTGGACTTTATGTCTGTTTAGCTGACCCATCATAAACTTCAAGAAAAATCTGCTGGGTCTCAACACCATCTTTCCTCCTGAAGTGAAAATAGGTTGGATAAGGAGGATTATCACTGTAGCTTCTAGAGACTATGATCTCTTTCTGCTGTTGCTGAATTTGTAGGAAGAAGAGGAAAATGTGCTGTTCCCAAAGTGACTCATTTATGGGCTTCCACAGTGGGAGGATTCTGTAAGTCCTTGAAGCATGTGAAGCTGAACCATTCAACCCTGATGAGTGTCCCTTTTTGAGAATGGAACAAATGCAATAGCTCGTGAATGTTATGATCCTATTAAAGTCATTCTTGAATTCCCCCAGCTCTGCCGCTCTATTGGCTATTTGGCTTGGGTTTTTTGCTTGCTTGTTTGTTTCAGGCACAGAGAACTGAGGTCACTGGCCTTTACAAAACAAGATTTTCTTCCTAAATTCTTTGAAATTTGGTCTTCATGTTGATTCTATTAAAGGTAAGTCTCTTTTCCTGAGCAAACAGCCTGGGGTTTCTCCTTAGCCCATTTCTTTTCTATCAAGCATGAGGAGAAGGCTTTTTCAGATGCTTAACAGTATCTGAAAGGAAGAAAGGCAGAGACCTGGGAGGTTTCCTTTCTCTTCCTTCTTCCTGGTGGAGGCAATTCCTACCCTACACTCCTCCCTGACTAAGGGGTAGCCGGTGGCAATAGTCATAGCTGCTCTTAATTGTATACTTTCTATGTTTCAGATACTCTCTTAAGTCCTTCCACTACTTTATATCATATAACCTATGTAACTGTGCTAGGAGGGAGGAAATATCATTACCCTCATTTTACAGATGAGGAAACTAAGACTCAACCAGATTAAAAAATTTACCAAGGTTACACAGCTAGTGACTATTCAAGACAAGACGCATACCAGGTCTGATTCTTTCCAAAGCCCACTTTATCAAGGGTTCTTAAATGTAGGAGGGAATAGTAAGTGAGAGTCTTAAACTTCAGTCTCCTTGGCCCCAGCCCCTTCCTCTACCTACTGCCTTCTCTCCAGGTTCCTGTGCTTCCTTTTCCAGCTCTAATTTATATGTACAACCTGCCCTTTGGGTTCTGCTCCTGCTTGTGTTTTGGGAATGGAAAGCTTCCAAAATTTATAATGCATAAAAAGTTGGCAAAGGAAGCTTACATTGATTAAAAGACACACACACAAAGTTGTAAAAACAAGGGAATCAGGAAATCCAGGACAGAATTGGGCCAAGTGAGGGGTGAAAAGAGAAGGATGCAGAAACAAGAAAGGGAAGTTTTGATGTTCTCATCTGATGGCTTCAGCTCTGAAATAACACCTTTCTTGTGTGTGTGTGTGTGTGTATGTGTGTGTGCGTATGTGTGTGTGCACACAGGAGCGTGCAGATGTGTGTTTTAAAGGAGCAATCACTTATATGAGGCTTTCTACGTGCCAAGTAAAATTCTAAATGCATCATACGTATTAACACATTTGGTCATAAGAATAAACCTCTGGAATAGGTTACTGTTATTACTATCACTATGACCCTCATCTTATAGATGTGCACTGAGTATCAAGGAGAGATCAAATAATGTGCCCAAGGTCACACAACCTGTAGGTTTTGCACCCAAGGACTCTGGCTCCAGAAATGATGCTTTTTTTTTTTTTTTTTTTTTTTGCCATACACAGGCCTCTCACTGTTGTGGCCTCTCCCGTTGCGGAGCACAGACTCCGGACGCGCAGGCTCAGCGGCCATGGCTCACGGGCCCAGCCGCTCCGCGGCATGTGGGATCTTCCCGGACCGGGGCACGAACCCGTGTCCCCTGCATTGGCAGGGCGACTCTCAACCACTGCGCCACCAGGGAAGCCGAGAAATGATGCTTTTCATCACCGTGCTATCCCACCACCTGTGCTGTGTTAGAGAACGTCAGGGTTTCCAAAGCATCTGAGCAGTGACTGAGGCTCACAGAGCGGGGGGGGGGGGGGGGGGGCTGCAAGGCTGCGATTCAGTCCCAGGTCTTGTCCCTGTCCAGGACTCTGTGTACTTTATGTCACACTGGGTTGTTTTCACAGTAATATGTGTTGAATAAATGAATATTCTAGAAGGGAGGCAGGGAAAACGTTTTTTTTGAACATTGTGATGCTGGGAATAGATACAGGTATACTGTGGGAATGGATGGCTATTCTTAATTCCCAGCTGCAGGACACGGTCCTCATTCCCTCACTACACACACACGGACAATACCCTATTTCGTTGCCAACTGGCGCACTACCCAAAACCAGCTATAGGTGTCAAGTTCCTGCACAAATGCATCCCTTGAGCAGTTTCTTGCTGAGAAAGAATAAGTGTAATTTTCATGGATTGGCAAGAGGTATTTCTTATTTTATACCCTTTGCAGGGATCACTTGCCCAGGCCCAGGCATAGACCCGCAGAGCAAGCAGAGTGGACAGAGAACGACGGTCCAAGCCCGTCCCTGATTCCCCAGCGGACTGGCCTGTCCCAGCGTCCGAGGACAAACGTGTGAGCCAAAACACACGAGCTCTTGAACGCAGCCTGTTTCTTTCCTGGCAGCTCTGTAAAATCAAAGTTTGAGGCACCACAGGAGCTCTTTTAAAACGTCCTGGCCGGCGTGCTGCAGCCCAGATGTTGTTCCAGCCCCGCCGCAAGCTCCAATCAGCGCACTAGTTGCTCCCCCCCGGCTGCAGCCCCGTTCGCCTCCGCTGGCGCTGCGCCCTAGATGTTACAGATGCCACAACTCATTTCTTTGAAGTCAGTGTGTTTTTTTAAAAAACACCCCTTTCCTCAGATTTGGCCCAACTTCTCATTATATAAGCTGATCTGTTGGAACATCTGTCACCATTGCGGCTTCAGCTCCCATCCTCCATTCAAGTATCATAACTTGACATTAATAAATAATGAGGCGGTGCTGGGTTTAACGCACATATTAGGAGGCATGGAGGCTAAAATGGCAGGCTTTCATCTTTCGGGAAGAGCGGAAGCCCAGATTAAGCAAACAGGGGAAACGCAGCTAGGGCCCGGATGAAGACTTCCAACTACTCGCTTAAAAAAAGAATGATAGCGTACCTCGTGTAATTGACTGTCTCTTGCTAAGACAGACGGACCCAAGGTTAATGGGAAGGACTGGAGCTTCGTAGCTGGGGACTTATTAACATAGCAACAACCATTCTGCACCCTCTTGGTTTCCACTCCCCTAAATGCCCACTTCCGCCCAGAGACAGTATTTTCTTAGCAGAAACGGCTGTTATAGTTCAGTCTCATGTTGACCTCTATCATACAGAATGATGCCCTTGTGGTCACATGCACTTAGGTGCCACCAACACGTGAGAAATCTCGTTGGTGCTGTGAATGTCTGTCCTTATTCTTCTGTGAGGGTCACCTTGCGAACTTGCTATGTGAATACCTTCTGGGAACATCTTTGGGAATGCCCTTTGGGCAAATAGAAAAGGAGGCAGAATCTGGTTATGCTCTCCTGTGAACTCCAGGGCTTTGGAAATTCAAATATATTTCCATATATTAATGGTCAAAGATAACCTAAAATCAAGGCAAGCACATGGAGTTAGAAAGATGGCCAATGAGACATAGCTAAAGGTATTGTTCTTTAGTGCACAAGCATGCGCGCGTGCACGCGCGCGCACACACACACACACACACACACACAAATCTGCACACTCCTGCCCTGTACTTAAGTGCTCAGATTCCGCCTGTGTTTTGCATCACGAAAGCTTTTTAAAGCCAGGGACGGGGTCTGTCTGGTATAGCCTGTATAGCTCCAACTTTGTGTCACGCATGTGGAGGCTTAATAAATATTTAATGACAAAGGAAACAGCGCTGTAAGTGAGGACGGCTGCTATTATTCCCACTGCAAAGATGAGTGAATGGAAGGAAAGAAATGAATTGCCTGAAGCCCGCACGGTGAGTCAGTCGCAAAGTGCAGCTTGGAAGCTGAGTCCCTGGGCTGTGCCTGCGTTTCTTCAGATCTGAGCATTGAACACTTATCTTTGGGGTTGGCTTAGAAGCTTGCTGAAATGAAAACAAAGCAAAAAACCCTGACATCTGGGAGCTTATATTTTAAAGAGAAGATAGTGCAGAGGCCAAAATAAGAGTACCAGCAAGAAAGCCCAGCCCAAATTAGCAGATACTGGTGACAGAATGGAAGAAGGATGGGAAGGTTTCCTGCTGTTGCCACACCCAGGAAAGACTTCTCCAGAGTTCCTTTAAGGAATGCTTACGCATAGTTCAAGGTGGTCATGAAAAAACTCCATTTTTTTTTCCCTCCAGGTCACATTTCAGCATCGTCTACCAGAGTTCTTAGAGAATGTGACTCACTTGAGCTTGCAGGCCAGATCACAAAAACAATTGCTTCTGCCCGTCGTCATATCTAGGGTTGACCTATCTGAAAGCGATGGAGGATACTTTTTTTTTTAATACCACACTTGCATTTATTTTCCATTTTAATGCAAATTCTCATATAGAAACTGATTTATTGTCGTTCTGATTCTTTTCCTTCAGACTGATGCTATGTAAATATACAATTTTTGCTTGACTCAATGCAAAAATATCCATCACCTCAATGTGCCTGAGCTCAAGCAGTTTGCTACAATGCTGAGTGATTTTGACATTCATTTTTATTCCTGGACTAGGTTTCTTTTAATTAGGAAGAATAGTTGAGTAGTCAATGTTCTGGTAACTTAGCTCATTGGGTATACCACCTTCTGGTTCTTAGCAATTCATGATTTGGTCTCAGAATTCAGAAAAGAGAACAAAAAGATTGTAAAAATATTTATATCTGGATGTAATAATTCTTTTTACATCCCATCTGTCTAGAGTTGACTGGTTATAACAAAATCCTATGTCACTTCACAGGCTGCTATGCAGAGCTTATCCCTGCTCGATTGATGTATTTGTCTAATTTCTTTTACCAAAATATACTGTAACCTCTCTGCACTATTGGCTTTGGACTCTTTGGGAGACACTGCAAGTTGCCTACCCAGTAACCATTCTGTCTTTCTTCCTCATTATCAGAACTTCAGTTTTCTTTTGGGAATTATTGGCTTTGCCAGACTCCTTTGCAGCTGTTACTGGCTATGTGAAGACTTTAGGCCAGTAAGATATAAACTGATGTGCTTGAAAAAACTTGAAAAAGTTTTGCTTTCCTTTGTGCCACAAGTGCCACCTTTGATTTCTTATTCCCTTCCACTTTTATTCTTCTGCTCACTTAAAACACAGATATAATCACAGAGGTAGAAGAGACATTTTGTGAACATCAAAATCAAGGCATACTAAAACTAAGTTTAAAATGGAAGATCTGAGCAAGATGCAGAGGTCTTGTATGTCAGACAATGAACTGCGGACATTTCCCGGGGGCCAGACAGAACCACTGACAGCTTTAAGCATAAGAGTCGTAAGGGTAAAGTGGCGTGTAGGGTCAACTGTAGAGAGGGGAGATGTTACAGAATTGCAGGTCGGAGGTAGGAACGTGAGGAGGCTGGGCTTTAATCAAAAGACTCTAAACTAGGATCCTGAACCATATTACGGCGAACGCCTGAATCACTAACTAAAACTGGGTTGGGGTGCCCTTGATGTAAAATTGATTGTTAATAGAATCTGGAGCCTGACTTTTAGGTAGAGATGAACAATTCAGCTGAATAGTCACTATATATGAAAGTCCTGTTTTTCCTTCTTGTGTTCCCCCTCCTTCTCTGTCTCCCTCCCTACTTCCTCTTTACCCTCCTTATTTGTAGCTTTATTCAAATCCAGGAATGATCACTTTGGAGAACTTAGAGATTTCATTGCATGCACGTGTGTGTGTGTGTGTGTGTGTGTGTGTGTGTGTGTGTGTGTGTATTCACACATGTGTACATTTAGCCATGGAACTAGGGTAAAAATCGATTGATAGCACACACCAAAGAGATACTATCCAAGGCCATTAGTGGTTTATGTGATGTTATGTTCATTAACATCAATTTACAGTCCCCAAATCTTCCTTCTTTGGCACCATGATGTTCGGAACTTCACTGTTAGCTGCAACCATAACCTCATGACCCCACGGTGGTGAAAGCTTGGCAAGCTAACTGGTAGATCTCGTGCTGTACTTTCAAATACTGCTCTTTGGTCTGGAGTGAATTTTTGATGGGAAATGGCCTGCATGTGCATAAATTAAACTGAATACTACTTCCTGCCCTCACCCATTTCCCTCCAGATTAAGGAAAATCAGTGTTTTCTGGATTTTTTTTTGGCCTGCTGCGTATTTGGAAGGCATTCATCCCCTTCATGGTGAGCATTTAGTTGATTGCTATTTGGGGGTGGGCTTGGAAAGTGAGAACATTTTTGTTGCCCTTTCTGTAGACAGTCAGAAACAAACAAACCAAGAAAATCTATAGGCTCCTAACAGATGGGCTTTAAAAAGTAGGTCATGTTTTGAGCCCACCAACTTTGATGACATCCCTGTAAGAGAAACTGGATTCCTAAGTGTCAGGATAATACAAATGAGGTTCTAAAATGGTCTCTGGATCTGTTACTGCTTCCAAGTACAGCTGGGAAAAAGTTGTGGAGGGAAGTCTCTGTGGATTCAGGAAAATAAAAACCATGCTGGGAAGCCCTGAATCCACTGCTCTGTCTCCCCTCCGCCCACCCCCCCACCCCATAGAAGACACTGGGATTGACTAGGTCCTGAAGGGATTAAGATGATATGGAGATTTCAGGAAAGGAAGTATGCGTGTGTGCACGTGTGTGTGTGTGTGTGTGTGTGTGTGTGTGTGTGTGTTGGGAGGGCTGAGGACCATTTTTCTCCTTTTCAGTGAGACGCTTTCTCAAACAAAGCCTATGGACGGTAAATAACTAGGCAAAGAGATTGTTCCTGCTTTGCTTTACGGTGGTTTGTTTCTGGCACCTGAAAAGTTAGAAGGATAAGGTGTGTGGCCTTTGACGAGGGAAGAAATTCACTCATCTTCTTCCTGGCCCAGGATGTGTGTATGAGGGAGCCCACTTGATAATGAAATTACATACAGGTCAAGTTAATAACCTTGAAGCTCAGAGGAAGAGAGCTATAGGTCTATGAGAACTCGCAGGACTAAGATAAAGTACCCTTGTGTATTTTCCACTCTACAGCCCTGGAGAAGGGAAATAAAATACCTTCTTAGATCCAAATATGTGTGGTTTCCCAGGCTTCATGCCTCACTGCTGAGTGAGAACAACAGTTGGAAGCCAGGAGACACATTTATACATCAACACAGTTTTGCCTCCAATGGAATGAAGGACAAAGTGGCCTCCCCAGATTACGTCTTGTTGATTGTTTGGCTGACCCAAATGCTTGTCCATCAGAAATCCAGTTCCCACCTCAATTCCCTCAAAATATTGTTAAGCTAGAAATACTTTTTCATTCCTTTTTGTCTTGTCTAAAGACTGTTTGCCCTTCCTCTCTCCCTCATGATCAATCTGTGGCTGAGATCCAAAAACATGTTTTCTTTTATAGCTTTGTCATCTTGAATATACACTTTGACTGATACAGAAATTCAACATCACAGGCTGTTTACCAGGCATTGTCACCCATGTTGCCTCTAAGGTGATTTTTGTACTCATATTCCAACCATGATGCTTCTACAGAATAGGTCCACACTTGTGAAGGTGAGTGATTTTGTGTCATCAGTCTAGCCTTTCCTTTCCAGCCAATCCTCTTGGTGGCAAGGATTTCATGTTCACATTGGGTGAGGAAAGAAGGGGGCAAGACAATATAACATTAGCAATAATAATGATAATATTTGGCTAAAAAATATGTGTGTATATATATATATATATATATATATATATAACATATCTTGATGGTATTTGAATTGTTCTTAAGCATCCCCTCCCTGCCTCTTTCCTCTTGCATAAAACTATTGTGGGACAGAGGTTTACCTGGTATGTGGAAGCTATTGTCCAATTGTATGGAGATACATTGTTTCATCTCTGAAAATCCTAAAGTATACCTACAATTAGGTTAATGGCTCCTGAACGACTCTATGCTATTCACATGCAATTATTCAGGACCCATTCTGAAATAGCTCTGTGGGAAGAATAATGATGATATAAGATACCTGATTTCACCCCAACTTTCAACAAGGAATGTGTATTTTGTTTTTAATTTTGTATGGATACTTTCAGCTTTCCTATTCTTATAAATAGAGAATGGAAGACCCCGTAAGAGAAAGAAAATCAAGGAAAGTTGATAGTCTACATAACTTAAATTCTCCTGAGCTTTGACTTCCTTACCTGTTTTTAAAATGACCTCAATTATCATGTTTTTCATCTGACATTCTTGGATAGTTCTTTGGGTTCTATAGGTACAGAAAAAATCATTTGGTTTCTGTAACACATTCTTATGAAAGGGACTTTGCTAAATTTGCAAGTGCACGTTCAGATCCTTACACTTTCTACCTTTGAGACCTTGCACAGGTTCCATAACTCCTCTGAGTTTCTTTTTCTGTAAAAAAGGAGATAGGGACTTCCCTGGTTGTAGTGGTTGAGAATCCGCCTGCCAATGCAGAGGACACGGGTTCCATCCCTGGTCCAGGAAGATCCCACATGCCGTGGGGCAACTAAGCCCGTGCTCCACAACTACTGAGCCTGTGCTCTAGAGTCCACGAGCCACAACTACTGAGCCCGAGTGCCCCAACTACTGAAGCCCATGTGCCTAGAGCCTGTGCTCCATAACAAGAGAAGCCACCACAACGAGAAGCCCGTGCACCGCAACAAAGAGGAACCCCTGCTCACCACAACTAGAGAAAGCCCGCACGCAACAACGAAGACCCAATGCAACCAAAACTAAATACATAAATAAATAAATTTATTAAAAAAAGAGGATAATGATAGTGTCTACTTCACTGAGATGTTGTGAGGTTAAATCATCTCATATATGTAAAGCAGTTAGAACAGTGCCTGTACGAAATCAGCATTATGTAAACACAGCATCACTAACTTAAGTACATTTACCAACTGACAGAATTTCTATAAAGAAGTTTGGATGCCATTAGACATGAAAAATGACTATCAAGTTTTCTAGGCTATTTTTTAAATTAATTTTTACTAGAGTATGGTTGCTTTACAATGTTGTGTTAGTTTCTGCTGTATCTAAGCTGTTTTTGACCAACTAGAGTTGGTCGGGGGAAAAGTTGACATTATATCAACTATACAATATACAGTATGGAAACTATTATGTTTGAGACCATTGTATCTTCATTGTAAAGAGGTATTCCTTTGCATATAAATTTTCTTTTGGGCCTTTATTTATATTAAAATTTTTTGGTAGTATAGTTGATTTACAATGTTGTGTTAATTTCTGCTGTACAGCAAAGTGAATCAGTTATACATATATCCACTCTTTTTCAGATTCCTTTCCCATATAGGTCATTACAGAGTATTGAGTAGAGTTCCCTGTGCTATACAGTAGGTCCTTATTAGTTATCTATTTTACATATAGTAGTGTGTATATGTCAATCTCAATCTCCCAAAGGGCCTTTAAAATATGGAGTGTGCATAATTATTACCCAGGATAGCTTAGATTTTGAACATAGGCAGCTCTCAAACTTGGGAGGTGGAGACATACACACAGGTAGCTATCTCTCTTACATGTCCCATAGTCAGATTTTCTTGGGGTCCTACAGGTATATTGTGAAAAAAACCTCCACAGATCAATCTGATAAGCCCCTCCCTCATCATCTCCTATCCCTTCCCCTTGGATCCAGTTGAGAATCCCCAGGAAAGGTGACCTGTCACCATTTATCACTCTGCTCCCCACTATATAACATCAAATTGGAAACTGTGTTTTCAAAATAGAAAATCAATGAATTGAAAAAATGTTTGGCAGTTGCTTCCCAAACGGATTTGTATCTGAATGTTCTGTCGTGTTTGCTGACATTAGTATACAGTCTAAGATGGCTTCAGTTTTTATTTCAAAATTTATTTGACCACCTTACTTATTTTTAAAAATGGGATCAATAATAATGAAATTAAGTTTCCTCTGCTCAATGAGTTGGACATTTCAGTGTAGAAAGGGTTACACATATTTTAAAGAAATACACCCAGACAAAGTCATGAACCATGCTTATCAAGATGTTGAAATCAAATACAGAGTCTTTGCAGTATCACAAATCAAAATCCATCACTATAGGATGTGATAGACAATACTTGGAGAGTCCTGTATATTAGGTTCAGCTTTTAATGGCTTTTAATAGAATGCATAGGTTAAATTGTTCCATTCAGTTGCTCAAAAAAATCAATATGAAAGAAGATGAATAATAATTAATTCAGTAAACATTTATTGAGGTACATTCTGGGAAAAACGACAGCCTTCCCTATTCCCTCCATCCGAAAAAAGCATTCAATTAAGAAAATTGGCAACAAATAAATTAAAGGAAGATTTAGCAAAGCAAGTGAAATACTATAAATTCTGAGCTTTAGAATTCCTTTTCATCTTTTTGGAACTTGACCAGTCACTGTTAGGTTCATCTCACAAGTTCTGATAGTTGGCAGCGTATAGTTACTTTTATAATAAATAATTAAGTGAATTGTGATCCTCAAGAGGGAAAATCTGGGTGAAGAGAAACCAGCTTTCTCTTCCTTGGATGCTCTCTTTTGTAAAATCTATGAACTATACACAGGATCACGATTCTAAGCTTCATGATCATCATTTCACAATAGTCCAAAGACCTTTTATACATAAGCAATTACCTAACATTAATACATGCACCCAAATTTATGTCATAAACAGAGTGTACAAAATGTATACTATTTTCTTACAGAGTTAGTATACTTTATTTAGACAGAAAGGGATCATTCTGGACATAATTCATTCATTACTTTAATCATATTAAGTGAGAAATAAATACTAAACATTCTACTATGTGCTGGGAATAGAGGTAATGGTGACTGCCTCCAAGAAATTTATAATTTAGTATTTTAGGAAACAAATACAGAAATTAAAGGTTGAAGGTGCTATGATTAAAATACATGTGGGATCCAGTAGAGTCACAAGAGAGCAGGTGATGATTCTATCCAAAACAATTTGGTAGGAAATAAATTAAGGGTATATTTAGTAAAATAATGAATTGGTCAGAAGTTAAGATTCCCAATTACTTCTTTTTATGTTATTGGTAATTTTGTTGCATATGGGAGCAGTTTTTCAAATTTGTTATTAATCTTAGGCATAGCTGCCCATAATTTTGTGAGCATTTCCTCTTTTAAAACAAATTAAAAATTAAACAAACAGACAAACAAAAACAGAAAGGATACCTCCTGGGAGCAAGGAAGGATTCAGTCCTAAATCCTAGTGGAGTAGGTAGGGGAACAAATAGAATATGCTCATCAAAGTCTTTCTAAAAGTGAAGTTTAAGCTGAGTTTTGAAGGCTTCCAAGTAGATGAGAGTCAGGCATGGAGCTGGGGCAGGAGACCATTTCAGGCAGAGGGAGTTGCCCTTTGCCCAACTGACTGCATTTTATTTGTATGCTACTTTCTCTGCCTTCCCTGAAACATGTGGCATGAGCATCCCTGATCTTGGTTCAAGGCAGCCAGAAGACTTGGTGAGCTGGGCTGAGCATGGGTGACTAAGACCAACACTGCAGAGGTGGGGACTTGGGCCAAAGCAATAGGGGCATTGGAACAACAGCGTGTCAGAGTAGTAGGGAGTATACCAGATCCTGCCAGTAGCTTGGAGGGAAGAATCCCTATACCTTTGAGGCTGTGTTACTACAGCAACTCTGTAATGAGGAACACTGGAATAGTAGTGAGGAGAAGTTGAACTGGATCTCTGGCTCTGAGCTAAAACTGTTTAGAAAGGCTGAAATAGTTCCAGGCCATAGGTACTCATTGATGACCAGTTGAGGCAGAACCAAACTTTCTCTGAAGGAATGTTTCCCCAGATTAGGGCTGTAGGAGTTCCACAGGATACAATCAAGCCATAAAGTCACATGCAAGGATTACCAAACACACTAGAAGGAAGACCACGATGAAGCAGAGGTGGTAGAAAGAACAAACAATAGATTTGGACCTCCATGGAATACTAAACTTTAACTGTTTTTTTTTTTAAAAAGGAAGCAATTATAAAGATGAGCATACAACAAAAAACAGTCAAAACTTTTTAAAGAACACAATACATAGTGAGAACTATATTTAACAACACACACACAACCAAATAACTGAAACAAAAGTCTAATGAAACAATATGTGATACAGTATAATTTTTTTATCCTATCCTATCCCTTTCTTCCTAAAAATTGCCTGTTGCAATCCACTAAACTGATTTCATGTCCCACTAATGGCTACAACTCACAGCTTGAAAAATACTATTTTAGAACAACTCCTCTGTTTACTAGAAGAGAACACTGAAGCTCAGAGACAAGAAAAGAGTTGTCTGAAGTCACTGTTATTGCACAGCTGGGGTCAGAGCTCAGCTCTCTTGGTCCAGAGGGTCATGTTCTCTTAGGACAATTTGCGGCTCACTTTGAATCCCTTGAAACAGGGATGAGTGTAAGGACACATACACTTACGGCTCTGCTCTGCCTTCTCTCTCCCGCCTCCCCTGGCAGAGGTTGCCAGGGAAGGTTGGGCTCTTCCCCTGAAGGTAAGTGGCTCCTTGTGAGATCCTCCACTCCAGGAATGCAGGGACGTGAGGACAGACTGTATGTTTCCTAAGCTAGGCCACTTGGTCTCAAGGCGAACCAAACTGTAGTGCAAAACGTGAGGTGAGCTTGCCTAGCCCCTTCATCATTTATCCTCCTTTAATCAAACAGACAGAACATTTTCATGGGAAAGAGGAGGTTGTTATCCTTGGCTTTCTTGTGTCTCCAGCAGTATTTTCCTTAGGAATGTGTTAATAGCTGCAAAAATTTTAACACATCTTCAAGTGCCTC
This sequence comes from Orcinus orca, assembly GCF_937001465.1. NCBI lineage: Eukaryota > Metazoa > Chordata > Mammalia > Artiodactyla > Delphinidae > Orcinus > Orcinus orca. The sequence continues at coordinate 70,089,203 of NC_064570.1, forward strand.
TCATGTTAGGAGATTCTTCTCAGTTATGGGAAAAGTGGTTGTCGGTTTGCCTGGTGTTTAAACAAAATCAAAGTGTTTCTGACAGGTAGATTATGCTCTTACTTCAAATGTCCCATCTTTAGTGAATGTGCAGCTGGAAGTAGCAGAGAAGAGACATTTTTCTTGCCAACTCTGATTCCTTCAGTCCTCATTCCTCCCGAAGCAGCTGGGTCCAAAAAATGGTTAACTCCAGGGCCAGTGGAGGAAAAGACTTGGAAGTTTCCGATTTCAAGACTCTGTGTTTTGGGCCCTTTTGCAGAGAGTAACTTTGCCCTGCTGATCAAACTCCTTTACTTTTACATTTTGTTTGAAGAAACAAGGACATTTAAGTAACAAATAGGAAGTATATTGTGCAGAAGGCAGTTCCAAAGGAAGTTGAGAGCCAAATGCACACAAAAAAGAGAGGAGATTCCTAAAAATAGCTATTAAAGTTTTTGTTACCCTTTCAAAATATATTTATTTAGTGGAATCAAAAACTAGGGTGGAGTGAATCCGGAATTCATCCAAGGTGACAAATTCCTGCATATTCCATTGAAAGAGAGATCTTCCTCTGTGGACATAACAGAAAACAATTGGCCTTCTGTGTCCATATAACACTTCCCAACTCTTATTGCCTCAGCAATGAATGCTTTAGGGAAGATACATAAATGCTTCCAAATGGATTTTTTTTTTTTTTTTTTTTTTTGTGGTACGCGGGCCTCTCACTGTTGTGGCCTCTCCCGTTGCGAAGCACAGGCTCCGGACGCGCAGGCTCAGCGGCCATGGCTCACAGGCCCAGCCGCTCCGCGGCATGTGGGATCCTCCCGGACCGGGGCACAAACCCGTGTCCCCTGCATCAGCAGGCGGACTCTCAACCACTGCGCCACCAGGGAAGCCCCAAATGGATTTTTAAAAATTTTCTGTGGGTCAGCTTGACAGCTTTTCTGATCTGGGTAGCATAACTAATCTCGGCTCAACTCACTCCTGCCTCTGAAGTCAGCTGGTAGATATAGGACGGTCTCCTGCCCACGTGTGACACTTGGCTCTCTGTTGGTTGAGGCAACAGTAGTGATTGGATCATGTTTTCCTAATCATCCAGCAGGCTAGCTCAGGCTTCTTCTTATGGGTTCTAAGAGCAAGAAGAAAAGGCAAACCCTTTTGCCTTTTGGGCAAAAGTCCCTACTTGCATCACAATTGCTATTATGTTTAGACTATCTCAATGAGAGCAAGCCAACACTATGAAAAGAATAAATCACAGGGTAGTGGTCTGAATGTAGGTGTCAGAGTGGTGCGTCCAAGGCAGTCACTGTTAGTATAATAGTTCATCATTTTTTCACATGTAAGCTCTTTCTTTTTGTCCAAACTGGAATCCTCTCTATTGTCTGTTGTCTTGAGCTCTTTTTTCCTTTTCTTTACCCCTGCCCCTCATTTCCTCTTTAACTTCATTACTTTCTACTTCCTTTCTCTTGATTTTTCTCCTTCTTTCTCATCCACTGGCTAAGACCCATCATTTTTACCCAGAGACCTACTTCAGCTCCAAGGAAGTGGTTTATAGAGTTAAAAAGTTTGCTGAGTACTGAGGTACCTGGAGCATGGATGTCCAGAGATTTGTCTCTTAAAGTGTGATCATTTTGCCCTGAGAGGAGAAAAATTCAGCAAAGCCATTCTTCCCCTTTATGACTTGTTGAATGGAGTTTTCTCTATGCTATTCCCTATTCTGGTGTCAACACGCTTCCCTTATAACACCTCCCCTCTATTCTAGTTCTATAAAGGTGGGCAGGGAATAGGATGGAATGAATGAAATCCTTCCCCTGAGCAAGCTTCTCTCACTGATTGAAGGGTTTCAGTTTTATATACCCTTTGGAAACCAAGCAAATTATTAACTAAAAAGTGTGCTTCAGAGGGCAGTCCTGGAGGGAAGTGAGGACATTGTTCACAAGCTCAGCAAGAATAAAATTTAGGCTTTTGGCCACTAGACAGTAAGTTCTTTGAGCTCAATTTTCATCTTCCTTGTATCCCCAAAACCGACAAAGTATACGGTACCTGGTAAATAAATGTTTGAATAAAAAATGAAAACCTTTGAATTGATATGGATAATGGATGGGTTTATCTGGAGCTGTTCAAACAGATGGCTTAGAAATGAATTTCCAGTGTGGTCATTTCATCACTTTAGTCAGGAGGCAGTCTACACCTAGACATGCACATCCTATTTCAAGACCAGAGTTGGGTCCAAAGACAGAAAAACATCTCTGAATCAAGTGTTTGCCTCCTAATCAAGAGATGGAGTGTATGGGCTCTTGGCTCATTCTGTATCCCTGAGTGATATAGAGATAAACAAAAGAAAATGGGTATTTTTTAAAGGCTTTCATGTATCTACTAGTTCCCTTGCAAACTGGCTCCAGAGCCTATTACAGCAAGTTCTGTGGCCTTAGGCAGGCTAGAAAATAGTTTTAATTTGCTCAGCACCCTAAATTATAGACTGTGTATTTGCAACTGTTTTGAACTAGTCAGCAAAGTCATAGTTTTCAACATGTTTTAAAGAGGCACTTCAGCTCACAGGTCATAGTGTTTTAGATTATTTCGTTGCAAAATAAAGCAAATTTAGGCTTTTCTTTACCCCGAGGAGTGGGAAAATTGAGCAGTATCCAAGAAAAATGAATAATACTCATCTTGTATTAAATTACTCATCAGAACACGTAATTGTTTTTCTCTTAGTTTTACTTTTTTTTTTTTTTTGGCAACTTTCAGTTGCAACAGGTACTCAAACTGGCCCAATACAATCGGGGGTAGACAAGTGATCTTCGTGAGATGTATATTGGGCTGAATTTGTCTCACAGGAACTGGAATCCTGTTGTAAGACATATGGTTTTAATTAGAATGCTGATAGATGTGCAACCAGAGTAAACATTCATTAGACTGTAGCATTTTAAATTCAATAACTGAGTGTTATATATGCTAGGTACTTCACAGTTGCATTTAAACTTTGCTAACCAGTATCTGATGTAGTTTTAAACTTTTAAAAACTTTGTTGCCACTGACATTCATCATTATGCTCTAATATCTCATTTTTTTTTAGTATCTAATAATTGTTTGTTGAACACAGGAAAGGACATCTGGGTTTTCTTTATGTACTGGAGAGGTTTGCATTTCTGAAAACTATTCCTGCAATTTCAGGCATTTCCACCAGGTGGACAAAGGAGCTGCTGCAGTTTGGTTAAGACAACTAAGAAGGGAAATAAAAATATGAATGAACCCTGTTATTTTTTAGAAAAATTAACTGCTTGTTTCTATGTTCTTACAAATTAGATAAGTTGGTAAGAGATGAAATAAACACAAAGGAAGTGTACAACAAGATTTTTTTTTAGATATAGTATTTAGGCATAATGTGTTCACTCTTACTCAGTTTGCACAATAACCACTAACTTTTTTCTGGTTTCCTCCTTTATTCTCAAGACATCTTACAAAACAAGTACGAACTTTGGCTTATCTACAAACAGGTTACTCTTAGATTATTCATAAGCTGTTTTGCAAGCTTTAAAATTAAAATTCCCTCAGCAATTTTCCCCTGCTTGTTATGAGATCTATTGCTTCCCAATTACTTATTTAAGGAAATTCTCCCACTCAGCCTCTGTTTTCAGATTTTGTTACTTTCTCTCTATTCATTCTCTCCTAAGGGAAACACCAGAGTTTTTGTTTTCAATAATACTCTAAACTTTCAAAACACTGTTAAAAATGATATCCTTCGTTTGTTAAGCCTGGGAACTATGTGTTCCAAATACATTTTAAAGAGGAAAAAGAAATCTCTGAATAAACATTACTGTTTCCTTGTATAATTCCCAAAGTGATTTCATTAAAGAATATTAATAGAGCCTCTAGCATTATCTACTTGCTGTTTGATTGTAGATTATCCAAATCAGTTTTGGATGGAATAAATAAGATGGTCTTACTTTCTTTAGGAAGTAAAGGCTTTAGACCATAATATTATTCTGTACTCTGATATGTCAATAAAAAAGCTCTTCCCATGGGTCCCAGGTTGAGCAAGTCATGATATCTCTGAGCCTTAATTTTTACTTATTTTTGTTTAATGGAAGTGCCCACAATGTTTCAGGTAGAATAGTAGATTCCGGGGGTACAGTGATACACAGGACAAAGTCCAGGCTCCCAAGGAACTTACAATCTAGTGGAAAGTGAATAATAGAAAAATGGGAATAATAATATGAACCTCACAGTGAAGTTTTCGGGATTAAAATGAAATAATTTATATGAAACTGCTCTGTAAACTCTATAACATTAATTAAGTACTAGATATATTAAATTTCATGGTACTTTTAAGAATCCAGTGAGAGGGAATATGAATATATATATTATATGCTTATTTTAAAGATGAAACAGCCTTAGAGAAATGACGTGGCTTACTTCAGATCAGGTCATAAGCTCTATGATTTAATTAAACATTATACATTGTGTTAAATTGCTTTATGTTTTTAAAAAAATCCCTAGTGAATGATTCACTAGTGAATGACTAGTGTAAGTGTGTGTATTATACATGTATTTTAAAGATGAAACTGAACTTGTGACAGATGATGTGGTCTGCTCCAGGTCACACTGTTTGAAGTCATACCGTTGGTTTGAGCCTAGGTGTTCCAACTCCTATTTTCATTCTCTAAACATTTAGGACTCTCTAGCCCATTCTGTTTATCTTTGCTGGTTCATTAAGGCATGCATGTATTCCTTTCTTATGTATGTCCATACACATTGTTGAATTGACAAAGCAGTCCTTCCAGGCACCATCTTCCAGAAGCAGGCTGGACTCTGTCTGTGCTCATTGGATCTTCAGAGTGCGGTTTGTCAAGTGGATACAATAGTTCTGTAGTCCGAATCAGGTTCATGTAGCAAAAATCAGCTGCAGCTCTTCATGCTTCAAAATGTTAAAGAGCGTTTTCGGAGTATCTGCTGTGTGTAGAACTCTGGGTTAAGTGCTTTAATAGAGGATACAAAATAAATGATAAGGCTGGGCCTCTGTTTCAAAGAGCACAGAGGCAGGGTCCTTCCAGGCTCCATGCAGTGAAGTGCCTCAGAGAACAACTTCTCACCATTTATCCCGGGTAGACCATGCTCCAGACTCAAGTGGGACTTGCATGACACCATTCACATTAAGATCTAGATTAAGCTCCTTTCGAGAAAACAAACAAATGCCAAAGCAACAGTAATAACAAGCAAACAAAAAATAGGGCAGTGGGGCATAGAGGGGTGTGTGTGTGTGTGTGTGTGTGCGTGTAGTTAATCCCACCATGTCTAGTAAGGAGATATCTCAAAGACAATTTGATTCACATTGTCTCCTATTCCCTAAATCTCCCAGGGGACAGAAAAGTGATTCAAACATCACAGATTCCAGTGTTCAACAGACTGAGTTTTTTCAGTGTCTGTAATTACATATCCCATAAAGCACTTCAGGTGCATTTCTTTTTGTTCTGTTTACTCATTCCCAAATATTTATAGATGACCTATTATGTGCCAGTCATTGTGCTAGTAGCAGTTACAAAGAGTCATAGAAAATAGTCATGGTCCCTGCTTTCATGGGACTTCTTAAGAATGACTTTCTGAATCACCAATATTTTTTAAAAGACTCTTTTCTAGATATTGCTTTCCCAAATTAACACATTAACTGAAGAAAAATAGTGAGGACTATTATTTTTAGTTGCTCTACTCATTCATATGATGTTCACTAGTGCAGAATAGAAAAGATTTTATTTATTTGGACTTCAGATGCAGAGAAAACTGAGCTAACCTTACTCCTTAGTTCATGGCACACTGTTGCTATTGGTCTGTGTACAGCTTTTCTCTTGTTTCATTTTATTATCTTAGCCTACCCCATCATTCATGAAATCCACTCTTAGCCCCATCTTTCTACTTGACAGATGCCTTAGCATATATATCCTTGGATATGCAAGCAACCTTGAAAAATATATAATGCTGTTTTCTGGAAGTATATCATTTTAATTAATACATGATGTTATTCTACATATTTTTCCTCTCCTTTTCATAATCAAGGCTATGTTTTTAATATCTACCCATGTTGTTGTATATATATGGAATTCAGTGCTCCTAACCACTACATTGTATTTCATAGTATGCATTTTACTTATTAATTCACCTACTGATGAATGCGGAGGTTGTTCCCACTGACTTGTTACCACAAACAACAGTATAATATGTACATCCTCATAAATGTCTTCTTATGCATCTGTGAGAGTTTCTTAGGAGTATATCCAGGAATGAGATTGTTGAGTCACTGGACATTTGCAGAGATAATTTCATTGAGAACTGAATGGCTGTTCTAGTTTATATTTCACCATAATGTAAGGTTTCTTGGTACCCCATACTCTTGCCAACAATAGGTGTTGACTTTCGGACTTTTGCAAATCTGCTGGGTATGAAGAAATAAATTTTGTTGTTTCTGATGTGAATTTCTCTGATTGAATATGAGGTTCTTATATTTGTTAGCCAGTTAGATTAGACTTCTTCTGCCATTTTAAAATAATTTCTTGCTTTCTTATTAACTGGTAGATGTTTCTTGTATATTACAAATCAATCCTAGTGGATTTTAGAAGGTACAAGTATCTTCTCTCAGTCTGTTAAAGATTTGTTACCTTTGTTTTAAATTTGATGTAAAGTACATTGATTTTTCCTCCAATGACATGTTTTCAAAGGTTTTGTCTTAAGAGATCTTCTTACCAAAGTAAGCATTTTTCTATGTTTTTTCCGTTACCTTCATAGCTTTTAAATTTATTTTTTGATTTGGTTGGAGCTCACCATTAATAACTAGAGATTTGATTTTACTTTCCTCTGTCTAGCTTTCATAACAGTATCTATACTGAGTCATCCACTTTTCGTAATGTTACATCCATCATTCCGCAAGTTGAATTACATATTTATAAGTTGTTTATTGAGTTTAATTTTGTATTAATCTGTTCTTGTGCCAGTAGTATATTGTACTTATTACCATGACTTCAGAAGGTGTCTTAATAATCTGGCTGAATGAATCTCTTCTTTTTCTTCAAAAATTTCCCATGAATTTTAGAATCACTTTGTCACATTCCCCTGGGGGGGAAAAAAAAAACTAGCTATGATGTCTTATTTTACAGTTTTATTGAGATATGATTGATCTACAATATCTGCACATATTTTAAGTACACAATTTGATAATTTTGCCATTTTTATAAATCATCATCCCAATCAAAATAAATGCATCCATCATTCCCCCAAGTTTCCTTGTGCCCCATTATAATCACTCTCTCCCACTGCTTCCTGCTACCCCTCCAACTCCCAGGTGATAACTGATTTGTCTTCTATCACTATTGGTTAGTTTGTGTTTTCTAGAGTTTTATAAAAATGGAAAAGAAGTCCAATATCTACTCTTTTTTTTTTTTTGAAGTGTTCAATCACTGAGCATATTTTGGGATTCCTTCATTTTGTTGTGTGTATCAGTAGCTCATTCCTTTTTTACTGCTGGGTAGTATTCATTTGTGTAGATTAAAAACAAGCACCTGTTGAAAGACACCTGAGTTGTTTCAGTTTTTGGTTTTTACAAATAAAGTCTTTGTATAGACATATGTTTTATTTCGTTTGGGTAAATATCTAGAAGTGGAGTGGCCAGGTCATATGGTAGATGTATGTGTAACTTTTTGAAACTGCCAAACTAATGGAAAAGAGGTTGCACCATTTTACAATGACATCAGCAGTGTATGAGAGTGACTTTGAATTCTTTACTCTTGGATTTCTTTTACATCCTGAATAGACTTAACACTTTTTACTATAAATAAAGCATTTTAAATTCCCTAGATATAAAAGTAAATTTTTGTAAATTGATCTTATATCTGACAACATTACTGAAATCTAATGTCTGTTGATTTTATTTGGAGCCCTGGGTAGAGTTAATATCTACACATCTGCAAATAACTACTATTCCTTTTCTGATTATATTATGTGAGGACTTCTGTTGTTTCTATGTTTTATAGAAAATGATAATGGCTATCCTTATCTTATTCTTAACTTTAATGAAAATATTTCTAAAACTTCCTTATTACTTATGTTGTTTGATCTACTTTTTTGGGTAGATTGGCTTTGTCTTGTTAAAAACATTCCTTTCTATTCCTATTTTTATTTTTTTAAAAAAACTATAAATGTATGCTAAGCTTTATTGAATATTTTTCTCTGTTAAAATAATATGACTTCCTCATTTTTTCCAGTAATGTGCCAACTATCTTGATAAATTTTCTCATGTTAAACCTTGAATTCTTAGAATTATTTTTAACATCCTATTAGGTTTAGTTACCTAATATTCTATTTAGAATTCTTACGCCTAAGTTCAAAAAGGAAATTTGGCCTATATTTTCTCTTCTTCATTTCTTTTCATCTTGTTTTGGAATAAAGATTTAGTTTTGGAATACATTTCATACTAGTTTCATAAGACAAATCAGGCAGATTTTCTTTTTTTTCCCTCCCACAATAACTTGTATAAAATAGGGATTTTCTGTTTCTTAAAAGTTTAATAGAACTCACATTTTAAACTAACTGGGCTTGGCTCTACAGGACATGGCAATGGAAATTAATTTTTAAACATTTTATGTCTGTAGAGATTGTTTATCGATCTATTCAATTTTTAAAATTTCTTCTTGTGCAAATTATGACATTTTATATTTTTCCATAAATGTGTCCCATTTTGCCTGGGCTCTCATATTTATTAACATATGGTCATTTATAACATTCTTTTGTGATGGTAAAAAAACCTCTATTTATAGTTATCTCCCATTTTTATTATGCATTGGTTTATTTAATTTTTAAAACACTTTTTAGTGCTTTTATTGGTCAGCCTTATCAGATGTTTATCATACTGATCTTTGTGAGAACCAGTTTTAGTTTGATTAATATTTTGTTGTTGCTTATGTCAGTGATTTGTATTATTTCCTTTTTATGTTCTTCCTTCTAGTTTTTTGGTGGGGAGATAATGGCTTTTGGGGGGGGTGGTTGCCTCTATTCTTTTCCTAGCTTTTGTGTTGAAGGTTGAGCTTACTGTTTTCAAGCTTATTTTAGGATGAAAACATTTGAATGTTTAAATTTTCTGTTTATCACAAATTTTGATATGCAGTGCTTTCTTTTCTTTCAGTTTCCTGTATTTCATGTTTTCCTTGAAATGTCCTTTCTAACCTAAGATTTTTTTCTATTCTTTTGCTGCTGCCTCTTGTTGTTGTTTGAAGATTCTTTTTTTGTTGTTGTTTTTCGGCACGCGGGCCTCTCACTGCTGTGGTCTCTCCCGTTGCGAAGCACAGGCTCCGGACACGCAGGCTCAGCGGCCATAGCTCACGGGCCCAGCCGCTCCGCGGCACGTGGGATCTTCCCGCACCGGGGCATGAACCCGCGTCCCCTGCATCGGCAGGCGGACTCTCAACCACTGCGCCACCAGGGAAGCCCCTAGTCATCTGTTTTTAAAAGCTTATAACAGGCGATGGTTTTTCCTTTAATAACACGTCACTGGAAGATAGAGTAATTTAACAATATATTCACGCAGCATGCCCCAAACTGAACTATCTTACTCCTCAAACCTGTTCCGGCTCCTGTGCACCCTGTCTCAGATCTCTGCATCTTCAGTTGCCCTGAAGGTGACTCTGCCCCTCCCCCATCACTCTCTCACCCACCAACCTCTGGGACCTGTTGATTTTCTTGGATTATCTCAAATGTCTCTTAAATGTCAAATGTTGCCTGAGGGGGATGTGGCCCCATGGGGGTGGGACTCTGTCTAAGGAAGAGAGCAAGGGCTCTTTACTGCCAGGTGGAGTGCTGTGGTGTGGACGTGACTCAGTACTGCAGATTTGAATTTCTCTTTTTTTTTTCTGTCTCTCTACAGAGTTTGAATTTCTAAGGAGGAGTTGGAAATTTCGATTTTATGTGAAATCAGTCTCTGGATTTTAAAATCTTGGCAACGAATTCAGGCAAAACAAGCTTACATTGCATGTAGTTCAAACAAAACATTACGACAAGGTTGAATTTGCAAGCTGTTTGTGATGTTTTTTCTAACCCTATTCTTTTTTTTTAGTTTTTTTTTAAAATCGAAGTATAGTTAATTAGCAATGTTGTGTTAGTTTTAAATGTAGAGCACAGTGATTCAGTTATATATATATATATATATATGTATGTATGTATATATACTTTTTCAGATTCTTTTTCATTATAGGTTATTACAAGATATTGTGTATAGTTCCCTATGCTATACAGAGATAAATTAGGAGTTGGGGATTAAGAGATACACACTACTATATATAAAATAGGTAAACAACAAGGACCTACTGTAGCACAGGGAACTATACTCTAACCCTATTCTTGTTCTCCATTCTCACTGCTCCTGTACCATCTTCTGTCAGCAGCGACCTCACTGTTCTTGACTTCTGTCATGTTCCCACTAATCATGCTTCATCCTGGCTCTTGAGTGAAGATTTAAAAACACACAGTTGATCATATTACTCCACTGTTAAAAAGACAAAACAGAACAAAGCATGTTTGATGATTGCTGTGGCCCTCAGGCTAATCCTAGACTCTCTGACCTGGCTGGACCTTCCAGGTCCAACATGATGTGGACCCTCCCAACCTTCCTAGGCTCTGTCCCTGTGGTTTCCTTAACCATAGCCTTAGTTTCAGCATACTGAACCACTCATGAATCTCAGAAGAATGTGTAACTTCTTTTTAGATGTTGGTTCTTTAGCAGGGAATATCTCTCTCAAGTTCTGCTTATGCTGCAAAACTCAAATGTAATTTCCCCTATGAAATGCAGGGTATAGTATGCACTCAAAAAATCATTGTTGAGTGAATGACCAGCTAATAATTTCTCTAAGCCTGCTCCATAGCAACCATTACCACTCTAGTCAAAATTAGTTTCTTCATGTTTGTTTATACCAGTAGTTTTGCACCTGTCACTCTGATCATGGTTAGAGGTACAGTGTGCCTGTATTTCCTGTATTGAATTGTGACCTTCCCCTTTTCACAGATTCTAGCACAATGCTTGACATATGATAATCAGCAAAGAAATACTGGGGAGTTTCAAGGTCTTGCTTATACTCTAAGAGTTCTCTTGGCCTCTAGGTGAAGGATGGACTATAGGGGGCAAGGGTGGAGACACAAGACTGGGTAAAAAGATTTGTGGTGACAGATAGGAGTAATTTGGGCAAAGGTGGTAGCAATGAAAAGGGCAAGAGTGGTCAGATTCAAACTATATGTTAGAAGTAGACCTAACAACGGGCTGATGGATTGGAGACAGGATGTGAGAGGAAAACGGGAATCAAGGATGACTCCTGGGATTTTGGTCTGAGCAACTAGATGGATAGTGGTACCACTTATCAAGATGGAGAAGACTTGGGGACAGTGAATTAGGGAAGGAGGATGAGATTTAATAATTCTGTTTGGTCTGTGTTAAGTATGCAGTGAAAATTAGACAACTAGAGTTGTGAAGGAGCAGTTGGATACATAAACATAGAGCTTAAGACATTGGTCAAGTTGAAAAATAAGATTTTGAAAATCACCAGTTTAGATACACTATTTTTTTCAGCTATATATACATATATATTTTCAGATTCTTTTCCATTATAGGTTATTATGAAGTATTGAATATAGTTTCCTGTGCTATACAGTAAATCCTTGTTGTTTATCTATTTTACATATAGTAGTATGTACCTGTCAATTCCATACTCTTAATTTATTCCTCCCCTGACCCCTTTCCCCTTTGGTAACCATAAGTTTGTTTTCTATGTCTGTGAGTCTGTTTCCATTTTGTCAATAAATTCATTTGTATTATTTTTTAGATTCCACATGTAAGTGATATCATACAACATCTGTCTTGGTCTGACTTATTTCACTTAGTATGATATTTTGTAGGTCCATTCATGTTACTGCAAATGGCAATATTGCATTCTTTCTTTATAGCTGAGTAATATTCCATTGTGTGTGTGTATATATATGTATATATATGTATATATATACATATATATATACACACACATACACACACACACACACATCTTTTTTTTAATATCTTTATTGGAGTATAATTGCTTTACAGTGGTGTGTTAGTTTCTGCTTTATAACAAAGTGAACCAGCTATACATAACATATATCTCCATATCCTCCCTCTTGCATCTCCCTCCCACCCTCCCTATCCCACCCCTCTAAGTGGTCACAAAGCACTGAGCTGATCTCCCTGTGCTATGTGGCTGCTTCCCACTAGCTATCTATTTTACATTTGGTAGTGTATATATGTCCATGCCACTCTCTCACTTCGTCCCAGCTTACCCTTCCCCTCGCCATGTCCTCAAGTCCATTCTCTATGTCTGCATCTTTATTCCTGTCTTGCCCCTAGGATCTTCAGAACCATTTCTTTTTTTTTAGATTCCATATATATGTGTTAGCATACAGTATTTGTTTTTCTCTTTCTGACTTACTTCACTCTGTATGACAGACTCTAGGTCCATCCACCTCACTACAAATAAATCAATTTCATTTCTTTTTCTGGCTGAGTAATATTCCATTGTATATATGTGCTATATCTTCTTTATCCATTCATCTGTCGATGGACACTTAGGCAGCTTCCAGGTCCTGGCTATTGTAAAGAGAGCTGCAATGAATATTGTGGTACATGACTCTTTATGAATTATGGTTTTCTCAGGGTATATGCCCAGTAGTGGGATTGCTGGGTCGTATGGTAGTTCTATTTTTAGTTTTTTAAGGAACCTCCATATTGTTCTCCATAGTGGCTGTATCAGTTTACCTTCCCACCAACAGTGCAAGAGGGTTCCCTTTTCTCCACACCCTCTCCAGCATTTATTGTTTGTACATTTTTTGGTGATGGCCATTTTGACTGGTGTGAGGTGATACCTCTTGGTAGTTTTGATTTGCATTTCTCTAATGACTAGCGATGTTGAGCATCCTTTCATGTGTTTGTTGGCAATCTGTATATCTTCTTTGGAGAAAAGTCTATTTAGGTCTTCTGCCCATTTTTGGACAGGGTTTTTTGTTTTTTTGATATTGAGCTGCATGAGCTGCTTGTAAATTTTGGAGATTAATTCTTTGTCAACTGTTTAATTTGCAAATATTTTCTCCCATTCTGAGTGTTGTCTTTTCGTCTTGTTTATGGTTTCCTTTGCTGTGCAAAAGCTTTTCAGTTTCATTAGGTCCTATTTGTTTATTTTTGTTTTTATTTCCATTTCCCTAGGAGGTAGGTCAAAAAGGATCTTGCTGTGATTTATGACATAGGGTGTTCTGCCTATGTTTTCCTCTAAGAGTTTTATAGTGTCTGGTCTTACATTTAGGTCTTTAATCCATTTTGAGTTTATTTTTGTGTATGGTGTTAGGGAGTGTTCTAATTTCATTCTTTTACATGTAGCTGTCCAGTTTTCCCAGCACCACTTATTGAAGAGGGTGCCTTTTCTCCATTGTATATTCCTGCCTCCTTTATCAAAAATAAGGTGACCTTTTGTGCATGGGTTTAGCTCTGGGCTTTCTATCCTGTTCCATTGATCTATATTTCTGTTTTTGTGCAAGTACCATACTGTCTTGATTACTGTAGCTTTGTTGTATAGTCTAAAGTAAGGGAGCCTGATTCCTCCAGCTCCGTTTTTCTTTCTCCAGATTGCTTTGGCTATTCAGGGTCTTTTGTGTTTCCATACAAATTGTGGAAGTTTTTGTTCTAGTTCTGTGAAAAATGCCATTGGTAGTTTGATAGGGATTGCATGGAATCTGTAGATTGCTTTGGGTAGTAGAGTCATTTTCACAATGTTGATTCTTCCAATCCAAGAACATGGTATACCTCTCCATCTTTTTGTATCATCTTTAATTTCTTTCATCAGTGTCTTATAGTTTTCTGCATACAGGTCTTTTGTCTCCTTAGGTAGGTTTATTCCTAGGTGTTTTATTCTTTTTGTTGCAATGGTAAATGGGAATGGTTCCTTAATTTCTTTTTCAGATTTTTCATCATTAGTGTATAGGAATTCAAGAGATTTCTGTGCATTAATTTTGTATCCTGCAACTTTACCAAATTCATTGATTAGCTCTAGTAATTTTCTGGTAGAGACTTTAGGATTCTCTATGTATAGTATCATGTCATCTGCAAACAGTGACAGCTTCACTTCTTCTTTTCTGATTTGGATTCCTTTTATTTTTTTTTCTTCTCTGACTGTTGTGGCTAAATATTCCAAAACTATGTTGAAAAATAGTGGTGAGAGTGTACAACCTTGTCTTGTTCCTGATCTTAGAGGAAATGGTTTCAGTTTTTCACCATTGAGAACGATGTTGGCTGTGGGTTTGTCATATACGGCCTTTTTTACGTTGAAGTAAGTTCCCTCTATGCCTACTTTCTAGAGGTTTTTTTTTTTTTTATCATAAATGGGTGTTGAATTTCATCAAAAGCTTTTTCTGCATCTATTGGGATGATCATATGGTTTTTCTCCTTCAGTTTGTTAATATGGTGTATCATATTGATTGATTTGCATATATTGAAGAATTCTTGCATTCCTGGGATAAACCCCACTTGATCGGTGTATGGTCCTTTTAATGTGCTGTTGGATTCTGTTTGCTAGTATTTTGTTGAGGATTTTTGCATCTATGTTCATCAGTGATATTGCCCTGTAGTTTTCTTTTTGACTGATTTTGGTAGCAGGGTGATGGTGGCCTTGTAGAATGAGTTATGGAGTGTTCCTCCCTCTGCTAGATTTTGGGAAGAGTTTGAGAAAGATAGGTTTTAGTTCTTCTCTAAATTTTTGATAGTATTCGCCTGTGAAGCCATCTGGTCCTGGGCTTTATTTGGTTGGAAGATTTTTAATCACAGTCTCAATTTCAGTGCTTGTGATTGGTCTGTTTATATTTTCTATTTCTTCCTGGTCCAGTCTCAGAATGTTGTGCTTTTCTAAGGGTTTGTCGATTTCTTCCAGATTGTCCATTTTATGGAATATAGTTGCTTGTAGTAATCTCATGATCCTTTGTATTTCTGCAGTGTCAGTTGTTACTTCTCCTTTTTCATTTCTAATTCTATTGATTTGAGTCTTCTCCCTTTTTTCCTTGATGAGTCTGGCTCACTCAGGCCAGGGGAAGGGAGGGGTATGGAATGTGGGGCGAGCCTGCGGCAGAGGGCGGCGTGACATTGCACCAGCCTAAGGTGCTCTGTGTGTTCTCCCGGGGAAGTTTTCCCTGGATCACTGGACCCTGGCAGTGGCAGGCTGCACACGCTCCCTGGAGGGGAGGTGTGGATAGTGACCTGTGCTTGCACACAGGCTTCTTCGTGGCTGCAGCAGCAACCTTAGCATTTCATGCCTTTCTCTGGTGTCCGCACTGATAGCTGGGGCTTCTGCCCTTCTCTGAAGCTCGTTTAGGTGGTGCTCTGAATCCCCTCTCCTCGCAGACCCCAAAACAATGGTCTCTTGCCTCTTCAGCAGGTCCAGACTTTTTCCCGGACTCCCTCCTGGCTAGCTGTGGTGCACTAGACCCTTCAGGCTGTGTTCACGCAGCCAACCCCAGTCCTCCCTGGGATCCAACCGAAGCCCGAGCCTCAGCTCCCAGCCCCGCCTGTCCCGACCCGCAGACAAACCTCTTGGGCTGGTGAGTGCTTGTCGGCATGGATCCTCTGTGCGGGAATCTCTCCGCTTTGCCCTCCGCACCCCTGTTGCTGTGCTCTCCTCCGTGGCTCCAAAGCTTTCCCCCTCCGCCACGCCCCGTCTCCGCCCGCGAAGGGGCTTCTAGTGTGTGGAAACCTTTCCTCCTTCACAGCTCCCTCCCACTGGTGCAGGTCCCGTCCCTATCCTTTTGTCTCTGTTTTTTCCTTTTTCTTTTGCCCTACCCAGGTACGTGGGGAGTTTCCTGGATTTGGGGAAGTCTGAAGTCTTCTGCCAGCGTTCAGTAGGTGTTCTGTAGGAGTTGTTCCACATGTAGATGTATTTCTGGTGTGTTTGTGGGGAGGAAGGTGATCTCCATGTCTTCTCCGCCTTCTTGAAGGTCTCCATATACACATCTTCTTTATGCATTCATCTGTTGATGGACACTTAGGTTGCTTCCCTGTCTTGGGTATTTATAAATAGTGCTGCTAAGAACATTGGAATGCATGTAGAGATACTATTAAAAGGCATGGATTAGGTGAGAACACCCAGGGAAAATTACAGAGAAGAAGGAAGAGAGTAGATCCCTGAGGCATTCCCAGATTAAGAGTTATAAGAAAGGAGAAAAATCCTGCAAAAAAGTCCCAAAAGGAGGGCCAGTGAGGTAGAAGGAAAAGCCAGCAATTGCAGTGTTATGGAAGGCTATAGCACAGAATAGTTCAAGTAGGGTGGAGCCATGACTATAGTCAATACTATCTAGAGGCTAAAGAAAGATAAGTGATGTTGACTTTGGCATGGTGTAGTATATTTGTGACCTTGATCAATGCAGTTTCAGTGACAAGTTAAGAATAAAAGTCCAAATGGAGTGGGTTAAGGAAAAGACAGGAGATGAGGAAGCTGGGCTTCGCTGAGAAAAGAAAAAGAACTTTTTGTTTTTTGAAAAATATTAAGTAAGTATAAAACACATTCATAAACTCTGTCCCACCTACTGTCAAAACATCTTTCTCTTCACACAAATCTGTATGTAAGAGTTTGTCATTATTTATTTCAAACATGATTTACTCAGCATTTTACTTCTACAAAACTTGGATGTTGGTAGATCCAGCCTTGTAGATTACACATCTTAGATCATTTCCAAAAGAACTGACAACAAAAGCTTAAGACACAAACATAATTATAAGACATTCTTAATTATTCTGCTCAGAACAATACATGAGGACTTATTAGTACATAAGCTTTAGAAAAACAGTTTTATTAAATATGTCTCAAACTTAAACTTAAGCAATGAACTTTTTGGTCATTCTGGTATTCTTTTCCAGTTTATCTTTATTCTGGTTTCTCTGCTCTTTTCTTGGAAACATTGTTTATATAATAAGGTACAGACACAGCATGATCTTTGGCCCTCCAACCAGATAGTTGCCATTTTGATCTGCCAGTCAAACTCAAGTGTCTGCCCTGAAAGTTGAGACAATCGATCATAGTTTGGACACTTGAGCAGTGTCAACTAATTTTAGTCTCCAGGGCTGGAATGATGTGAGCGGTGACTGGCAAGGCACTTGTTCCAAATCCCAGCAAGGGTTACGACCGTCCTTATGGTTAACAACTGCACAAATAGAAACAGGCTGAGTATGAGGCTACCTCCTATCTGTATTTATTATTCCAGCTCTTGGCATAACGTAGATGAAAAACTCTGTTTACTTTAAGCTTTCCCATTAAAGGATCAGTGATGCTTCTCTTCCCTACTCTGTGTGTACATAACCAACCATATGCCTAGGCCAAGACACTACCTAAACAAAACCCCAAACAACCCTCCACCCGCACCCGAATATGAGGTCTGTATGAAGAGCAAGTCTCCTTGGCTTTACCTTTCTTCCTTCATAAATTTTTGGGGGATAGGGAAGAGATGAGCAAAACCCTACCTTGAAACTGGAATAAATACATTAAAAAACAAATACAGGAAGTGAAAGTTTTAGAGTCCTGGCAAGTCTTCACCCTCCCCTGTGATATGTTTCTTTCATGAAGGAGCCCACCCAGAACTTCAGACAATAGAGTGGGAGTGTGTGTCTAGGAGTCTCTGTGAAAGGTTCTGGATGGGAATAAAAAAGTCTGTTTGCTACTTTTCAGTTGCCTTATGTGTTGGACACTGATAACAGAAGATGACATACAAAGATATCTATTCAGGTTTTATGCCCCTTTAAGGTTGGCGTGCTCTCACATGACTGCCATTGGCTTGGAAGCTGGGGAAACGTTGAGCTGTCAAAATTTTATTGGGTCCCTAGCTGTCCATAAAGCAGCTTCCCAGCTTTCCAGGTTTTGTGCCCAGAGTTCCAGTAGTTTAGCCACAACCCACAACTTTCAGAGTCTCTAAGTGATTGGTGTCTCTGATGACAGTGATGTCCCTTAATCTATTCTCAGCCAAAATCGACTTACTTTTATACTTGACTGAAGCAATGTTTTTTATCTAAGGTGTTAGCACTCAAGGTGTTGAAACACAAAACCTAAGAATTTAGACTCAATCTTTTAAAAATTAATTGTTGGTGACATTTTAAATACATTTAAAATCTTTAATTTTTAATTACAAAGTAACAAATACTCATTGCAAAGCTTTAGAAAATGCAGCAGCATGTAAAATAAAAAATTCTCTTCTTCCCAATCGACTGCTAGAACCTTAGAGTTTATCCTGGCAAAGATTTTATTCTATGTATATAATTCTATATATTTGTAATTATACACATACACATACGCATATTCTTTTTAAAATTGCAATTTTTTACTTAAATTTGTCAGAAAAATTTGTCCATGACACATATAACATGTCAGAGGTAGATAAAAGCTATTTGTCCAGTCTTTCAATAACAGTACTATATAAATGTACAAATGAATGTATATTGGAACATTCATTTATTCACTTACAAACATTTATGGAGTCTTTAATATATTCTAGGCAGAGATGAACCAGGTTTGTTTTTCAGTTTGCGAGTTTTTCAGTTTGCGAGATTATCCATTCACTGTGTACTGTGAAAGATGAGAAGTTTGTACTGCGAAAGATGTGAAATATGAGAACTAGAGTAACTCTCTAGTTACTCCCAACGCACACCATATACCCACACCACACACACACACACACACACACACACACACACAGACTCACACTTCTTCATACATCTCAAAATAGTTATGTAGCTTTTGTTAAACAAGTATTCAAGTTTTTCATTATTATGACCATGTGACTTTATTCACAGCTGAGCCACACGGTATACTTCGATTGCCTCTAATGTCTCTCCCCAGTGTTCCTGAGGGAAAGTGTAGCAGGACAGTAAGAACAGCAACTTTGAGACCAGGCTGCTGAAATCCATACCCCTTCTTGTCCATTTACTAACTGGGGTGACCATGGGCAAGATTTTCAACCTCTTTGTGCCTCAACTTTTTCATAAGAGTTATGACTTCACAGGAATTCTGCAAGGAGTGAGTGAGTTACTATATATCAAATGCTTAGAACACTGCCTGACACACACTGAATATTATGTAAGGTTTGTTATTTTTGTCATTACAGTCTCCCAAGGAAGGACATAAGTGAGGCCATTTTATCAACCTTGTGTCTTTATTCTATACCCTCACTTGATTAACAGTCCTGTGTATAGGAACTAGGTTGAAAATCATTTTCCCCCCTCGGAATTTGAAAGCATTTCTCTATTGCCTTCTCATGAGTGGAGTCTCTTTTTTTTATGAATTCTAATGTTATTTCATGTCTTTTTTGGGTATGTGTGTTGATATTTGTTTGTTTGTTTTCACTGGTTAGTTTTGCTTTGTTTTGTTTCTCTGGGACTTTTAGTGACCTCTCCCAATACCTAGATGATGCAATATTTCATGATGACATGATTGATTATGGATCTTTCTCATAATTGTTTGGGATATATGTTGGATCCTTTTAAATCTGGACATCACATCATTCAGTTTGGAGAAGTTTTCTTGTATTATTTTTTTATTATTTACTTTCCTCTAGTTGTTCTGTTTGTTCTTCCTGGAACTCTTACTAGTTACATATTGACCCCTCCCCGGAATAAAACATCTAATTTTCATATCTTTTGCTCCCTTCTTTCCATCTCTTTGTCCTTCTGTTTTAAATTTAGGGTATTTCTTCAACTTTGCTTTCCAACTCGTCTATTGAAATCTTTATTTTAATATGTTTTAGATTTCAGTGAGTTTATTCTTCCCTGAATAGCCATTATCATTTTTCAGTAACATTCTGTTGTTTCATGGCTGCAATATTTTATCTTATCAACAAATATTGGTCTTTTACAACCATCTCAGCTCTGTCCATTGCTATGTCTCCTCCGATTGCAATTCCTTTTGTTTGTTTAGATCTCTGTCTTCCAAGTGAAAGCCTTCTCCAGAGAGTATACTTCCACTTTCCTGGACCAGGGAGAGGACTTGGGAGGGCCTCAATACAGACTTTCAACCAATCGTCCTGCTTTCATTTTTGCACCCCACCTTGGCTTCCATAAATACCTTGAACCCCCAACTCCTGGGCCTGGCTCAGTTCAGTAGCGTGAATTGTTTATGACTTGATGGCTTCCTCCCCTATAAGCATGGATGTTTCTGAGTTCTCTACTGTGAAATCAATTTTCAGTCTTTCTTTAGATTTCTTTCTTCAATTTCCTTTGATGTATTTGTTTGCTTTCATTTTCCCTGATGTGTCTTTGTCCCTGTGGTCTATATCTTATTTTATTTATTTATTTTTTTGCTGTCTTCTCATTTAATGGAGTTTCAGGAGGAAATGGGATAAACAGAGTTGTTCCGTCTGTCTTGTTTAACCTGAAGTCTACAATACTTTTAAATAAACATTTTTTTAAAATTCAGGACTTTTACTAAATGCCTACTATGTGCCAAACTCTTCTTTGGGAGCTGCTTCTTGGACTTTTAGTGTTTACACTGTGCTTCAGTCTTCATTAAAACAAATCCCCTAAGTATTTCCGCTGAACAATCAATATATTAAACAAATGACTTCTTTTGGATTGTTGAAGTTACTAAATGTGTTTGAAAAGAAAAAGTTAAATGGTATTATGTTATAAAACTGGCATAAATCAGGTCATTTTTCTTCCAACTAGTGTAATACAGAGAGCCTTCCCCTTTAGGTCTTCATGCTTGTGATTGTACATGTATGTGTGCAAGTATATGTATGTGTGTGAGTGAATGTGTAGTGTGTGAGTGTATATATGTGTGTGAGTGTGTGAGTGTAAGTATGGATATTTCCATGTGAAAGTGTATGTGTATGTCTGTGAGCATATGTGTGTGCCAATGTGTGTGTTTGTGACTGTGTGAGAGTATATCTGTGTGTATATACGTGTGTGTGTGTTTATGGCACCGATAGAAAGCAACTCTGCTGGTGACTCTAGCACCAAGGTCCTTGTAATCCTTCTGTGCTCCTGTTTCTCCACTTAAAACACTGGAATTACCATTCATCTTGTAGATATAGAAATACATCATATTATAAAACACTTGGAAATACCCCTATTAGACATAAAATAAACTGCTGCCTATAAAACTGAGATTAATGAAACATTAGAAGCAAAGGTGTTTTCACACACAAGGTTTATGTTCCACTCACGCAGGATTATTGGGTCTGGAATTGTTCTTGCTTCCTGGAATTATACTGCTTTTCGTCTGAGAACCCAGTAGCCAGTTAAAGACGAATGTTGATGAGCAACCACAGGGTTGCCTTTGTTCTTTGCCCAGAGGGCTGGGGGCAAAATGGAAAGAGGAAGAAGTTGGAAAGCAGCTCATCACTAGTACTAAAGGCTCTCCAGGGAGAGCATTATAAAATTTAAATAAAACTGAGTAAATACAACTTCCTTTCAAACCTTGCTGTGCAACACCAGGAATGTTCACATAACTAACCAGCTATCTAGTCTGCATTCAGAGATATAAATAAAAGACTTCTTTCAACGTGATATCATAGGGTTTTAGATAGCAAATATGCCATCCTTCAGTCTGAAGTAAAGAAACACTTACTTCATTCAACAGTTAAGTGAGCTGCTATCTGGCCCTCATTATATCTGTGATTTACAAGGACTATGCAGGCCTGTGTTGCCCACGTCAGAGACCACCAATATAAAATGCAGCAAATGGGATTTTTATCTTTCAGCACGCCTCAGAGTTGTTGCACAAGATACACTTCTCAGTCTGCATATAATCAATCTAACGTAAACCATTATCTCTCCACAAAAGACTAAGCTGAAAGCCCCTGTGCTCAAGATCATACTTAAACATGCCTGACATTCACAGCTCCCTGGATTCCTTGCAAAACCCTGGGCCGTGCAAGATGTTCCATGCTGAGACCAAGCTGGGCTGAATGCGTGAGTAAAAAATACACTATCTCAAGAGGAGTTTGTTGACAAGCTGGGGAGTGAACATTTCACCAAAAATCAAAGGGTGATTTCTTCCCAAGCTTCCAAATTAACTGGTAAAAGCTGGCATATCAGGAGTGGGATTGTCCTTAATGTTCAAACTCAAGGTCGTTACTTTTTGTCTCTTGCCATTAAAAAGATGTACATGGGCACCTCGTATTGTCTTTGTTTGCTAGCAATATTATTTAGAGATTCTCAAAGATGATTGAATTTAAGCTTCTTTTAGAAATGACAAAAATGGTATTTTTTGGTAAAGGCCAGAAGAGTAGGTGACTTGCCCTACCATTTTGGCTTCGTATATTTTTACGTATTATTTTGCTTTACAGAGTCCTTATTAAACAACCATCTTCAGGGTGAATGTTCAAGACATATTCTCACCTTTCATTCTCAGTACTGATTTATGCCTTGAGTCCGGAGCTCATTTTCTCCTCAGGTAAGGAGTTTTGCTTCTTATATCATCAACGTCCATTGGGTGTTCACCAGCACTCACTTTGTAATGAATGAATAAACATCTTGATGTCAGCATAAATGACAAGTGAGGTCTGTGGTTCCAGCAGGGAGTCTGGGAGACCAGGCCACGTGTTAGATGCTCCCTCAGGCAATTAGCTTGTCCATAAACTGCTAGGACAGGCCCTCTAGTCTCACAAATATACCCTCCTAGACACAAAAGAACCCAGAAAGCTGTGTGTGTGTGTGTGTGTGTGTGTGTGTGTGTGTGTGTATGAAACTTTATAAATTAAATTATCAATTTTTTTTTGTGAACTCAATATGTGCCTTATTTTGAGAGGAAGTGACAGCATATTTTTTAAATGAATTAGTTCACATAAGACTGAAAATGGAAAGGAGAGATTGATGACTACCATAGTTTCTCTGTTTCATATATAGAATCTGAGTTAATGTTGACACTGTCAGCATTAAGAAAAGGATTGTTTTAAAGAAATAAAAGGGAGTAAATGAAATATATCAGGTTTCTACAGATATCTGGAATATTAACAAAGACTTCAACATAATTGAGATAATCAAATCGTTCAAGTAAAATTCTGAACACCTGTGAAGACATACTTCTCAGATCTCTAGTAATCTGAAAAAGTAATTTTTCAAATAACTTTCGGTAATTCTATGGCAATTCCATTGTCTCTGGGGCATCACAGGGAGAACAGACTCCACAGCCTGGACAAGACCTCTTCGGCATTTGTCTTCTGCAGCCTTGAAGAGTCTTCGCTGACCACTCTGGGTAAGTAAAAATGCCACAATATTTATTCCCAAATAGTTAAACTGGTTTTGGCCAGCTTCTATTTTGGGAAATTGCACGTTGCCAACATAAAGAATTTCCCACATCATTTCTGTTATAAAGTATTCTTCATTTCCTGCTCTGTAGTGGAACAGTGTTTTCTTTTTTTTTTTTTTTCCCCATGAAACTGGCTGTCTTGTAGGAAGGAGGAGGAGGTGATTTCTTTATTTTGGGACCATTTTTCAGACAGTAAGCTGCCAGATCCATTTGAGTATTTTCCAAGAACCAGCATTCTTATACTTTACCTTGTAGCTGTTTAGGAGATATCCCAGAAACTTCACTTATTGGGTACCATAAAACTCAAGGCTTCGACATAATTCTTTTCCTATAAAAATAAAGACATGTGGTAAGGCAAGACGTACTAAGAACAGCAAATATGTGGATAACAGGCTCACAGAAACTTCTCCTTCCCTTTCCACCCCGTTACAGGCACCAGCAATGCCAACATTTGCTAGAAAACCATTATGGTCGTCATGCTTGTTGGGACCACAGCTTGGCTGTGAAAATTACAACTCACTTTTGGTTTATGGAAGTTCTGGTGTATATTGAGCTGATGAAGTTAAGAATGAACAGTAATTTCTGCTCTAACTCAAAGTGACCAGCCACTGTGAAGCTGGGTCCTCCTTTGCTGAAACACAGTGGTCAGCCATCAAACTGAGGCAAAAGGCAGGGAGCCATGATCCTGGGATCAGTACTTGCAAACCTGTTCACAGTGTTACACTTACCCCTAATGTTTCTGAGGTCCTAGCAAGACTACAAATAGAGGTCTAAATATTTATATATAAAGCTAAGAAACCAATGCACAATATATCCTGTCCTCCTACCTTGACAAGTACATCTTCATAGTGACATGGAAGTCTTAGACTTTGTGGAGTTAATTTATACTACAATGTGAATGGCAGACTTGAGAGAGTGCCTTTTTTTTTTTTTTTTTTTGCGGTACGTGGGACTCTCACTGTTGCAGCCTCTCCCGTTGCGGAGCACAGGCTCCGGACGCGCAGGCTCAGCGGCCATGGCTCATGGGCCCAGCCGCTCCGCGGCATGTGGGATCTTCCCGGACCGGGGCACGAACCTGCGTCCCCTGCTTCGGCAGGCGGACTTCCAACCACTGCGCCACCAGGAAAGCCCTGACTTTTAATGGAAGGCGTGGGGCTGTATTACAAAGTCTTGGTAAAAGATACAGAGAGAAGATATGGATATGCAGAGACAAATGTAATACTACTCTGTAACTTTGTCAACTACTGGATTTGCTGTGCTACTTAGAATAAACATATCAGACATGGAAAGACCTCTGTAGATCTTTTTCCAGAGGTCTCTTTTAGACCATGGTTTAAAATGGGCCTACAGGTATGTTTTATCTCAGTCTTTCTTTCCATTCACCTCTCTTACTGCTTTTTTTCCGGGTTGGGGACCCCGGGAAAATTAGATAGCTCCCACTTCACCAAGCTCATGTTGTTCCCATTACTATGGAGTTCTTCCTTACTCACTGCTTCTCTATGTCAGATCTTCCAACCTTCTCCCTGCACATCTTCTCCTGTTCAGTTTAAATAGAAAGAGAGAAGTTTCCTCCTCCTCCCAGCTTTCCTTAAGCCCAGGGTTGACTTCTTTCTCTTTGCATCACCTAAGCCACTTTCTATTTCTCTATACGGTCTTATCCCATTGGTCTGCTCAGACGTGTCTTAAATCCTACTAGACTGAGTGCTCTCAGCGATGGGCACCTTGGCACGATCATCTTCATATGTCCTATATCACCCTCTGTAGTTCCAGGAACATATTAATGTGCAGAGAACATGTTTTTAAAATTAAAGATGAATAGATAGCTAAAGTTAGTGTTTAACCTCAAGAACTCTACCTTCTAGTGGAGGAGAAAATCCTAAAACACGAGGCAGTATAGAATTATATCTTTGTTTCACCATCATTAGTGTTATCATGTGTGATTAAAACTGGGTGGTAATGCCTATGCTTGGGATTTGGGGAGAGAAGCTCTATGAGGGCTGCCATGATGGGAGAGGCTTCATGGAGGAGATAGGACATGAACTTGACCTTGCAGGATAGAACACGGCACGCTGTAATAATACTAGCAGCTAACATTTACTGAAAACATATTTTGTGCCAGACACTGTATCAAGCCCTTAACGTGCCTGATTTCATTTAATTCCCATAATATTCCTCTATGGACACTCTTTTTATCCCCGTTTAATTATTAGGAAAGAGAAGCTTTTGCTGTAGAGTCATTAACTATCTCAAGTTTGGGGCAAAAACGGAATTTGAACCACACTTCCATATAGCTTTCAGGAGTAAGTGCTGATAAATTGGAGGATGGGAACAGTTTGCTGAATGACTAAGTAATCACATAATAGCTAAAAGAAGATGAGGCAGGGGTAGGCTATTCCACTCAAAAACAACATGAGCATATGGGAAGACGGGCTTTTAACTCACAGAGGGTTTATTATGGGAAGGTTAGGGAGAGAAGGTTTTATTCCCAACACAAAAAGAAGGAAATTGTGGATTCTTATTCAACCCCAAACAGTGGACCTCTCAGCCACTCGTCTTTCTCCAAGACTCAAGTCGCTCTTCCTGAGGGTTCAGGGATTTTAGGTGTTCGTTTCACTAAATTTTGAAATGCAGGGCCTCGTAAGTTCTAAAAGGATCCTGGTGGAGTGTTGTGTGGACAGCAGGCAACACAACTCCTTCTACTAACTGCTGACCCCAGCATCACCTCACTTTTACAGCTAACTTTCACAAGCATTAGCTACTCAACAAGTATTAATGATAGGGACAATGGCTATGAAGTTTCAAAAAGTACATTATATTTGTAATAAGTTTGTCATTTTAAAAGTTGCTTTTTTTTTCATTTTAATTATTGTTCAACTTTCTATCCTCCCTTGTGTGTTATGATTTCACCATGTTGTGTTCTTCTGGTAACTCTCCTCCTTGCCCAACAGTATGTGTTCATATAAAGTTATGTGTTGAAAAAATAATTTTTCACCACAAATCCACCAGGCAACACCATAAGCAAGAAAACATTATTTGTTACCATGGCAACAAAGAACCACTCTTCTTTCAAAAGTATATTTGTGGACTTACCAAGCAGTCCTTTTCCCTCCCTTTCTATCAATGCCTAAAAAGAAAAAAATAACTAGAATACTGTTAAGTTCCTTTGTCAACATTGAGGTTGTTATGGAATTTTTTCCTAGGATTCTTGCCATGTCTTTTGGAAAGTAATAATTGTACACAAGTGTGAGTAAAACTTCAGGTTACAAGCAGTATTTTATTACACAAAGAGAGAAAAGTATAGTTATTTCATTTTTCCATGTTTGCCCTGTGGCATCTTGTTACAGGGCATCTGGTTATTCCTGTCATTGCATTCCACATTTCTGATGGATGACTTAACACATGTCTACTTTGAACATTTCAAACTTGGAAAAGTAAACTCTTCAGTAAGTTTCCCACCACCTTCCCATCCATCACGGGGGTAAGCAGTTGTGTTTCACAGTATCATCTCCTTCAGAGCACTGCCAGACTCTGGAATATGGTGTGGAACTGGGGGAAAACAGATAACAAAGGTTTTGTATAAGGTGGCAATTGACAATTCACTTTAAATAATCTGGTTACTTTAATATGTCAAACTCTTGACAAATGTACAGATTTAGAGGAGGAATATGATGTGATTATTTTTTTTTTTTTTTTTTTTTTTTTTTTTTGAATATTCATTTATTTTTAATGACTTATTAGAACAAATACCTATAGATATCATTATATATATGATATATAAATTAATTATACAATATATCATGTATTAATTATTAAAACATACTCTGGTAAATATTATATATTCAATATGAAACAGGAGGAAAGGGGGCAGGGCACAACCTTTAAAAGAATTACATAGCCCGAGGACACAACATAAACTGATTAGAACAAAATAGGTCCAAGATGGCGGACGAGTCTACTTCCACTAGACCTTGAGCCTCTGTATACACTCATTGTAACACATCAGCAAGCTAAGCGACACACCCACAGGTGCCATGACAGTTCCAAGGATGACCATAAAGGTCAAAAAGTGGGCGGTGGCTCAATTCCTAGAAATCCCCACCCCTTCCCCAAAATAGCTGGAATACTCCTCCCACTCATCAGCGTATGAAATTACTCACCCCTATAAAACTAACAACCCCATACCCTGGTGCTGTCCTCGCCTTCTTTTTTTTTTTTTTTTTTTTTTTATAGGTATACCTGGATTTAATTCTCACTTCTACCGCTTGGTAGCTGGATAGCCTTAGGCAAGTTTCATACCTCCCTGAAATTCACTTAATTCTGTCTGTAAAATGGCATAATAACTTATTATAGCATCCTTTTAGGAATTTTAAATCAGTTCTTGAAATAAAAGTACACAATATATAGACAAGTATGGATTCCTCAATAGATGTTTGACCTTTCATTTCTCCAGTATCCCACCCGCATCAAATAAAGAAAAATACTTTTTAAAATTTACGAATATTTCATTGTTGTAAAGTTAAAGCCATAAAAATAATCAAATGGCCTACTATCATACTGTTAGAAGAAAAAAAAAAAAAAAGGTGTTCATGAGAGTTCCATATTAGAATGCAAGTTTTCCTTAGGCACCTGTTTATGTATGCTATTCTGCTCTTTACAATAAATAATTAAATTTAAAAGACTTAATTCCTCACTTTTAAGACCTTATTAGTTTACAAATTACATATTGACCTATGCTAAATTTTATACCGACCCATGCTAATGAATTCAGTACAGTAAACAAAAAACACTGCACTCAAGCAAACTACATATATATATATATATATATATATATATATATAACTTATATGAGAATTGCTACTCCAGCTTTCTTTTGGTTTCCATTTGCATGAAATACCTTTTTCCATCCCCTTACTTTCAGTCTGTATGTGTCTCTAGGTCTGAAGTGGGTCTCTTGTAGACAGCAAATATATGGGTCTTGTTTTTGTATCCATTCAGCCAATCTGTGTCTTTTGGTGGGAGCATTTAGTCCATTTACATTTAAGGTAATTATCGATATGTGTGTTCCCATTCCCATTTTCTTAATTGTTTGGGGTTTGTTATTGTAGGTCTTTTCCTTCTTTTGTGTTTCTTGCCTAGAGAAGTTCCTTTAGCAGTTGTTGTAGAGCTGGTTTGGTGGTGCTGAACTCTCTCAGCTTTTGCTTGTCTGTAAAGGTTTTAATTTCTCCATCAAATCTGAATGAGATCCTTGCTGGGTAGAGTAATCTTGGTTGCAGGTTTTTCTCCTTCAACACTTTCAATATGTCCTGCCACTCCCTTCTGGCTTGCAGAGTTTCTGCTGAAAGATCAGCTGTTAACCTTATGGGGATTCCCTTGTGTGTTATTTGTTGTTTTTCCCTTGCTGCTTTTAATATGTTTTCTTTGTATTTAATTTTTGACATTTTGATTAATATGTGTCTTGGTGTATTTCTCCTTGGATTTATCCTGTATGGGACTCTCTGTGCTTCCTGGACTTGATTAACTATTTCCTTTCCCATATTAGGGAAGTTTTCAACTATAATCTCTTCAAATATTTTCTCAGTCCCTTTCCTTTTCTCTTCTTCTTCTGGAACCCCTATAATTCGAATGTTGGTGCGTTTAATGTTGTCCCAGAGGTCTCTGAGACTGTCCTCAGTTCTTTTCATTCTTTTTTCTTTATTCTGCTCTGCAGTAGTTATTTCCACTATTTTATCTTCCAGGTCACTTATCCGTTCTTCTGCCTCAGTTATTCTGCTATTGATCCCATCTAGAGTACTTTTAATTTCATTTATTGTGTTGTTCATCGTTGCCTGTTTCATCTTTAGTTCTTCTAGGTCCTTGTTAACTGATTCTTGCATTTTGTCCATTCTATTGTCCATTCTATCTCCAAGATTTCGGATCAACCTTACTATCATTATTCTGAATTCTTTTTCCGGTAGACTGCCTATTTCCTCTTCATTTGTTAGGTCTGGTGGGTTTTTATCTTGCTCCTTCATCTGCTGTGTGTTTTTCTGTCTTTTCATTTTGCTTATCTTACTGTGTTTGTGGTCTCCTTTTTTGCAGGCTGAAGGTTCGTAGTTCCTGTTGTTTTTTGTGTCTGTCCCCAGTGGCTAAGGTTGGTTCAGTGGGTTGTGTCGGCTTCCTGGTGGAGGGTACTAGTGCCTGTGTTCTGGTGGATGAGGCTGGATCTTGTCTTTCTGGTGGGCAGGTCCACGTCTGGTGGTGTGTTTTGGGGTGTCTGTAGACTTATTATGATTTTGGGCAGCCTCTCTGCTAATGGGTGGGGTTGTGTTCCTGTCTTGCTAGTTGTTTGGCATAGGGTGTCCAGCACTGTAGCTTGCTGGTCGTTGAGTGAAGCTGGGTGCTGGCGTTGAGATGGAGATCTCTCGGAGATTTTTGCTGTTTGATATTATGTGCAGCTGGGAGGCCTCTTGTGGACCAGTGTCCTGAAGTTGGCTCTCCCACCTCAGAGGCACAGCACTGACTCCTGGCTGCAGCACCAAGAGCCTTTCATCCACAGGGCTCCTTAATTTGGGATGATTCGTTGACTATTCAGGTATTCCACAGATGCAGGGTATATCAAGTTGATTGTGGAGCTTTAATCCGCTGCTTCTGAGGCTGCTGGGAGAGATTTCCCTTTCTCTTCTTTGTTCTCACAGCTCCCAGGGGCTCAGCTTTGGATTTGGCCCCGCCTGTGCGTGTAGGTCGCCGGAGGGCGTCTGTTCTTTGCTCAGGCAGGACGGGGTTAAAGGAGCCGCTGATTCGGAGGCTCTGGCCCACCCAGGCCGGGGGGCAGGGAGGGTCACGGAGCGCGGGGCGGGCCTGCAGCGGCAGAGGCCGGCGCGACGCCGCAGCCTGAGGCGCGCCGCGCGATCTCCCGGGCGAGCTGTCCCTGGATCCCGGGACCCTGGCAGTGGCGGGCTGCACAGGCTCCCCGGAAGGGCGTGCGGCCAGTGACCCGCGTTCGCACACAGGCCTCCCGGTGGCGGCAGCAGCGGCCTTAGCGTCTCATGTCTGTCTCTGGGCTCCGCACTTTTAGCCGCGGCTCGCGCCCGTCCCTGGAGCTCTCTCAAGCAGCGTTCTCAATCCCCTCTCCTCGTGCACCAGGAAACAAAGAGGGACGCAAAAGTCTCTTGCCTCCTCGGCAGGTCCAGACCCTTCCCCGGACTCTCTCCCGGCTAGCCGCGGCGCACCAACGCCCTGCAGGCTGTGCTCACGCCGCCAACCTCAGTCCTCTCCCGGCGCTCCGACAAAAGCCGGAGCCTCAGCTCCCAGTCCCGCCCGCCCCGGCGGGCGAGCAGAAAAGCCTCTCGGCTGGTGAGCTCCGGCCGGCCCGATCCTCTGCGCTGGAATCTCTCCGCTTTGCCCTCCGCACCCCTGTTGCTGTGCTCTCCTCCGCGGCTCCCAAGCTCCCCCACTCCGCCTCCCGAAGTCTCCACCCGCGAAGGGGCTTCCTAGTGTGTGGACACTTTTCCTCCTTCACAGCTCTCTCCCGCTGGTGCAGGACCCGTCCCTATCCTTTTGTCTCTGTTTAGTTTTTTCTTTTGCCCTAACCAGGTACGTGGGGGGTTCCTTGCCTTTTGGGAGGTCTGAGGTCTTCTGCCAGCGTTCAGTAGGTGCTCCGTAGGAGTTGTTCCACGCGTAGATGTATTTCTGGTGTATCTGTGGGGAGGAAGGTGATCTCCGCGTCTTACTCTTCCGCCATCTTCCCGGAACTCCTATTTTTTTAAAACAGGAAAAAAAAAGAAATATTGGCTCTGATTTGGGTTAAAGAATTGTGATACTTTACATGATTTGGTTTGGTGTGGATTTAATATTGGGGAATTCTTCTTTTGGGACCAAGAATAAGTAAAAATCATGACAGTCAAAAAATATCCATCCAGAATGTGAAGTTGAATGGAGAGTTAGGGGGTGATTATTGAAGAGTACACAGAAAAAACAACCATGAGAAATTAAGTGGAAAATATTGGAAAGGAAAAATACACATGGCTTGAATTCTTTATCAATATTAACAAGTCATAAGATTTATTGAGGGTCAGGTACTGGTTTAAATGCTTTGCAAGTGATATTTTTTTATTTAATCCTCACAAAAATTCTTTAATTATCATCTCTTATAAAAATGCATAAGGGCATTACATGACTCAGCTCCACAGCCAACAAGTGATGGAGATGGGGGATGGACATGGTTGAACAATGGAGGTTCCACCCTCAACTACATGACACCACCTTCCTCTAATATTCCTTAGAGGAAAGTCAACTTCCTTAAAAGAAATGCTCTACTAGCGAAGTACTCCTCAGCTGCTTGAGTAGGATCATTTATACCACATATGGGGTAAATCCAAAAATCACTCTTCTCGGGCTGCACCTAATGTCTCAGGGTAGGACAAAGGATGGCTTCTGGATGGACAGCTAGTATCTCTGCTTCTGAAAGTGGCTATCAGAAGGGTGGAGTGGTTGTTGCCTATAACCTCCAAAGCTCTCAAAGGAAATACGTGTGTCACCCCCCAAGGACAGAGGCCACGTGGCATGTGGAAAAGACATAAGATCTCAAGCGATGCAAATTCTTTTTTAATAAAAAACAGTACTTTAGCAATCTTGAAGCCATAGAATTAAAATTTCTCATTTAAATAAAGAGGCAACTGCAGACTTTTCCTAGCTTCTTAGGACCCCCCCCGCCTTGTTTGGATCATAATATAGCTGTGTATTTTCCATAGAGTCAGTCAAAAATGATAAAAGACTCTTGCTTCGAGATACATCTTACCTTTACCCTGAGGGATTTTTGCAGTTTGTAAGTGCGGAGACTGTATTTACACACTCACAAATCCACGTTTAACCTTTCTTATAAAATTCTTGCTCAGGACAATCTTGTCAGGAATATTAACATATTAACCCTACCCCCATTTTTCTACTGCTTCCTCTTATCCCTTTCCATATATATATTTTAAAGGTAAGGAAGTGAAGCAATAAAGTAAACTCCCAAGAATTTCTCATTGGCTTTGAAGTGAGGCAGACATCAGTTTGAATCTTAGCTCTGCCCTTCCTAGCTCTGAGATCATGGGAAATTTTCTGAACCTCATTTTGCTTATTTGCTAAATGCGGCTGAGGTGAGGAATAATTTAAGAAAATGTACAGAAAGCCTATACATGTGTGTGCCCTGCACAGAGAAAGTACTTAATGAATGATGGTCCATTATTTTAAGGAAGTTAGGGGCCAAAGCACATTTAAACCTCAACACCTCCACATAGGCAGGCTCCAGCTAAACCCCACGCGGCTTGTTTTCCTTAAAAAAAAAAAAGCAAGCAATGTCTTGGGGGAAATGGGTTAATGACAAGTGTTCTAACAGTGCTGTAGCGTTAAAATGTCTTTCTTCCTACATCTTTTTCCATTTTGTCCCTGACAAGCACCGCCTCCCAAGTGATGAGTAGGTAATACATGATCTATGAACGAGCAGACTCATTTCTCTCACCAGCACGTTTCTCTGGAGGAGCTGAGAAAAACTGGTGTTTTTCAGGAAGAGACACTGCCACTGCTTCAATCACCTGCATATCAATCAACTTCTACGAGGCCAGAGTTCAATTAACTGATGACACCCTGGAGACACCCAAAGCAGTTAACAAGTCTCTAGAACTTTGTGAAAAAACAAGTTGCAAGATTCAATCTCCCAGAAATTCCCATTGTGGGGTTCCATCTCCTAATTTATCCTTGTACACCAAATACCCCCTCTGTTAAGAAATACTTTGCAAGAAGATAGCATAGAAGCCAAATATTGAAAGGTCACAGCATAACAGAATGAAATATTGGGACAATACCTTTTATCTATGACCGTGAAGGGATACCATTTTGTTTTAAATCCTATAACATAATCCATTTTTAAGAGAATGCATGGGGGGTTTCATAAAGTAACACCCCTCTCGCCTGCATGCATTTTAGTGTGTCAGCAAGTCAGTGTTCATGTTCTTAAATGTGATTGTCAAAAAGCTGAACCACAATGGGTCATGACTCTGCATGATGTCCTCAGTTATTACAGAGAGGTAGTAGCTTGGAGAAGATGTAGGGTTACAGTACTGATGCTTGGATGAGTTTTGTTAATATAATTAAACAAGGAGACCATTAGGCTGCGGTGGCTTTTGTTATCTATGAGGATACCTTGGTAACCTAGCAAACAAACCAAAAACCTAAGCCCGAGTCAGTGCACTGGAACCTTAGAAAATAAAACTTAAAAACAACCAATAAGAAACAACCAACTAGGCTTTCCCAAATAAGGCAACTGTTTAAGTTGTAGCCAATCAAATAATTTCTAGGCTGTGCTTCCTTATCTCCTCCATAAAAAGCCTTGCTCCTAGTCTCTGTAGGAGGAGCACACCAAACCGCTTCCGGTTTGGGGCTGCCATATAGGAATCACTTAAAAAAAAATTTATTTATTTATTTATTTATTTGGGGCTGTGTTGTGTCTTTGTTGCTGTGCGCGGGCTTTCTCTAGTTGCGGCGGGTGGCGGCTTCTTTTGTTGCAGAGCATGGGCTCTAGGCAGGTGGGCTTCAGTAGTTTGGTACGCAGGCTCAGTAGTTGTGGCTCGCGGACTCTAGAGCACAGGCTCAGTAGTTGTGGCGCACGGGCTTAGTTGCTCTGCAGCATTTGGGATCTCCCCGGACCAGGGCTTGAACCTGTGTCCCCTGCATTGGCAGGTGGATTCTTAACCACTGCACCACCAGGGAAGCTGTATGAATCACTTTTTTTTTTTTTTTTTTTTTGCTGTATATGGGCCTCTCACTGTTGTGGCCTCTCCCGTTGTGGAGCACAGGCTCCGGCCGTGCAGGCCCAGCGGCCATGGCTCTTGGGCCCAGCCACTCCGTGGCATGTGGGATCTTCCCGGACTGGGGCACGAACCCATGTCCCCTGCATTGGCAGGAGGACTCTCAACCACTGCGCCACCAGGGAAGCCCTATGAATCACTTTTGAAAGAAGTAAACTCTTCAGAATTTTAATGTGCCTCAGTTTATCTTTTAACAGTTCATTTATGCCACTTGGTAGGTGGAGGAAAACTGGGTAAACCAAGGCTGTTTTCTGGCCCTTGACTCAGAAGCTGAATCCAAAGCTCCTCAGCTGGGACCCCTTTTACAGCAGTCTCTCTGGGAACCTCCAAACAGTCTAGATGATAGCCATACCTACAACTGAGAGAATTTGAAGGTGGAAATTACGGAGGAAGAGGACTTATGGTCCAGGGACAAGATTAAATTGCTTTTTTTCTTTTTCATTATACCAGCTAGCACGTTCAGGTAGTAGCTTTCATAAGACCTACTACAGTAACCACACACATTTGATGGGGTAATCTACATATATCTGTACCCAGGGGGGAAAACGGGGAGCCTTCTAATTCATCCCTTTCACTTTCCAATCTGCAGCACAGCCCTCAACCTGCTACTTTTCTGGTCTCATAACTATTTTGTTTATTGGCCCACATGATGTTTGCCTGTCTGACCCTCACCTATAATGCCAGTCCCTTGAGGTTAGGGTTAATGTCTTTTCTATTCTGGATTTAACCAAGTGCTCAGAGCCATAATTACTGGCTTACTATCAGTTTATCTCACAGCTCTTTTCAGGGTTTCTATATAGGTAGCATATTTTATTCTCCAACTTGTATTTTAATTCTATGCCTAGTTTAAGAAAGAAGACTCTTCATAGAAGCATTTGGTCTGTCATCAATTTTGGAGCCACACTGTCATGTAAACAAAACTAACGTTTCTAATCTCCAATAAAGGGAAGTACAAAAAAGTTCAATGTGCTTCAGTTTATAATGAAATATATAAATACTTCTGCATCTCATAAAAAAACAACACTAGACATATTGTAAGCCATTTGGATTTGGCATCACTCATTTTAGCATTAGTGTTTCATTTAGAGACAGATTCCTGAAAAATAGAACCGTGACGAGACACCTTTTATAAATCAAAGCCATGTTGTCACGAAACTATGAGGTCAATGGGAAGGGGTGAGCCATATGCCGACTTTCATAACATAATGAGGGTACCTAGGGTTCCATTCTATGTCCCTACCCGGGGCCCCACCAGAAAAATGCTTTAGGACCAAAGTGGAACCCATTAATTTCATTTGTCATCCATAAAACATGCATTTTGTGTGAGTTTAATTGAAATAGAACTAATTTCTTACATTTTTCTTTATTAGAAATCGTGAAAATATTTAACATACCCAAACTCATCTCATATTACAACTGCTAGTTAACCTTTTGCTAAAACAATTTCTGAAAGGTTATACTACTTTTCTACTTTGCAGTCACATTTTTTATCTCAATATAACAACTCTTTTACCCCAAAGCCCACTAAATAAACATGCTAGCAGAAGTCATGTATTGACATTGTGATTTCAGGCAAAGACCCATTACTTGACAACAGCAGTTTCTAATTGGAGAATATCATATGGAACAAATTTGAATTGTGTGCCCTGAGTGGATGAACCCAAGAAGCTTTGCTTTGCAAATATATATCAAATGAAAGGGATAAAAAGGTAGTGTCTTCTATGGTTCTCCTTTCTATTGGGCATGTGAGCTCTTTCCATGTGCTTCAAAGCTCTCTTGTGCTCAGCATTTATTTTGTTCTAGAGATGTGTTTCTGTTCTCTAACTTTATACTGTGTGGTAGTTTGTTGCAGTAACGACATCCAGTTTGTTCAAACTTCTTTCCACCATTAGGTTTTCTTCTTTCATGATGACAGAACCCAGCCATATGACTTGCTTTAGCCAATGGGACAATGGCAAATGTAATGTAACAAGAGGTTTGGAAAGCACCTGTGCATTGGGGTTTGCCCTTTCCTGCTGCTCTTTGGACCCCGAAACCACCCAGAAAAAGCCCAGGGTAGCCTCCTGGAGAGTGAAAGATACATGGAGCAGAGATGAGCCATCCTAGCTAAGATGTTGTAGATCAGTGGTTCCCAAGATGTGGTCCCCAGGCCAACAGTAGTAGCATCACCTGTGAACTTGTTATAAATGCAAGTTCTCCAGCTTTACCCCAGTTCTACTAACTCAGAAACTCCGGAGGTGGGGGCCAGCGATTTGTGTTTTCATGCTCTAGGTTATCCTAAGACATGCTCAAGTTTGAGGACCATCCCCTAGACCAACCAACTTGCTAACTGCCAAACACATGAATGAGGCCATCCTACACCAGGGGTAAGCAAGGGACACAGCCACACCCATTTGTTTACATGTTGTTCTGGCTGTTTTCACACTACAATAGCAGAGTTGAGTAGTTACAACTGAGACAACAGAGCCTGCAAAGCCTAAAAATATTTACAGAACAAGTTTGTCCACTGCTGTCCTAAACCAACCAGTTCCAGCTGAGTCATTAGCTAACAACAGGGATCGGCCAAGCTGGCTGGGACCAAAACAACGGCGGCCCCGTTAACCCACAGAATAATGAGAAATAATAAATGTTTGTTAGTCTAAGCCATTCAAGTTTAGAGTGCTTTAGTTTGCATTAAAATATGCAAGATAACCAGGAGCTCAAAAAGGTTGCCTGTGTGAAAGTCGATCACTGACTCACCACCTTTTCCAGAAAATGACTTGCTTACACTTTGCCTCCAGGCTACCCACCTATAATCAAGGCTTTTCTTTTTTTTTTTTTTTTTTCCCTTTGGTGAGTACAATAAACCTTCATTACATTAAATTTTATGATCAGACTGTATTTATTTACTTTTCAATGATTGCTATTTATAGAAACTGATTTCATCATTAATTTGATATATTTTTCTATCTGTACAAATCGTTTGATACCTTACATTGGGGTGGAACGTGTCATTTTTGCCATTAAAATTAATGGAAACAGTTTTGTAATTTAATGACTTTTCACTTAGCAGCAGGGTTTGCACAAATGAATGAAGTTATTAAAAAAATAAAATCTGGAAAGAAATAGATGTCAGTAGTTATGTGTGTTTAGTAGGATTATTTATGCTTTTTAACTTTTGTATGTGTGCACTTTCCTTTGTTTTCGCATTAAAAAAATCATGAATACATATTATATTAAAAGTGGGACTACTCTTTGTCCCTCACAACAGATATTATTCACTTGTTTTGTTTTTTTTTTGAACTTAGATTCAGTTGTGTAGTGTGTTCCAAAATATTGCGTATATAATTTAAATGACTAATGCCTCTGGGTTTTATCTTTACTACTTACTATTTATTGAACTTAGGGTGTGGTTGGAGGAGGTCTGATTTGAGACATGAAATGCACAAGTCCAAGTTAATTTCACCAGAGAAGACACTGCAAAGGACAGCTTCTCTGATTTGGCAATTATCTGTGGAAGTGAATGAGACCCACCCCAGCGAGAAAGTGAGAAGAAAATATGTCCACTGGTTGGTAGCGTTCTCCAGTTCTTACGAACATGGAAAAAGGGGAAATGAGTTTTCCTAGGGACAGAAGGGTCGTAGCAAAGGACATTTAATGGGGGAGGGAAGGGCAGATTCAAGAGCATTGCCAAGGTAGGACTGAAAAATGTCCTTTTCTGCATCCCTTTCAACCTAGATTAGACTACCATCCACTTGGTACTGTTGAGATGAAGAGCCTGCCAGAGACAGAGGGGCCGATAAAATGACCTATTGAACTCTCCAACCTTGCGATTTTGTGAAAATAAACCAGGAATGTGAGTTTTCGCAAGTAGATGTTCTCCATTTGTTTCAAGTTACCCATAGTGACTCCTGATTATTCAAGGAAGTGCGTGAGCATCTGGAGCTGGGGTGGATTCCCACTCATGGACAGATTCCTGCACAGTGTTTAACAAAGCAGCTTCTATGTGCAAACAATCCTGGATAGATTGCTGATTGCATCAGCCAGCCTGGCTCGAAAGAGTCATGAATCTAATGAGACGGCACCAGCCTGTTTCAGAAAGTCCAGTTCGATTCTGGCAGAAGTAGATGTGATGTGTGAGGTTTAATGCTAGAGGTTATATGAAAACACATTCTCCACCACTTTCACAATGTGGAAAAGGAACCTTAAATTTTCAACTAAATTAGAAAAAAAGATGAGTAATTTGTTCAGAGACCTTTACAATACGGTCAGCCTACTTCTGCTTCAGTAAAGTTATAAGATTTTTATGAAGCAGAAGATCTCATCAGTTTGCAAGTACCCCAGATGGGGATCCTTGGGCCTGATTCAGAGAGAAATGCCTGGAATGGGTCCAAATTCCAAGCTGGGGAAATAGCAGGGATTGCTTTCTCCTGACTATGTTCAGTGTTTTTAGTATAAATCACTTATCAGTCAGAGGTCCTTGTAACTTATGTACTAAGGTATTTTTTGTATGTGGAAAAAAAGTATCAGGGGAAAAATGAACTAATCTCTTTCATAAAACTCTGGTATTCAAAGCTCTTTTGGACACAACTGACAATGACTTTCACCACCCAAGATGAGGCGAACAAGCAAGTCTAATGGTCTTACATCTTCAGAGATGAGATGACAGCTGCCACTCACATACAAAACCTTCTATTGCTACAATATCCCCTGAGTTATCACTGTGTATGAAAATAAACAAATTCCAAGCTGGAAGGGTTTTGCCTGATTAACAATAATATTTCAGGGCTTCATATGAGTGTGAAATTACCTGGGACTATTCCAAAACACTGGATATTCTTCTTCTCTTTCTGCAAATGATTTTTCTCAGGGTTTCTCTTTGGCAGGGACTTAGGCTAAGATTGCTTTGGGGCCCTTGGACCAGCGGGGGTCCATCTGTTGGTTGTTCTGATCTACAAACAACATTTCTTCTCTCTGAAACTATTTCAACTCTTCCTAAGAATTTAGGCCCAATAGTAGAATGTCTTGTGATGAACTTTACAAATCTCATCAAACATGCTAGAGGGGTGAGTAAATCAGTGCTAGCAGGTGCCTGGTTGACATAGCCAGATACTTCTCAGAAGCCAATTGCTGTGGTTTTATGTCTCTAACTGAAGACAGAATCAGACCTGCTAATTGGCAGAAAAAGACGGCAGGAAGCAGATGAGCATCTGACCTCCGTTGCACTGCTTTGAAGGTCTCAGCTGATCAGTCCTGGCAGGTTGTTAATCTGCTCAGGCAAGACAAACCCCAGGGCCAGCTCTCTTTGGCGCTGCATGCTGAGAAGTCTACTGTAGTAGATTTCTTCATAGGAGAACCCTGTTCTGTGTGATGTAAAGAATAGTAAGCATTATCTACAGAGGAAGGACAAACAGAGGTCCTGAGAAAGTGGAAGTTTATGCAAATGGAAGAGCTAGTTCTACAAGGAACTCCAATTCCAGTGCTCTTGGTCTAATATCCATACTATCTTTATCATGGGTGGAGAGTAGAACTATGACCTGGGTAGACATGAGATCTCCATCATCACAGAAATTGTTTATTAGGTGCTTACCATATGCAAGGCACATTGTTAACAGAAAGTTGCAAGAACCAGTCCCAGGTCTCAGCAAGAAGGACCAGAAGGTGATGGCTAATAACAGGGGGAGTTTGAAGGGAAGATGGGTTTGGACAAGGCAGGAGAATCAGTGACCTCTTAATATGTGAAGATATGTTTCTCTCAAGCATAGAGTGGGCACTTGAGTTTAAATGTGCCCACAAAAGTTTTATGGTGTTGGATCTTTGTTTTAGTCTTGCCTTTAATTTTAAGAAAAATTTCCTCTGTAGGCTCTGATGATAGAGAGGGCGCTTATTGATCCATTTACTTGGTAACTCTCTGGGTTTGCCAATTGACAGTTGAGTGGCTTTAGAACAGGAAAATAGAACAGAGCACAAATCACCTGACAATTTGCAGCAAATATATTATTAGAATAGTCAAGTTAATTGGCTGATGCAATTAATTTCTTCTGCTTTTAATGGCTTAAAAATCCTTCAAATGCACTGTATTTTCTATTTGTTTTCCCAGTGACATGCTATACTACACTGGATTGCTTTAAATCCCATCTGGCCTGAGTCAAGGATGGTTCCACATGAATGGATCAGTTATTTGCTACAAATTGAAAATGACTATTTTCTATAAAGAGGAACCTTTTGCAATATTCTTCTCTGCCAGGGCTGCCATCTACAGCTCAACAAGGTACAGACTGGGCAGCTCCGCAAGCGTCACTGGGGATTGTGCAATGTTGCAGCCCTGTAAGTGATTCATAAAATTGAAATGGCTCTATTGACTCCTAATTAGCAAACACATCGTGATAAACTGTAGTGTGGTCTTCCCAGATTGTCTAACTCCTGATTCTCTTCTGCTTTAACCTATATGTGTTATACAGAATGACTGAGGCAGGACAAGGTGATGCCCTGTACAGGTATATCAGTTAGGATTTGATCAGGGAAGTAGGACAACTCTGAATGATACAGAATAAGGGATCTACTATAGAGATTAGATCTCACACAAGGATGGGAGGTGGTGAAGAAATCTATGGAAATCTATTGCCTCTATATCTGGTGTGGACCTGAAGTCATTGCAGGCCAACAGGACCAGCTGTTAAGATAGTAAACTAGACATGAAGTGGAGGAGAGCATGGTCATACTGGAACCTGTGAGGACAAACCAGAACCTACCTAGGCAAATTGCAACCTGCCTCTGTCTCTCACCATCTCCAACCTCAATGCCTTGGAGACTTGAAGAAGTAAGTACCTTTGCCATGAAGCTGTATATGCAATGGGCCCAGGGCTTGGAGAAATTGGAGGAAGAGATCCAGCAGGAGGCGCTGTGGACCTGGTTGCTGCTCCATGAGCAGGCACCCCGGTGACAAGAGGTGTAAACTACCACAGAACCTGGTGCTTTTTTGGTTTGTTTTTTAATTGAAGTATAGTTGATTTACAATGTTGCACCAATCTCTGCTTGCAGACAAAACACAGAAATGACCTAAATGTCCATCGACGGATGAATGGATAAAGAAGATGTGGTACAAATATACAATGAAATACTATTCAACCATAAAAAAGAACAAAACAATGCCATTTGCAGCAACATGGATGCAACAAGAGATTATCATACTAAGGGAAGTAAGTCAGAAAGAGGAAGACAAATACCGTATGATATCAGCACCTGATGCTTTGTACCAATCTTCAGGGTGCAATACCAACATCACTTTTGTCTTCTAAATCTTGTGCAAATTTTTCCTGTGGCCCTTCTTTAACTGGGGGCCATAGAGGATGGGAATTTGGGGAAATGTTCCAACTCGGCTAAGTTGACCTAATATAAAACCAACATAGCAGATGTGTGGAAGACACAGTGACTCACTTTATATTTTTTGGTAGAGAGGGCAAAGCTAGGTGGCACACATATAAATATGTTAACTTGCTGTTCTCGCTAAATGAGTCAGTCGCAGTGAAACAATAACTGATTTGAGTAGACATATATTAACGGTATAATTTTATTTTAAAAACTGCTATTCTATTCACTTCCAAAATGAGCCAGAGCTAATGTTCCTTAGATTCACAATTTTTTCTCAAAATTAAATTATTAAAGCGGCTTCAGAAATTCATCTTGGCCACTCCTTTATTACCTGCACTGAGCTAGATTACACTGCATTCATTTATTCAGCAAACACATACTGATCTACCATTGATCCACATTCTGAGGCTAAAAAGATGATCAAAATACAGTCAAAATACAGATCAAAATACAGCTGACTCAGGTCAGCTAGTCATTACAACACTGGTTGAGATGTCCTCAACCTGAAGGGCAGTACCAGGTGATATAGGGGTGTCTGGGAAAGCTTCTCTGGAGAGACAAATCTGAACTTAAATCCAGCCTTGGTTGAGAAACAGAATTTTTATTTTAAGAGGAACCTGAAAGACGAGTCAGTGAATGTGAATAAACTTGAAACGCCCACTCATTTTAACCTCTTCTTCCTGACCTCAGAATGACTTTCAGGAAGGGGAGCCATTCATCTCCTCCACTGGAAACAGCAAAGAAAATAAAAGCAAAGCATTGTGCTTTCTACAGTCACTAATCACTAGAAAAGAAAGGAGGTTGATGTATCACCCTTTAGAAAGTCAAACTTGGTGTTCTGGGGCTTCCCTGGTGGTGCAGTGGTTGAGAGTCCGCCTGCCGATGCAGGGGACACGGGTTCGTGCCCGGTCTGGGAAGATCCCACATGCCGCGGAGCGGCTGGGCCCGTGAGCCATGGCCGCTGAGCCTGCGCGTCCGAAGCCTGCGCTCTGCAACGGGAGAGGCCACAGCAGTGAGAGGCCCACGTACCGCAGAAAAAAAAACAAACTTGGTGTTCTGAGTCAGATCATTCCTAAAAGTGAAAAACAGAAAAATTGCCTAATGGTGATAATAAAAATAGGTAAGACAGGTTGAACCTTTTAGGCCAAGACTCACAGGGTGTTGCAATATTTGGGGACCATCTCGGATTCTGAATCTGGTCCCCAGCACTGCAATTTGAAAGTCTTGGTTTTGCTATTTCTATCCCAATGATCAGGCTCTAAGGAATTGATTTATGTCCCAAAGACATGGAAGATTGATTCATAAACCCAATATTAAGTTATAAATCTAAAGGTTCTTAATGATCTTCAAATGAGAGTAATGTAGTTGGACATTCTTTAGAGATATTTGTATCAAGATTGATGGATTACACTTCTTTACTGTAGAAGCATTTGTTTTTATCTAAAAAATGTGATGGGCCATTTGAAACAGACGTCCCCCCCTGCCCTTTCCCCGCAACCTCTCTCTTCAACTGGGAATCACAGAAGAAAATTGTGCTGTGTGCGGGCTTATCAGTTCATCCAGGAATGGTGATAGGGTTCTATCCTGCTTGCAGGCTCTAGTATGTAACAATAAACTGATTATGAAGAAATTTTTATCAGAGAAGCAGGAGGAAGTTGTGGAAGTTTGAAGAGAGCAGAGAAGTTTTGAAATAGTCATTATGGAGAAGGGAGAGTGAACTGACCAGGGATAGTGATGGGAAGATGGCTGGGGAGGGCAGTGGTCTTAAACTTATCCATCTTCCTTAGGAACTAATCCATGTCTGTCCACAGGTGCCCAGAGAAGGCAGGTGTTTGGATTCACGCAGGATTGAGCTCTGCCCGGCAAGCAGGTACAAGGGGATGAAGGATCGTTGTATGCCCTGCTCCACATCCCAGATAAACTTTATTCGCCCAGCTCTGAGGACTTCATTATCCATATCTCAACAAACACTGAATTCAAAATGAAGCATCTTTTCTCTCTAACCACTGGACAAAATTTAAATGTTCTTTCCTAAACACAGATGAATGGACAAGTAAATTTAGCCAAGACTTCCTGCTGAGTTTTAAAATACTAATTTCCAAAACACTTGGATTTTGGAGAAAAGTGTTTTCACATACAAGGCTTTGTAGTACTTCTAGCTATTTTGTGTCTTGGACTTTATTTAAAATCTAAAGAAAATTGTAGCCATGTAAACATTTACAGAAATTTCCAAATGAGTTTAGTCATGAAGTCCAGGTTAAGAGCTCATTAGACATTTTATTAACATTAACTGGTATTTTTGCCTCCAAACATTTACTGCCCTTCCAGCAGCATGATGATTTCATTCTGAGGAATAGCTTCTCTCCCACTCTGGGTCCTCTCGGTTCGGAAGTAAAGCAAGATACTCTATCCTCTCATAACCAAGAGGTAGTCACAGGTCCAAGCTAGACCAATCACATGTTTTCCCTGTATGCTCAAACACTAGCCAAGTTACAAAGATGACCGGGTAGGAAGGTGGTAGGTAAGATGGCTGGAATGCATAAATTCATTTTGGACAATTAGAAAGAAAATTTACTTAATTAGCGTTAAGTAGTAAGAATTATGAGTCTGAAACAATCATCCGTTTACTCATTCCACAAACAATTATTGAATGCCTACCCTGTACCAAGCAGTTCATCCAGGGCGGAACTGATGTGTAAGAAGTAAATGGACAGCTACAATACCACATAGTAAGTTGTACCAGGGGAGAAACAGGTGCTATGGGGGCTCAGAGAAGGGGCGGGACTAGGTGCTCATAACTAAGATATGAAAGACGCCATCAAGTAGTGGCTTTCTGAGCCCAGTTTATGGGAAAATGAAGGAATTAGGCACTACAAAGCTAAAAAAAAAAAATGAAGGTCGGGGACCAAGCCTCAAGGGGAACGCCCAGGGAGGGGGACAATGGATGGACGTTGAAGATGAAGAAATAGGTGAAGACAAAGAAGAGAAATGGCAGTTCTCAAGCTTTACTACACAGGAGAATCTGGGGAGCTCACTTAAAATGCAGCTTCCTGGATCCTACTCTCCCAAATTCTGATAGAGTAGGTTTGGGACAATGCCAACGAAGCTGCATTTCTAAGAAGCATCCCAAATGATTCTGACTCAGGTGGTGGCTTCTGACCTCACTTTGAAAAATACCTTGTGTTGTTAAAAGTCCCCATCACAATATGGTCTCCTCTGCTTTCCCACTTCACCTGGATCTTCCCCATGATCACATTTACACATCTTTCTTGGCACTCAAGTGAACAGGTATTTTGTAAATTTCTTCTAAAAAGATGCTCTCTTTTAAAAAGTCTTC
Organism: Orcinus orca; assembly: GCF_937001465.1. NCBI lineage: Eukaryota > Metazoa > Chordata > Mammalia > Artiodactyla > Delphinidae > Orcinus > Orcinus orca. The sequence continues at coordinate 70,134,055 of NC_064570.1, forward strand.
AACATTTTGGAAACACGATGCATTGGTGACTGAAGCTCTGCTAACACCCCTCTCTGTCTTTGCTGCCTTTTCCTGTCCTTGGGGAGCAGGGTCTAGACACCAGGTTCTGTGGAGCCCAGATGTGAGCTGCTCCCTGGGTAACATGGATGCTATCGGCAGGATAGAAAATGTGACCTTTGTCCCAAGGAGTCTATTTCTCAGCTCATATCCCCTCTTCCCCAGTACCTTCTGTGACCCCTCCGGAGCATGTGAAACTCTCTCTGTAAGCAAAGTAGGCTAGCATCCTGGCTTTGATTGAAAATTGGAGCAATGGAAGGCGTACTGTGAAGCAGTAGCTCCCCACAGCAAGGGTAGACCCTAAAGTATGATTTATAGTTACGCCACTCTCTTCTGTAGTTTACAGACCTCTTTCCCTGAGCAGGGAGTTAAACATGTCTTATTAACACTGGCAATTTTAGCACTTCCTTCCTCATGTCGTAATAGTAACTTCTCTAAGGTTTCTTGTTCGGGAACCAGCAGAAGTTATTGACAGACTGTAGAATCTTGCTGCGGGCCTTCCCAGGGCTGTCCGCTAATTAGCCCGGCTGAGTAAACTTGGTGAAGCCTAAAATTCAAACACACTTTAAAACATACTGCATTTTAAATGCGTTTTGAATGAATCAGATCTGTATTTCAAGAGACTTTATTTTTTTTATTTTTTATGACCTTTTTAAAACACGCATGTATGTAATGAGAATTACATAATAGACCCTCTGAGCTCCATTACCCCAAATCAAGGAATATCCTGATTTTTCCATCTTACTTCTGTTTTTTGGATTACTTTTTTTTTTTTAAACTGAAATATTTGAAAACAAATCCCATCCAGTGTTGCTTCATCCTTACATATGTTGAACATATTTCTTTAAAAATGGGCATTTTCTTATCTAACTACGGTGTCATTATCTCTTTTAACAACAATAATTCATTGATATCATCTGGTACCTGATCCATAATTAAAATTCCTGAAATGTCTCAAAATGTCTTTTTGCAATTGGTTGGTTAAAATCGGTTTCACAATGAGATCTACCTTTTAATGACTTCATTTTAGAGTTGGGTTTATGAACTCAGCCAATCTAATCATAAGGTGTTTTTTTCCTTTCTTTCTTTTGGTTTTGTTTTTTTTTTTTCTGAAACAAGCACAAGATACTGCATTGGTTCTTTCTGCTACCCTCTTTCCTCCAGAAACTTTAGGATCAAGAAACGCAACCTCTTTTCTCATGCCATCTTGCATTTCCTGTCTGTGAGGCTTAACTTTAAGACAGGATTAATATGAAGTCACATTAAACTACCTTCAGACTCCCTGAGCCTCCCTTGCGGTTATTTATGATGAAAATAGGTGGGAAGTTTGTTGTCAGCTCTGTATCCTGTGAAGGAGCTTAGCAGTGTTTCTACATACCCCTCCCCCTGAACCACATTTCTGCAATATAAAGTGATGGGGCAATAGGAACCCGATGTTCTTTTTTTTAAGGCTACATTCTCCAGAACCCCCTGGGACCTGCCACCCTGTTCAGACATTTCTAGTTAAGGCCAGCGTCAGAATGACATGGTACAAGTTTTCAGCATCAGCTACCCCTGATTCAAATACTCTGTCCTCACTAACTGTACCAGCAAATAACTAAATGTCTTCGAACTTCAATGTTCATATCTGTAAAATGGGTATAATGATGCCTATATTAGAGGTGAATTTGTGAGGATAAAATGGGGTAACCTGACTCACCTTGAGGCATAACTGCATTGTGGGCACTTAAATGCGACTTCCTTCCTCTGCCTCCTTTCCTCTTAAACTACTAAAGAAATAGGAAGCCTTTGACAACTTCTTACAAAATGTGTCGTGTGGCCCTTAATCTGCTTTGAAGTACTTTCTTGGAGGGATTTCTCTTCACCTGGTAAAGTTACCCTAACTTGGCAAAACTGACATGCAAATGGGACGGCTGTTACTGGTTTGAGGAGATAATACATGTAGACAGTGGATGGCTTAGAGACAATTTACATGCTGGTTTAGCAGACAAGCCTCCCAAGGCCTCTTTATATCCACACTGGCCAACTGCAGCTTAATCTGACAAGGATAATGTGCAGAATGTAAATATTACCATTTGTTCCATGTCATCTCAGATCAGACACTAATTTGCAAATGTAATTTATCATGTGTAAAGAAAACCAAAATGACAGCTCTTACCAGTATTTGGTATTTTTGTGTTAACAATAGTTCATTTATGATTGTTATTGTTTCAGGCAGAAAATATGTCTCAATATGTTCTGCGGACAATGTGGGCTTTTATATCTCAAACCTCTGCTAGCCTTTTCCATCTTCTCCCTTGTTGTACACTATTACCTAGGCTGGTCTTTTGCTTGTTCCTCTCCACTACACTTTTATGCAGCTGAAGGAAATGTTGTGCCAATATTCCAAGTTCCGGGATCTGTTTTGGATGTAGGCTAACATGAAGACTGAGGGTCACATTTGATCTAAAGTGCATTTTGTCTGTTTTCACTAAGGGTCTCCATCATAAAGGAAATACATAGAGCAGCGAAATTATTGAAAAAAACTGGCTAAAGCCAAAATATAGATGAATTCAGGCTGGCCAATTTGTGACACTCAACTTCAAGCGCTAAACAGTGGGTTCACCGAGAAGCCACAGTATCCAAATCGACTAGGTCTTACGCACCACAGAATATTAAATCTGCCCCCAAGGCAAAACCATCTATCTGTGTGGAGGAAGAGGGTTCACTATGTTTTTTATATTAAGTGGGTTCCCATTAGTTCATAATTTGTTATTCTTTCTTCCTCCTCTTCATGTCTCTTTAAAAGTTGGCAGAAGATTCTATGTTGGCAAGTTGATAATCTCTTTTATCTTCGTAAAACCGCTGCCGTACCTTGCCCAGCAAGCTGTAGAAAGATCAATGTGTCCTTATGTGACTGCTGGTGAGTTAGATGCCAGGAAAGAGGGAGGGCAGAGAATTGCCACTGGCCCTGGCAGTCCTTGTTTCAGAGTGGAGGCCTGCCAATCCCAGTAAAACACTCATGACATTTCAGAAGAACTACGGGATCTTTCTGCCTCATTTCTCACATGGAAAAATAGGAAGAATCAAGTATCCCCATCTGGAAGGAATATGTTTTTGTTTATCTTTAATTGAAAACAATGTTCCACCATAGAATTTATACCAGGTCCTGTGCTTCTCCCAGTGGTGAATGGCACAGGAGATAAGAATAGAAAGGGTCCGGGAGGGGCCCGGGACTGCAGATAACACTTTTGTCATCCTGACTGGAAAAGCTTGTACAGCTGCTTTGATTCAGTAAAGCTAAATTTCTAAGATTTCCTTGACCTTTACTTAAACTGCTTTTGAGACAGTCTATTTTTATTATCGCCTGATGAGCTAGATGGAGCTTATAAATTAATCTCAGTGTGAATAAATCATTTAAAAGTGCAAGATAACCGACAAAGAGTTCTGAGCTGAGAATTATCACCTGGGTGATGGCAACAATGTAAACATTATTCAAGGAGCCAGAAGTTGGATTTTGTATATTTTGTGCTAGTTCCTTAATTGTTGCGGACAATGGTTGTTTCAGACATGCATTTGGGAAGACTCACTAGTATTAACATAACTTGTGTGAAGCTCTTGTGAGTCCTTGCATGAAAAGTCTTAGCTTTGGAGTGGGCTGAATTTTCTTCCAGAACATCAATGTCCACAGGGGCTTTTCTTAGAGCTTTGCAGTGGTTTTTGAGATAAAGTAGATACCACCACCATCAACATCAACAATGACAACAACAACAGAAACAAAAAATCTCTACATAACTCCATAGGGCAAAGGATTAGGAACCTGGTAAAATGAAGATTACAGTGAAACAGAGAGCGATTACAACTCTACATTTCTGCTGAACATAACTAAAATTCAGTCTCTTTGTTAGCCTGGGGAGGGTAGCTTGTCGTAATGGATATAATCTGAAATCCACACAAAAGTATTTGGGACTTGTGCCATTGATTATTTATTCAACCTCACTTTATTATTAAAAGATGTATGTTGCATAGTCTTCTTGATTTGCTATTATTTGTTAAACATATACTACCCTCCATTATGTAAAAATAAAACAAGCTCAAACCTCCCAAGCATGATTTTCTCTTAAAATAAACTACATTATAGTCTAATCATCAATCATTTTACAGATTCCAATCATTTTACATTTTATAGACTACTTTCATAGTTTCTTAATTCCTACAACAAATAAATATTGAGTAGGATATGGCCAAGTTGCAGAGTAGGAAGAACTCAGGCTCACCTCCTCCCACGGGTCCACCAAAATTACGACTATTTACAGAACAACCATCTATGAGAACTATTTGAAAGCTGGCAGAAAACATTTCCCACAACTCATGATAAAAAGAAGGAACCACTATGAGATGGGTAAGAGGGACAGAGACACAATATAGTCAAGACCCACACGCACAGACAGATGACTCACAAACATATAACCACAACTGCAGATATTCTCCTCAAGGAGTAAGTGTTCCAAGACCTACACTGGCCTCCCCAGCCCAGGAGTCCTGCACTGCAAAGACAAGTACCCAGGGCGTCTGGCTTAATGCATGTCTGCCTTTGTGTACACCAGAAGGGCTTGCATATGAGAGAGCCAGAGAGCTGCAGGAAACAGAGGCTCCGCTCTTAAAGGGTGTGCCCCAGACTTCACATACTCCAAGGCCTCACACAGAGACAGTAATTTGAAAAGACCTTGGGTCAGCTGCACTTGCTGATCTTGGGGAGCCTCCTGGAGAAGCAGGAGGCAACCAGGACTCCTCCTGGGCACAGAGAAGCAGACAGCAGCAGTTTGTAGAAGCTCGTGTACCACAAGGACACTGGTGCTGGCAGGAGCCATTTTGGAGTCCTCCCTCTAGCCTACTAGTGCTGGGGGCTTACCCACCCTACCACAGGGCTGAAAGCAACCTCACGGCAAGCCAGGCCCCACAGCCAGCCACACCGGAACACTGCTGCACTGCACAGCAGGCTAGCAGCCACTCCATGAGAAAAGGCCTGTCAACCAACGGGACCACGGGTCAGCCCTGCTGACAAGCACACCCACAGCAGCCATTCCATCACCACAGAAGGACCCGTGCAGCCCACATAGGCTGTACCCCCAGACATAGAGCTCTGACAAAAAGAGGGGTGTGTACCGCCAAGATGCATAAGACATCTCCTGTATAAGGCCGCTTCTCCAAGATCAGGAGATATAACTGACCTACATAATACATAGAAATAAACACAAAGAATTTGGCAAAATGAGGAGACAGAGGAATATGTTCCAAACGAAGGAACAAGACAAACCCCTAGAAGAAGAACGAAGTGAAGTGGAGATGAGCACTATAGCCAGCGGCACCCTGATACCAAAACCAGACAAGGGATCGCAGAAAAAGAAAATTACAGGCCACTATTACTGATGAACATAGATGAAAAAATCCTCGACAAAATGCTAGCAAACCAAATTAAACAATACATTAAAAGTATCATATACCATAATGAAGTGGGATTTATCCCAGGGAGGCAAGGATGGTTCAGTATCTGAAAATCAATCAATGTGACATACCACACTAACAGGCTGAAGAATAAAAATCCTATGAGTATCACAATAAATGCAGAAAAACGTTTTGACAAAATTTAAAATCCACTTATGATAAAAACTTTCCACAAAGTGAGTATAGAGAGAATATACCTCTACATAGTAAAGGCCATAATGACAAAACCACAGCCAACATCATACTCAACAGAGAAAAGCTAAAAGCTTTTCCGCTAAGATCCGGAACAAGACAAGGATGTTCACTTTTATTCAACAGAGTATTAGAAGTCCTAGCCACAGCAATTAGACAAAGCAAAAGAAATAAAAAGAATACACTTTGGAAGGGAAGAAGCAAAACTGTCACTGTTTGCAGATGATGTGATACTATATATAGAAAATTCTATAGATGCCACCAAAAAGCTATTAGAACTAATAAATGAATTTAGTAAAGTTGCAGCATACAAACTTAAAACATAGAAATATGTTGTGTTTCTATACATTAATAATGAACCAGCAGAAAGAGAAATTAAGAAAGCAATCCCATTTACAATTGCATCAAAAATAATATACCAAGGAATAAACGTAACCAAGAAGGTAAAAGACTTGTACTCAGAAAACTATAAGACATCGATGAAAGAAATTGATGACACACATAAATGGAAAGATATATTGTGCTTGTGGACTGAAAGGATTAATAGTGTTAAAATGACCATGGTACCAAGGCAATCTACAGATTTAATGCAGTCCTAATTGAAATATCAATGGCCTTTTCAGAGAACTAAAACAAATAAGTCTAAAATTTGTTTGGAAACACAAAAGACCCCCTAATAGCAAAAAGCAATCTTGAGTAGGAAGGACAATGCCTGATGTATCACACTCCCTGGTTTTAAACTATACAAAGTTACAGTTATCAAAACGGTATGGTACTAGCACCAAAATAGACACATATATCAATGTAGCAGAATAGATAACAGAGAATTGAACCCACACTTATATGATCAATTGATCTATGACAAAGAAGGTAAGACTATACAACGGGGAAAAGACAGACTCTTCGATAAATGATGTTGGGAAAACTGGACAGCTACATGAAAAAGAATCAAATTTGACAACTTTCTCACAACATATAGAAAGATAAACTCAAAGTGGATTAAAGACTTAAATGTAAGACCTGAAACCATAAAACTCCCAGAAGAAAAGACAGGCAGTATGCTTTTCAACACTGGTCTTAGCAATATTTTTGGATATGTCTTCTCAGGCACGAGAAACAAAAGCAAAAATAAACAAGTTGGACTGCATCAAACTAAAAAGATTTTGTATAGTGAAGGAAACTATCAAAAAATGAAGAGGCAGCTTGCTGAATGGAAGAAGATTTTTGCAAATGATATATCCAATAAGGGATTAATATCCAAAATATGCAAAGAACTCGTACAACTCAACATCGAAAAAACAAACAACTCAATTAAAGAATAGGCAGAGGATATGAATAGATATTTTTTCAAAGAAGAGATACATGTATCTGGGATATCAAAAAGATAACAACTAACAAACATTGGCTAGGATGTGGAGAAAAGGGAGTCCTTGTGCACTGTTGGTGGGATGTAAATTGGTGCAGCCACTATGGAAGACAGTATGGAGTTTCCTCAAAAAATTAAAAATAGAACTGGCATATAATCCAGTAATTTCACTTGTGGGTATTTATCCAAAGAAAACAAAACACTTGCACTCCAGTGTTCATTGCAACATTCTTTACAATAGCCACTATATGGAAGCCACCTAAGTGTCCACTGATAGAAGTATGGATAAAGAAAATGTTTTACACACACACACACACACACACACACAATGGAATGTTACTCAGCCATGGAAACATGAAATCTTGCTATTTGCAATGACATCAATGGATATAGAGGGTATTATGCCAAGTGAAATAAGTCAGACAGAGACAGACAGATGCCAGATTATCTCACTTGTATGTGGAATGTAAAAGCAAAACAAATAAACAAGCAAAAGCAACTTGTAGATACAAAGAACAAACAGGTGGTTGCCAGAAGGGAGAGAGTGAAGGGGTGGGCAAAATAGATGAAGGAGATTAAGAGGTATAAATGTCGAGTTATATAATAATTAAGTCACAAGGATGTAATATACAGCATAAGGAATAGTAATAACTTGGTACAGGGAAGACAGTTACTAGTTTTATCATGGTGATCATTTCACAATGTATGCAAATGTCAAATTATTATGTAGTGCACCTGAAAGGAACATAGTATTGTACATCAATGTGAACTGTATTTCTTTTTTTTTTTTTTAAAGCATATAAATAAGTAGATATTGAGCATCTGGGCCTCAGTTTCCTATCTGCAAGACGGAGACAAAACAATACCTACAAGTGCAAGATTGTTTTGACTTTGCATGAGATAAAATTTGTAGAGCACTTATAATAATTTTTATTTTTTATTTATTTATTTTTTAAGATTTGTATTGGAGTATAGTTGATTTACAATGTTGTGTTAGTTTCAGGTGTACAGCAAAATGAATCAGTTATACATATTCGTGCATTCGCTCTTTTTTAGATTTTTTTCCCATATAGGTCATTACAGAGTGTTGAGTAGAGTTCCCTGTGCTATACAGTAGATTCTCATTAGTTACCTACTTTAAATATAGTAGTGAGTTTATGTCAATCCCAAACTCCCAATTCATCCCTCCCCACCCTTTCCCCCTCATAACTATAAGATTGTTTTCTATGTCTGTGACTCTATTTCTGTTTTGTAAATAAGTTCATTTGTACCATTTTTTTAGGTTCCACATATAAGTGATATCATATGATATTCGTCTTTCTCTGTCTGGCTTACTTCACTTAGTATGATAATCACTAGGTCCATCCATGTTGCTGCAAATCACATTATTTCATTCTTTTTTATGGCTGAGTAATATTCCATTGTATATATGTACCACATCTTCTTTATCCATTCCTCGGTTGATGAAAATTTAGGTTGCTTTCATGTCCTGGCTATTATAAATATTGATTTTTAGATCATTATTGTAAATAATGATTTTTAGATCATAGTAAACACTCTGTATGTTCATGATTTTCCTCAACATTTATTCTGAACACAGAATTATTGCCAAGGTAGGGTGTGGTGCTGCAGATATTAAAAATCATAAATTGTGAATACTTTTCTCTGTGATACAGCTAGGAAGGGATACCAACCAATATGAAATAAGTAGGAATAAAGACCTGGAGCCAAATTATTATAACAAGATGAGGATCAACATCTGGGAGTGGGGAGTTAGTCTGAGTTGGTATATTTAGGAAAGTCCTATTAGAAGGGAGATATAAGACTCTTTCTGAGGGATAGGATGGATTGAAAAGAAAGGACAGGGACACTGCAGACCTGGTAGCACAAGATCAAAGACTTTATGTAGGGTGAATGGGGCATTTTTAGGATCAGAGGGGAGCCTTACTTGAGTAGAGACTGCATTGAGGGAGGGAGTACAGGCTAGGCTGGGAAGTACTGGGAGAGGAGATTCTTTGGATAGGCACGCTGTGAGACTATGCATGCCAGATTGAGGAATTTGGACTTGACCCTAAAGGCAGTGGAGAGCTACTAGAGAATTTTGAGCCAGAAAGAAACCAGATAATAATAGTCCTTTACAAAAGCTATTGTGTGAAATGAGAGACCCTAGAGGAAAGTGCAAAGATGAATACGTAAGTTAAGGCACAAAAGGATCAAGATTTAGATCTTAAAAATAATATTTGGGAATTAATAATGACCCATTTCTAAAAATTTCTTAGGCATATGTCTTTGAATCCACCCTGTGAATTAAATTACCATCCATGGGCTTCCCTGGTGGCGCAGTGGTTGAGAGTCCGCCTGCCGATGTAGGGGACGCGGGTTCGTGCCCCGGTCCGGGAAGATCCCACATGCCGCGGACCGGCTGGGTTCGTGAGCCATGGCCGCTGAGCCTGCGCGTCTGGAGCCTGTGCTCCGCAACAGGAGAGGCCACAACAGTGAGAGGCCCGCGTACCACAAAAAAAAAAAAAAAAAAAAATTACCATCCATATCTTACCAGTGAAGAACTTCAGGTAGAGAGAGTTTGAATGACAGAGTCACACTTAGTCTTATTCATTAAATATTTATTGAGTGCCTGCCATTTTCCGGGTTATATGTTATGGCTAGTGACGAAATTGAACCACAAACACAAACTCTAAGAAAAATTATACTGTGAGTGTAGACAATTGGGAAATGCTTGTAGAAAGAGTGATTGACTAAAAAGGAGAATGAATAAGCCACATTACTTATAATGCTTTGGAGTGGTTTCATATCAAAAAATAACCAAGCATGCCGTTAGCCTTCTAATTCAACAAGTATGCACACTCTGTTCTTAGTTTTATCCACTTCGACCTACCATAGGTCAAGCATATCTGAATAGCCACTTGGAGGATACAGGAGTTTTCTGTTACTGTTTTAACAAATTTCCACAAACTGTGGCTTAAAATAATTCATCGTATTATCTCAAAGTTTTGTAAGCCAGAAGTCTGATATGGATCTCACGAGGGTAAAAACTAGGTGTTAACCAGGACTGCACTTCTTTCTGGAGGCTCCAGGGCAGAATCTGTTTCCTTGTTCATTCTGGTTGTTGGTAAAAATCAGTTCCTTGTGATTGTAAGACTGAGGAGCTGAAACCTGGCTGTCAGCTGAGGGCTGTTCCCAGCTTCTGGATGCTTATGGCCCCTTTCCTTCTATTTCAAAGAAATAGTGGTTTGACTCCTTCTCACACTTGACATCTCTCCTGCCTCTTCTTCTACCACATCTCTCTGACTCTGACTAACCACTTTTTCTGTATTTAAGGGTTCATGGGATTACACTGGCCCATGTAGATAATCTGGGATAATCTCCCTATTTTAAGGTCATCTAATTAGTAAACTTAATCACAACTGCTAAGTCCCTTTTGACTATAACCTAACATATTCATGGGTTCTGGGAATAGGGTGGGGACATCCTTGGGGAGTCATTAGTCTGCCTTCTACAGAGTGAAATGAAGCAACAACATTTAATGGCTAAGATTAGGAGTAGATAGTTCTTTCATTCAGGATTGCTGAAGGCATGTTTCTTAACTTCATCTCCTTTTCCCATTCGTACACTCACTATACCATATTTGAGGAAGAAAAAACAGAGGTACATATTGCAAGAAATACTACTTTATTTAAATGTTGAGGCTTTATGGACCAGGCAAAATGTCCTTTATGTGTGAGGAGATTTGCATGTTCAGGTGATGCATTTGTTCATCTCAAGTATTTTCTACTGAATTCATGGCTTTTTACTGGCTACTGTGGATATATGCAAAGACAAACACTTACTCTCAAGTTGGTGATGTGGAAGATGTGATTAAATGGGCAAATGAGTTACTACAGTTCAAAGAATCCCTTCCTACTATACGCTACCATAATGGAAGTACAATGCATTGTGGCGAATAGACGATAAAAAGATTATCTTCCATCTGCGAAATCAGGGGTTAATTCATGGCATTCGGGTATGGAAGGGAAGAATAGGCAGAGAAGGAAAGAGGCTTTTTGTTGGGGTAAGTTTGGCCAAGCAAAGTTGAGAGCTGTGTATCTTTAAGTACTTGGAATTCCTTCAGACTGAAAAAAAAAGGGGCTAGGTAAAAAGGTTTAATAGGATGAAAAATGAAGTGTTATATAGATTGGAAAAAAATACCTCAGTGGGTCACATTTGTCAGGAACAAGACTTTCAACTTTTTTTCCCATAGAGAATGGGGAAACAACAAAAGCATTTGAGCAGAACAAGGGCAAGAATAGCGCCAGGCATCAGGAAGTTCCTAACGAGTGAGATGGAGAGAAGTAAGAGCCTGGAAGTGGGGAGACCTGCCAGAAAGCACTTATAGCAGGTCAGGAGAGAGATAATGAATGACTTCCTAATGAGAGTGGAGATGGTATGAACTTAAGAGAAAATGAGAAGGACATTGAGGATGTAGAAAAAAAAGGAATGTGGCAGTGATTAGAGGTGAAACAGAGGGAGAGAAATGTTAAGTCCAAGATAGTTCTAAAGTTTAGAGCCTGGACAGGAGGCTCTAGGAGAATAAAGAAGGAAATCAGGAGGAGGAAAAGTTGGGTAGAAGCGTGAAGAATGTGAGATTGGTTTGACCTGTGGATCCAGAGAAGCTGATAGAAAATTCAAATGATGTTTGATGTAAGGGAAAGTTCCAGCACAGATGAGATGAGGGCCAAGGAGAAGAATATCTACACTTATGGGGTGAGAACAAACTGATGATCAAAGAAGATGGAGAAGATTCATGGTGAGCACAATGGCATGGGAGGTTTTCAGAAAAGAATCTTATCCAAGATGCTGGGAAGACACTGAGGAGAAAAGCAGACATTGTAGGCAGACACCCACCTCCATTCCACATTTATGACTCCCCTTGTCTTTGGCAGGAGACTTTGGAGAGGAGAGAATCAAGGTGTCTGATCAATTTAAAGGATGAGTTTTTGATGCTGTTGAGTAAGCATTCTGAGAGTAGAATTTAACTTAACAAAAGGGGGAAAACCCATGGAATATGACAATGTTGGCAAGTTGTCTAAAGCCAGTTTGGGTGAGATGGAAGATTTTAACTCCTGAATTTTATTTACTTTTAAAAACATCATTTTAAACTTCTGAATAAGATAAGTACATTTATTGTTGTTGCTTTAGACTAGAAATTCTAGCAGTAGGATTCATATGCATGTGAATCTCCAATGTATATCCTATTATTAAATAACTTGAATTGTACCTATGGTTTCTTATGAGTGTAAAATGCCCAGTCCTGAATATTAACTGACAAGGCTATTGATTTGCCCACAGCATCCCAGCTGAGAGGACAGGAAGGACATTTTCTGATTTCTACCAGAGGCACCACCTGAGCAACAGGATTCAGAGATCCTCTGGTGTCCGACCGAAGAGTGGTCTTTGCGAATTAGTGAGCGTGAAAGGAATGTGCTGTGAGCCTCCATCTCCTGTTTATCTGGGAGGGAAGAGCAGATAGTGAGCTTGACAGTGAAATTCTAACCCTGAAAACTGATGAGATGCCAGCATTTTCCTGCCTCGCTGGGGCTGCCAAGGTATCTCTTCTTACTTCATAGGGGAGTGACTGGTATTTGAGCCCTGATAACAGCAATCTTGGTGGGGGGGACTGAGTCAGGGAGGAGATTCCAGAAAAGCAAATGGCTGAGGAAAGAGCGGGGGCCTGTGTGAGGACAGAAGTGCAGGACCTGGCTTCAGCTGCCACCGCGCAGGCAGGAGGGCAGGGCACCAAGGGGGGACGGCAAGAACATTCTTGTAGAGGATGACCAAGCACTTACATTTTTAAATAGGAGTGGTGAAGAGAAGAAGGAATTATGTTTGGTCTCTGGCCTAGAATCACACTGAACTTTGCTGAGGAATTTTTCATGTCACTGATGGTCAGCTGGGGCAGAGAGCCTGGGTTATGGAAATCCTGTCTGAACAGTTGCCTCTTGAAAATCAGATCTACATTCAATAATCCCAATGGGATAACCAAAAGGAAAGATTATATGTTAGCCTAAGATCTCTCAGAACACTATCTGTACACTACGTGGACTTTTCACAGGCAGTTGTATTTCTGTCCTTAGTAACTAAACACCATAGAACACTCTATGGTGACCAATCCTTAATTAGACCCTAAAAATTAAATTAAAAAGCTGTCTACCTTTTCCTCTTGGATTAGAGTGAACCCAAATCTGTATGGGAGGAAACACCAAGACAGAAGAGAGTGCGGGCTGCCATCCTAAAAATCAGCACAATATTTGGTGAATGTGTTTCTAAATTCTAGCTTCATTTGTCATATTTAGATGAATTTTAAAGAAGTCGTAAACTTGTTAGGCCCGCAGAAAGGGATACAATAGCACTGTGTACACAAACAGCAGCAAGAAGGAGAAGCAAAGGCTGGTGGGAGTAAGATATGGCATGGGCTCAGAGGATTTCCAACTGGCTCGGTGAGACCACAGTGCCAGCTTTGAGGCTGAACAAATTTAAATCTTGTGTCATCATAAATACTTTAATGATGGAAAATCAGCTTTAGCAATGGTATCTGCTCCAGGGATGCACATTTATTATCTTTCTGAGTAATACTAAAAGTCATCCTCTGATGACACCATAGTGTTCTTAGACAAGACGTACAGTGGGTTTGTACATCCTCACCCTCCTTCCTTTCAAAAGTCCCCCAGTGAGCCTGCTATGTTCTACTGAGTTGGGTATTTAGTCATTATTTCTTTCCCTAATCACTTTCCAGAGCTCCTTGCCTTCTTTTGCTGTTAACTTTTTGGCTGCAAGTGTCTGGATTTCCCTGGCAGAGGGCTTGGCAAATGTCAAATACCCATGCATTACATAAGCATTGGATGGGTTCATGGCTTCATTCTCCAAAATATCTCAGAGGCAGAAGGCATTTGCTTTTAAGATGCTAGTCTGCTGAAATTAAGAGGCAATGTTGTTTCCCTGAAAGATTTGTAATGAAGACAGAGAAGTGGAGTCAAATTGCTTATATATAGCAATTACATTTTTATTATGCTCATTCATTTGCTCACACTGATAATGTTCAACTCCACAGTTTGTGCTGAATTTCTGGTGATCTGCACCCATTTCTCCAAAAGGCTTGGGAAACATCCCCTGTTTTCTGTGAAACTCAAGCCCAGGTTCAGACATGGTTTAGCCACCAATCAGGCTTAGCACTATGTTAGTTGTTTATACCTCCCAGTGTCAGTATAACACACCAAGAAAGCCATTGCTTAGACAATTACTCTCTTTTTAGGACTAGATTAGATTAGAAATGCTTGTACTCAAAGAAGCACTGAGGATGGAGCGTGAGTTTAGTCGGTTGCCCAGTTAAAGATGTTAGACATGTCTTGGTCTACACTTGTGGTATCCCTCTATCAACTATATTTGTAATACTTTCTTCTCAAAAATATGCAAAACAGATATCGCATACATTTAACTGCTTTACCAAAGAAAATGAGAATTTTATTTAACTGAGAAGAAAAAAGGAGAATTTAAATGATCCTTAAGAGGGAAAAGCATATTTTGTTTGTGGATTGGTGTGGGCTGCTAAATTAATTTTAAAATGATTATAATAATTTCTATTGTATATTGAGCATTTGCCCTCTGCCAGGTATCATGCTTAAGACCTTTGTGTGCACACCATCTGAGGATCCTATGTGTTTCATGTCATTGAATTCTTATGATGATCATGAACTAAGTAGCATTATTATTTTCATTCTACATATGAGGAAACTGGGGTCTGAGAGAAGACTTGACCGAGTAAAGCCAGGACCCTTCACCTCCAGAGCCTGCCTGCTTACACCTTAGTTTGGCTGCTTTAGAAGCAAATTACTTAGAAGATACAAAGCAATATGTAAGGATAATTAAGTGTGTGTGCTTCTTGGCGAAAGTGAGTTTAGAAACTTACTAGTGGGTAAAGTATCTTATTATTAAAGATATTGTCAGGGGCTTCCCTGGTGGCGCAGTGGTTGAGAGTCCGCTTGCCGATGCAGGGGACACGGGTTCATGCCCCGGTCCGGGAGGATCCCACGTGCCGCAGAGCATCTGGGCCCGTGAGCCATGGTGGCTGAGCCTGCGCGTCCGGAGCCTGTGCTCCGTAATGGGAGAGGCCACAGCAGTGAGAGGCCCGCATACCGCAAAAAAAAAAAAAAAAAGATATTGTCAGGCCATTTCTTTCCTGTGCAACGAGGAAGGTGTTCAAGAAATAAATATTTCTTTTCATCCCATGCCTGGATTCTTTCCTCATCGTTCCAAGAAGTGTAATATCCTGTTTCTCTGAGCTGGAGAAAGGGAATTGTGGTTGGCAAGTTGACAGCAAGGTGACTAGTGGGATGTAGTGGCTGCTACGTTTCAGGGGACTCCTGCATCGCCATGATGGTAGCAAAGAATCCCCCAGTAAACTTCCTGCTCCACGTGATGTGAAGGTCCTAGCTCTGTCTCTTTGCTCACTGGGTCCTTTTGTTTGCCTGGGAGCATAGCTGGAACTCTCCCCAGAAAGTGCAGAATCACAGTGTCACTTTCTCTTTGATTCTAGTTTCCACAGGTGGGTCTTATTTTGTTTGAAATAGATGTATTCCTGAAAAGTTGAGGATAATCACATTTGAGCTTATTGATTTGTAATTGAAATGTAATGTGGTGATGCCACTGTTTCCATTTGTCTTCTTAGCATTGTTAAATGATAAAATTGCAGGGAACTTAATAGCTACAGATATTAAGATATTTGAAGGAATATTTGAAGGATATATATATATATATATATATATATATATATGAAGGAATATTTGAAGACATTTGAAGGAATGCTATGGTCATTGCTTTTCTGTGAACTTCTTGAAAGGTGAATAACCTCTCTTTTTTTTTTTTAAAGCTCTTCTTTCACTTAGTAAGATATCTCAAAACAGAATGTATCTCTGTATTAGGCTTCCAGACAATAGTAACTAGTACATTTTCACATACCACCTGTAAAGTTGGACATTTATTCATTTTCCCTAGTTCTCAGTTTCCTCATTGTAAGGGAGTAGGACATATTAGTCACAAGATTGTTGAGTGGATTTCTTGTACTGCAGTGTGCTCAGTACTGGCCCAATAAGTGATAGTTGTTTTGTTTTTTTTTAACATCTTTATTGGAGTATAATTGCTTCACAATGGAGATGCAAGAGGGAGGAGATATGGGGATATATGTATATGTATAGCTGATTCACTTTGTTATAAGTGATAGTTTTTAATAGCAATCAGTTTGAAATCCAGAAAGTTCTGCCTGAGAGTAGAGGTCTTTGATTTTAGTCTCAATTCCAGCACCTACTAACTATCTCTGTGACCACTGTTACTTCATTTCTAAAATGGGAGTGAGAGTTTACTTGTCCAAAATTTAAAGGACTGGACCAAAATATTTTTAGAGGTTTGTTCTAGGTCTAAAATTAGCATCTATAACCTCTAGAAAAGGCTTAATTCAATCAAACAGTTTAACTTGGGAACTAGTAATAACCAGTTGCTTGAGTAAACCTAGCACTTGTTTCTTCATTGTTTTATATCGTCTTGTAGTTACCACTGCCATTAAAGAGAAAGGGGATGGGCTGATTTCATGCGGGCTCATACACATGCATAATCCTTTTCTGTTTTATGTCAGTGGCATTTTTCCTAAGACCTTCATTCCTTTCAAATTCACCATACTTCTTCTTTTTCTTACCTTTTGGTTTTTGTTTTTTTTTCCCACCAAGAGGGCTGACTTAAAAAATGAGTTCAGCAGCTCAGCATATTTCAGAGTTGTGATTAATTCTGGGCGCTTGCTCATTTATTAAAAGCTCCAATTTCTCTCTCATCATCCTTTCCTCCTGATAGATTTGCCCTCCTAATACTCTTTAACCCTTTGGGTTTACCTTATCTCCCTTGGCACTTTTGCTTCTCTTATCTCTAACCTGTTAGACTTAACTGATGTAATTTGTTTTCCTTGGGTTTCCTCCTCCTCTGTAAAGACATGAATACTCACTCTAAATATTTCTCACCTCCTGCATTAGTCTTTGTCAGCTGAATCCTAATCTACCCCACTTTTCATGAAAGTTCATAGCCACGTCCAGACTCTTCTCTGCATTTTCACTCCTCTTCGCAGAGTGTCATATTATACTCAGCAAACCTAACTCCTGCAAATTTCTTTTAGATGCTGTTTCTCATTTTCTGATATGAAATTGGTCTTGGTAGCAGGTTTTCAGCAGAATAGTCCATTTCAGCTTTGAGCAAATATTCTCCCAAATGACTTGACCTGTACCTTGCTGAGCTGGCTAGACTTGGGATACGTTGTATGCGTAGTTTCTGGTCTCCCCCGTAGTCTGGTCTTGGGTAGGTCTCTATGTCTCTATGGTCTTCAGTATAATGCCAGATTGGATATATCATCATTTTCCAGACCTAAACGTCCTTGAAGACAACAGTCAGGTTCTAAGAGCATTTCTGAATTTTATTTCTAAGATTGCATAATCTCAAGTTTCTTTGCCTTGGGTTAGTAATTATTTCAAGTTACTGTGGGGTGAAGATCTTGGATCAGAAGCTCAGACTATATATGTATCCATATTTATATGGATCTTAGATGAAGAACATTGGCAGATATAGTTAATTATATTTAACATATTCAGTTCAATTGAACAATTTTTTCCAAAGCCATGGTCCACAGCTGAGATGTGGGAGAGGAGATAAAAGGAGTCTTGGCTGCAGGAGCACTTGGGAACTGCGGAACTCCAGGGTCCCAGAGATCTCTGCTGGTTCTTTGGTTGCATGAGTACATGGCTCATTTGGGGTGGGAATCTATCTACCGAGGAAGCTCTCAGGTCTCAGGGTCTTGACTCTAGTTCAGTGGTGGGATGGAAGCAGGAGATTTTGCTCTAAGAAAGGGTCAATTGTCATTTTCTGCTTTCACAGTGGGATTGACTTCACACAGGGCAGTGCATCCTTGAGAATTCATTTAATATATATGAAGCAAATGTTGCTTCAAGCACACTTTTACACTGTCCTTTATTTCAGTCTTCAAGCTACCAGAAAAACAACCCGGGGAGAAAGTTTTCTCTCTGTAGGTTCTGTTGATTAGGGTGACAATAATTTGATAAGTTACAAGGTAACCGCAGAATCTGACATGCGTTACAGGCCTAGAATTCAGTGCCATTTGGTTTCTCAGGAAATCTCAAAATTATTGGGTAAGAACCTTTGACTCATCTGGAGAATGAGGTGTCATAGATCGTATAAAACAGCCTGTATAAACCTTCGTATCACGGAGTTAGAAAAGAAGGCAGAGCAAAAACGATGATCACATTCCCCGTTTTAAAGTTGTTAGGTAACTGGAATAAATGATCGGATAACAACCTAACTGGTGACGTATTTATAGCATATGTGCAACATAAAGCTAAAATTCTAAATGATAATTACATGACATAGAAAGTCATTGCATTAACATGAAAATGATAGCTTGTTCTATGACATAATTTCCAAACATATCCATGAAAATTAAAGGAGATGTATGGCAATGTTACAGTGAATAGAAACAAAATTTAAAGTTAAAAATAAGGTATTCATTTAAATACCTATTGCCATACACAGAGGTTGAGAGTAAGGCAGGCCCTGTAAAGAGAATGCCTGGGTACAGATCCTAGCTTCATGACTTACTAGTTGATGACCTTGGATGGCTTACCTATCATTCTGTGCCTCTGTTTTCTCATATGGTAAAATGTGGAATATATTGGCAGTAGTGCCCACTTCATAGATTTGTTAGATTAAATGATAAACACATATAAAGCACTTAAAACAGTACCTGGCACAGAGTGCACATTCAATAAATATTGCTGTGCTACCTAAGGCTGTGTACATCTTTGAACAATCAGAAGAACTACAGAAGATCCATGGATGAAATAAAAGTTCTTAGGAATAATTGAAGAAAGATGACCTGTTTCTGTGGACAAAACCAGTCTCCCCAGGCAATTATAATTGAAAATTATTTGAAAGTGTTAAACAACCAATATTTTGTTAGATTAACCAATACATTTGACTTAATATAGAGAGAGATTTTAATATTGAACCAACTTAGTTTGGAATCATTTAGCTCTTCCCCACAACAAGCAACATATGAAACACCACCATATGACAGACACACATGAAATACAATAGTCAAAATAAAACTAAGATCTGATGTTACTGAGCCAAAAATAAACAGGCTAAGAAAATATATAGACATCAAAGTTTTCATGTACAGACATGATTTCCCTACAGTGATTTTGTAGGCAGTGAATATGCCCTTTTTAATTAGGATATTGTATGTGATTATGATCATCTCACTAATTAGTCATGCAAATGGAGTGTTTTAACTTTTTATTTTTTTTGATGTATAGTTGATTAACAATGTGTTAGTTTCAGGTGTACAGCGAAGTGATTCAGTTATACATATACATATATCTTTTCTTTTTCAAATTCTTTTCCCATTTAGGTTGTTACATAATGTTGAGCCGAGTTTCCTGTCCTTGTTGGTTATCCATTTCAAATATAGCAGTGTGTACATGTCAGTCCCAAACTCCCTAGCCATCGTTGTTCATCACTATGGCTTAGTGTCTGGAATTATGATTTGTCCTGCATGTTTCTATTGCTGTCTTGGATCCCTAAAAACAGTACGCCTTGAATCATGGTGGTCTTCTTCATTTAAGGTTTATATCCGACAGATAGGTAATACTTATTCATTCATTCACTCAACATATGAACACCCACTATGTGCCAGGCAGATGGGAATATTGTAATGTGTTTGTGCATAAGACAGACATTCTCCATACTTATAGGTCTTACAATTAAAGAAGAAGACAGACATATCAAAATTTTATAAGCAACTGGATAATTGTAATGCAGATATGTGCTATGATGGAAAAGTCCAGGTGTTGTGAGGTTTATATTCATAGAGGCTGGGAAAGGCTTCACTAAAGAAGTGACATTAAACTGAGCCCTGAAAGAGAATGAGGAGTTAGTGAGGTGAAGGGTGCAGATCAGGGAGGGAGAGGAGGAGAGACAAGCATCTCAGGAAAGGGAATAGCATGTGTGAAGGAGCTGCAGTAAGAAGGAACCACAAAGCCATCATGGCTGACGTGAAGTGAGTTGTGGGGAAAGTGGCTCAAGGTGAGGCCTCGAGGGCCATGTTAAGAATTCTAAACTGTTCTAGAGGCAATGGCAGCTATGATGAGTTCTAAGTGGAGCTGGTCATTATCAGGCTATTGGTTTATAGGGGTCACCTGGCTGTCAAGACCGATGAGAGGGCATGGCAAGAGATGAACTAGGGAAAGAAGTGAAGAGGCTGTTTCTGAAGACCAAGACCAAGATTTTGGGGGTTGACTGGATGTAGAGGTAAAAAGAAAGGGAGGTATCAGGTTGACCAGCTTTCTTTATGAGTCTGAGGGGTGGTGTTGCCATTTACTGAGATGGGGAATGTTGGTGCAGATGGAGGTTTGAAGGGATAATCAAGGGTTCCATATAAATATGCTGGTGAGGTGCCCAAGTGGAGCTGTAGGGTGGACATCTAGATCTCCACAGAGGGTCTAGATCTCCATAGAGGTGGATGAATGCCCAGATAGGCTAAGGTCTGAAATGTCCACTGGAATTAGTTACTTTGAAATGCAAAAAAAACTGCAGTGAGGTATCACCTCACACTGGTCAGAATGACCATCATCACAAAATCTACAAACAATAAATGACAGAGAGGGTGTGGAGAAAAGGGAACCCTCCTACACTGTTGGTGGGAATGTAAATTGGTACAACCATTGCAGAGAACAGTATGGAGGTTCCTTAAAAAACTAAACGTAGAGCTAACATAGGATCCTGCAATCCCACTCCTGGGCTTATACCTTGCAGCACTATTTACAATAGCCAGGACATGGAAGCAACCTAAATGTCCATCGACAGAGGAATGGATAAAGAAGATGTGGTACATATATACAATGGGATATTACTCAGCCATAAAAAAGAATAAAATAATGCCATTGGCAGCAACATGGATGGACCTAGAAACTGTCATACTGAGTGAAGTAAGGCAGACAGAGAAAGACAAATATCATATGATATCATTTATATGTAGAACCTAAAACAATGGTACAAGTGAACTTATTTACAAAACAGAAACAGTGCCACAGACATAGAAAACAAACCTATGGTTACCGGGGGGGAAAGGGGAGGAGAGATAAATTGGGAGACTGGGATTAGCGTATACACACTACTATATATGAAATAGATAACTAATAAGGACTACTGTATAGCAGAGTGACCTCTACTCAATACTCTCTAATGGCCCACACGGGAAAAAAATCTTAAAAAGAGTGTATATATGTATATGTATAACTGATTCACTTTGCTGTACACCTGAAACCAACACAATACTGTAAATCAACTATACTCCACAAAAATTAAATAAATAAAGTACTAAAGGCTCTGACCAGAGAATTTTTTTTGGAAAAGGTGGTTTGACAAAATTGACAGGGTATGATAATTGAAGCTAATCATGACTTTATTATTTGTGAAAAGATTCACGATGAGATAATTTTTAAAGAGTGAGAAAGGAAAACTAAAGTCCCCTTTCTACAGTTGCCCTTTTGCAAGGTCTGGGGTGAATGCTCATATTTCTCTTCTCTTTTTGTAAAACATGTTTATTCCAACCAATTTATTTTGCAGGTAATTCTAAACTCTAAAGGTGCAGGCCTAGAATGACTTAAACCGCACTCTTTTATTCCCTGTTACATTGCCATTTAATTGCTGCCTTGCTGCTTCTTAAGTGAAAGTTATATCTTCCAGGTTTGAGGGTCGGGTTATTGGCTTCCATTTATTTACTGGGGTTTCAAAACAAAATACAGGGCATGTACCTAGATGGCTTAAGTAAGCTAATGTAGGGAACTGTGATGTTGGCCAATGCTCCCTCCCATGTCCCTCTAAGGGTCCATGGATTCTCAGCGTCAGGTGTTTGCTGACATCATGATGAAATGTGGGCCTCCCCCAGGTTGCTAGATCTCTCAGTTTAAAAAGAGGAGCCAGATATCTGCATTTTCATGTGAACTCTGATTTTCAACATATTTGCAACTAATTTTTTTTTTTCTCAAAACCCTTAAAGCCAAAAACAAAAACAAGTCTGGGAGCCATCTGGCGGATGGACGGCCCCGTTGCTCATCCTGTTTTAGTATTTCCATACAGCATCTCATTTATTGCTCTAAAGAGAGGTTACACATCAGTACAATCATCCCACGCTCTGCCAGTGGGTAACATTCAGCGCTCAGTCTCTTAAAATGTTGGAAGTTTTTGATAACTGTGTAAAACAAACCTCGTCACATTCCTCTGTAATCAGGAATTTTACTCTGTTGAAAACGCCTGGGTGATGATGAAGCCTCAATGCCCCTACAATCCATCTCTTCTGGGGCTGACTATCACAGCGCCTCTGCAGACGGCCACGGCTCCCCGGCGGCACTCGTCCGCATCTCCGCGGTGTCCCCGCCCGTCTGGAGTCCCGGGAGCAGGGATGCTCTCCTTTACCTGGGATGCAGCGTCGAGGCAGTTTCTTCCAAAAGCCTATAAAACAGATGGTGAGGTTTTTAAACAATATAATGTTTTCAGACTAAAAGAGAAAATGCATAGCACAACTCTTGTTTGGGCCAATTTGGAAAAATTGCTTTCACCTTTTCCTCTCCTGACCGTCTCTGCCTCACCATGAGCTCTGGTTGTGGTCCTCTTCAAGTGTTAGGAAAGCGGTGATAAAACTGTATATCTTACAACCTACCAGCACTTGACTGGTACTCCAGGGGGTCACGGAATAAATAGGTGTTTGATTAAATGTGTGTCTGAAAACATTGGGAGCCTTTGAAAGATAGTGTCAGAGGGCCGGGCCCGTGCTTCTCGGGAAGCTGGTTGTAACAGGCCATGTACTTTCTCCTTTCATCAACTTTCTTTAACGGCTTGATAACATTTCTAGAAGTCCATCTAGGGGAACGGTGTGAGTGAGGATTTGCACAAAATCAAGGCTATTTCCCCTCCCTTTCTGAAGATGATGTCTCTCAATTAGAGAGCAAAGCAGGAAAGGATGCCTGAGTCATTATCTCCAAAGCTAGTAAAACTAACCTCTGAAGAAAAAAAAAAACACTTCGTTGGAAATGCTCACAACTTAGTCACTCTGTTAAAACATAATTGACAAAACCTCTTTTCCTTTCAGGCCTCGCCTGAAACAACAGTTAAATCCGTGAATCAAGCTGAAGGCTTTCTCCCCAGTTTGTTGGACGTAATGGGGTCATTGCCCAGACTGTCATTAAACTGTTTCCATTCTGATGATTGATTCTAAAGGTCTTAAGGTGGATCCAGAACTCCTCTGGACAAGCCTTTGAATCATCTGTCCACCCAACGCACAATGTTGCCAACAACAGTGATTTATCTTTTAAAAGGGAAGCAATGATTTTCCTGTTAAACAAAAAGCTCAGCTTGGAATCAAAAGATCTGGGTTGGAAATCTGGCTCTACTCCTTATTCACTGTGTGTCCTTGGGCTCCTTATCTAACCTTTATGAGTCTGTTTTCTTACTCATATAATTGGGACAATAATTCCTAACAACAGGATTGTTGTGTGAATTAAATGAGGTAATACGTTCATTGATTCATTCATTTATATGCCAAACAAACAATATTTCTCAGTGTAAGTTGGCACCATTTGATCTTAATGAGTAACATAAGTTACAAAAAGGAAAAAGATGATTATTTACTTCAGTTCCTTTCCATTTGAATAGATTCCATCAGTACTGTAAGGAATGTCCTTCCTTAAGAGTTATCCCCTCTTTCTTGAGGCTCCATGCTCCTGCCTTTCATTTGCTCTAAGTGCTTAATCTGTTTTTTAATCTTAAAACTACCAGTACGTATCAAATTAGTTTTTATATTCTCTGGAGATGTATTCCCTTTAAAGATATATTTTCCTTCATTTTCAGGGAAGTTGCGTCAGTACGTCCTTTGGAGGGTCTTCCCTCTCCTGTGCCCAAGCCTGTCTTAGGGATGAGTTGTGCCATCATTCATGGACCTGTGAGGGTGGACACAGGCTCACCTGTGTTTGGTTTGTTTATTTGTGTGTTTTTAATCCTCAAACTCTCCTCTTAATCAGCATCTTTTATTTTTGTTATTTAAAAAATCTGTGGAGCCATTCACCGATGGATCCCAAATCTATACAACCTTTTGGCTGTGGAGAAAGACCTGAAAAATGAATTCAAAACAGTGACTATGTTCAAAGTTAGGGATTGTTATCAAAAGTAGAGGAAAAGAAGAAATATCCTTTCTGCCTTTCTTTCACGGCACATTTCTCCCCAGGGATTCTCTGATGTGTGGTGACATGTTCAGGACACATCACAGATGCGTCCAAACACCATTCATGGCAAAAGAGGAGGAAGAACTGAACAGTATGTTTTTACCTCTGCTATCCCTCCCCTGAAAGAACCTATCTGTAATTTCTGCATTAGTCAGAGGAATTTTTTTCATGTTTACTTTCAGGACACGGCAGAAATAATACAGTGTGTTCTTTTTTAAACAAACAAACAAACCACTTTGCTGTCAATAACTGTCTAACCTTTTGGGAACCACAGAAGCACATGAACATTTATTGAGAACCAATTATGTACAAGGTATTGTACTACGGAAAATATAAAGATAATAGGTGCCTGTCTTCAAGCAACTTATGGTCTTCTTGGGCAGATATAAAACATACCATATATAAAACTGTCATCCAAGGTAGTGGGTAGCACATGACATCTGAATTCTATGAATGTGCTATGGTAGGGGATATATTGCCTCTGGTAGAGAGGTTATTGTAAACATCTGGGAGGAAAGAGCCCTGAGGATTGGTAAGAGTTTGATGGTCAGAGATAAATAGCTATTCCAGGTAAAATAATAGAATTATATGGGTAGAGCTTAATGACTGAATGAATAACAAAATGAGTAAGTTTTTTGTTTTTTTTTTTTTTGCGGTACGCGGGCCTCTCACTGTTGTGGCCTCTCCCGATGCGGAGCACAGGCTCCGGACGCGCAGGCTCAGCGGCCATGGCTCACAGGCCCAGTCGCTCCGCGGCATGTGGGATCCTCCCGGACCGGGGCACGAACCCGTGTGGGTTCGACAGGCAGACTCTCAACCACTGCGCCACCAGGGAAGCCCATTGAATAAATTTTGAATAGCTAAAAAATTGAATTTAATATAAATGCTAGGAGACAATTTAGTGTGGCTGCTATAATTTAAATTTTTAAATTTCAGGGGAATTCCTACCCAACCATGATAATGTAAAAGAGCGCATACTACAAAATGCACAAATACAAACAAATGTTAGATGATGCAATCCAGATGGTCAATCCTGGCCTCAACTGCTTGTGGTCCTTGGATAAGAAGAAGTCAAAAATCAATGCCCAGAACTCTGAAATTTAGCCAAATTCCCTCTAAAATGTTTGCTATCTCAGGGTTGCTCTGGGGTCAAAGGAATTTTTGATTCTGGACATTTCATCACAAAATAATTTAGCTCATATCCACAGTCCATGCTGGGTTTAAGTTTCACAAACCCTGAGGGAGATATATCCGGTGGGAGAAGATCTGTGTCATCCCTGGCAATTTTCTTTTGGATGGAGAATACTCCTCTAACAAGGTTGTCAGGCACCAACCCCATGGAGCAGTGCCTTGTGCAGGAGGATTAATTGGCAAAGCAAGGATTCACAGCTATCAGAATCACTGCCATTTATTGTAGGCTGCCCAAGTGCCGGGCACTGTGCATCCACTCTGCATACACTGTCGTGTTTGCTCCTTGTGGCAGTTCTGGGGGAGCTACTGCCACACACAGTGTGTTTTTTACGTATTAAAACACAAAGGATGAGAAAGATCAGAAAGCCTGTCTAGGGTCTTAACAGATTCAAACCCACAAAGCCTGTGTTCTATCCATTTGGGATTGTGACAATTCTAAATAGTACATTATTTGAGAGTTAGTCACACTTGCTAAAGGAAAGCCTTACTGTTAAGCAAACGAGCAAATCAACCAATCAATAAATTGACCCTATTAACAAAAGCATGCTTGGGAAATACTTTCAAGACCTGAAACAATGAATTAAGGGAGAAGTTACTTTTCCTTCTCTGCTGGTGTTTGCAGTGACACAGGAGAAAACTACACACCTACCCCAGAGCTTTGCCAAATTCCTCAGGCAGGTTGGCAGATAGGCTAGGTTTTATTTGTAAATATTGTAATTTGAGGAGATTTATTTTCTAAATGCTTTCTATTAAAGGTCCCAAATTCTAAAGTGAAGGTGAAGAAAGAGGAAGAGGAGAAGGAAGAGAACAAAATCATATTGGTTAGTTACCTGATAGTTTTTGAAATTCCCTAGTTTTATCAATAAATATTTTCCTAGTCATTTGTTTTCCTCTTCTAATGTCCCAATTGTTAAGAAAGAAATTTGAAATGAAATGTTAATTTTCCCCTGAAATTTCTCAACTCAATACTTATTTCCAAAGGAGTGAAGCACTGAATCATCATCAATTATCATCATCAATTATCTCACATACTGTTTATTAAATGATCTCGGGTGGCTTATTAAAGTCAAGCATCAGATGTAAGTGTAATTCATCAGACTGATGAATCCTAGTTTTCAGCTCAATACACTGAGCTGAGTATATAGTATTCAATATACAATAACATATATACAGTAAATAATGACAATACTGAATTCCAAGTCTTTTACTTGGTCTTGAGCCTTAAGGCTATTCTACAATTATACAATTTTTCTCTTCTCTTCAGAGTATGCATGATCAGCTATAGATGTTGACGTTTCCTTCCATTTTAAATATTGAGTCATCTTTATGTATTGATATATGCACATACCATTTCTAAAGTGTTGGCTGCAGTTGCAATGCATTTGATGCATTTGGTGGGGAAAAGTAAACTCTGCGTGTATCATTCTCCATTTCTCAAGAAGAGAGCATAATGTTTTGAATAGGAACTGATGCCCAGCAAATGTCCTGTATTCATTTTTGTGTTTGACCTTGTCATTATAGAAGTCACCTCGCCACATGAAGACATTGCTAGCACGGAGCTCGAATAATTCCCACTTTAACCAAATATTCAAATAAAACATATCTGCATTCAGAATTCTATGAATTAATGACAATACTCATTAAAAAAAACCTCAAAAGGGTAATAAATAATTAAATCTAATAGAAAACTACCCAACTTTTCTTAGGGAAAAAGTACCACCTCTTCTAAGCCCTATAGATATAGCACTTGAACATCCAAAGGCAGAATTGAGATATTACATGCTCAATATTTTTTTTCCAGAAAAACAATTCGGGAAAAACAAGATATATTTTTATGTCAATAATAATTTTTTTCATGCTTACATGTGTATTTAACAGGTATCTGAGCTCTTTGGCCAAGACCAGGGAACTATGGGTCATAAGCAAAGTATGTGTTGGATGAGCAAACTCAAACTGCCAAAAGGTATTTCCATGGACTTGAAAAACATTTTTGAGGGGAACATTCAGAAATTTAGCTCATTTGGACCAGATCTTTTTGATTTTCAGTTTCCTTTTTTTCCAAGTCATGGAATAAATTCTTTGATGGAACATACCAGGTTTGCACAGGCTAATGAAAAAGCCACATATACTTTTTTTTTTTTTTTTTTTGAGGCAAAACTCCTGGTAATGTTGTTCAAAGAAGACAAGAGCCTTGCAATTAGGTTCATTAATGTAGCTTAGGGTCTGGTTTCCTTTACTCCATGGCTTCCAAAGGAAGATCGATCTCTATCCTTGTCTAGTAAAAGTATCAGTTTATAATGAAAGCATAACTCTTTGATGTATTTCTTTGTAGAATTTGCTCTCAGAAACTTTTGATGCTTTGCTCTATCTCCTCCTATTAGGGCTTTTAGCTAACCCCCAAAAGTCACCCACTAAAGCAGACACTCTGAAGTCCCACTGGGCTCCCATCAGTCCAGTAGAGAGGGCTGACATGACATATTAGTCTTAAATCTAAAACATATGTTTGGAAAATGCCTAGTTTCCTGGCAATAATTAAGAATGCGACTGGCAGATTGGCAGCCACATAAAACAATCGTTAGTAAACCCTATATTTGTTATGTTCCCATTTTATGGAAATGAAACCCACATTACAAATATGTATAGGAAACTGGACCCAAAATGGTGCACAGGTAGAATTAATTATGATGAAGATGAAAAGAACATTGGTAGTTTTTACTAATTCGCTTTCTTTATCCCAGAAAAGGTCTCCCCCAAAAGGAGCCACATCAAAACATTTTAAAATTTCTTTCTATTAACTTATACAATAAATAATGACATCTTGGATAAATTTCCTCATCAGCACTCATCTGTCAGTGTGTCTCACTAAAGAGTTCTGGTGTACAACTAATTAAGATAAGATCCTGGAGTCATAGGAGACTTTTGGTTTATAAATGTTGTAAAGAAAATTCCAGATACTTAAAAAGCCCCTTCAACCGTTCTGTGAATACATGCATTATAACCTACATAATATATATATATATATGTATACATTTATATAATAAATAGACACACATATTTAGGAATGATATGCACTAAGAATACACAAGTATAGCTACATTTCTTGTTAAAATATTGAAATAATTCTGACCCAGTTCAAAAATATCTGCCGACTCCCATGTGTAACTCTGTCTTTTCCCTTTGGACCCATTGGATCTCCCCATAATCTAGCAAATAGTTAATGGCTCTGGCCTCCACTCCATTGTCTTTCTGTTCAGTGGGTGCCTGTGTTGTACTGGTTGTTATATACCTTGAAAATTACTTCTGCACACAAGTATTGCCTCATGTGCATGACCTGTCCACACACGAAGTGAGGAAACTCTCTACTCTGAACGGCAACAGTGTTAGTAGAAGCCACATGGTCAAGAAGGCTATGGAACCAGCCAACCAACAGCAAGTGTGTAAACACATACCCACATTATTTTAGTTATTCATGAATGTACAGCAAATTGTCTCGATATTTTTCTCCTGAAGAGGTAAATAAGTTGCTGTAGACTATATCAAAGAGAGGCAAGTAGGTCCAGTTCAGGAACGTTGGAAAAGTGGCCATGGCCATGAAGTGTGTATAGGACAAAAAATATAGCTGGCCAACTTTCCCATGGTGCATCTTCCATCTATAAAAGTGAAGAAACAGAAGTTTTCATTCTCCATTTGCCTGGTTCTGTGTGAAATAAACCAGGTCATCTAAGCAATAACTCTTATTTTGTTTTCGAAATTGCTGACTCTGAAAAAAAATTCTCTTTGTTACAAAGTTCAAATTCCAAATAAAACCGTGGGATGGGGAATTCAAAAGACTGTCTGGAGAAAATGTTTTAAAATTAGAATCATCTTAAAATATGTTAGAGACTATGACACTAATTGTTTTCCTTTTATCTTTAATTTTTTGCATTTTTATATTCTCGTTTGCCGATATTTTCTATATAAATTTTAGAGCACTTTTGGCCATTTAGATAGTAGTTTGTACATTATTAAACAAGAATACTAGTTTCATTCTTTCATACAGTCTTTCACTTTACATGTATTTACTGATTCTGCTTGGGAGTTTTATTTGACTCGGTAGGATGTCCTACCAACTCTAGACACAAGTGCACTTAATAAGAAATCAATAATTAAATTTAACAACCATATATTGTATCCAGCATTTTGTCACAATTCAAGTATTCATTAATTCAATTGAATTAAAGTGGTTTGCCATTTATCAGTGGTTTTTAAGCAACTCTTTGTGAGTTCTAACCATGATTTTGAGGCTCTCCAGAATTATAATGATTATAGCAAATGATGATGGTGGTATAATCCTGTGGTTAAGCACAGAAGCTCTGAAGGTAGAAGACAAGCAAAGTAAACAACCAGTTAGGTTTACACCTGAAACTGCCAGTTACTAACCCTATGACCATGTGCAAATTATTTTAACCTCTCTCTGTCTCAGTTTCCTTAGCTGTAAAATGAGGGTAAGGATTAAATAGAATAATGCGTGTGTCTGACATATAAATAAATAAAAGCCAGTAGCAGTAAGAGTAGCATCAGTAGTAGTAATTATCATAAACTATGTAATTATTATCATAAATTATGTAATTATCATAAACTATGAAGACTGATTCTCAGAAAGTTATGAAAGCAGCACTGGAATGTTTTCATCAGCTCAGAAGAACTGTTAACTTTGACTCTGCTTTAATCACCTCCTCTTTATCCTGTTGGTGAGGGAGGGATTCCCGCCCTAGGGTTATAAGGTGGACCAAAAATACCCAACACTGGACGGATGAGATCAACAGCAGTTTGTTAGTCACATATACTCACAACCCAGAGGGTGGGACACTGCATGACATGGGGGCCACATGAAGGTTGTGCTCAGGGACAGAGTGATAAACCAGGGGCTGTAGATGTATCAAGAAGATGAAGTGCTCTCTGGTTTCCACAGGAGGATATGATTGACTTGTTTGAATAATTCCTTAGACCGGCAGGGAGCTAAAGCCCACTACCTAGGAATAAGCAGGCACTGTGCCTGGTCCCCTTGATAAGGAGGGCTGTTTGGCTAGGAGACCTCACCCGCAGAATAGAGTACGGAGGGGATTTTGCAGTCAGGCCAGAGGAGTCCCTCCTGATTGCACCAGATGTCACGGCAGCACATATATTGGGACTTAATATAGGCTTTACATCACATCTCTTCTCCATGATGTCATTATTCTCAAAACAAAACAAAAAACCTGAATGATGCTCAATTAAGTTGACTGAGTACTGCCAGGTACAGGAATCTTAAGACCTGCTGAGATTATTCATCTGGGCATGGTTAAGTCTCACTTGTGGGAAGGAAGATACCACCCATGGTTACATCACCACTTTTCAGAGTGAAATGGACACATGGCCACCCGGTACATGGTAAGGGAACTGCATCAGAGAATCCAGGTCTACAGACATGCAAATGCTCTACTCGTGCTCTGATTAATTCAGATCACCCATCTACTGGGTCATTATGTAATTATGTGACCAATATTGACATCACTTTTTGGTTTAGAGACCAGGCTGCCAAATAACATTGCTCTCCTATTAGTCCTCTTCTTTATGTACCCAAGAGTCTACTTCATGTGGCTGCCCAGCTAGCTATTTCCAGATGGCAGGAGAACAAAGAGCTAATTGCTTTCTCTGTTTTATCTCACTGCTCTAAAATGTGCTTTCGCATAGGGAATAGTCTCTGTTTCAGCAAGTCAAAGGTTAGGTGTCCTCTTTATACTATTATTTGGGGAGACATCCAAGAATAACCATACTTCTCCTTGTGATCAGCACATCATCAGAGTTGCTTCTTTTATCAAATATTTCCATTTTAAAGAATGAAATGTTGTCAATGGCTTAGATATCATTGGATATTCATTTTTCTTGTGTCATTACTGTTTCTCTTGGGTATAAGAATATAGAGACATTTTAATTTTTGTCCCAGAAAATTTAAAAAAACAGTATTTAAATTTTAAGTACAGAAATTAAATTCTCAAACTGTCAGCAACTGGCCTTGAAGCTTCTGTCAAGGGATGAACCCAGAGCAGCTTGGTGGGTCTGGGTAAGTGTTTACAGTCAGCACCTCATAATTCAAAAGCCTACAGTTTATTCCTTTCCTGCTGTTTTTCACTCCTCTGGAGATAGGGCTTTAGGATTTTACTTTGTTATTAGTATCTCCAGCACAGATTTTGTAGGGGGCATGAAAGAAGAAAGAATTTAAAACCATCAATTTCACTATCTTAGCAACTCTGGTAAAAAAAAAAATTTAAAGAGCAAAATTAAAATTAAAAATGACACTGGATTATTGCGGAACTCAGTTATACATTCTCACCCTCTCTATACCATATACATCTGATAGAGCTTGACATGGTATCATTTATAATGTGACATACGGCATATACGAAGGGGTAAAAATGCACATAGCAATGTATTCAATTGGCTTATATCAACTAATTCCAAAACAAATCAACAATTAAGTTTTTGCATCTACTACGTATACAATGTTGCAACATTGGTGGTCAGCTCTGTAGTTAAATATGTGTCATTTTACTTAGCTTCAAAACTTTTAGAGTTATTTGACTAGCCATGCAACCTAATTACAGTTGACCTTTGAACAACATGGGTTTGAACTACAAGGGTCCATGTAATACAGGGACTTATTTTAATAAATAACAGTAATACATTTTCGCAGTTGGTTGAATCTGCAGATGCAGCGGAACCGGGATACGGTGGGTTGTCTTTGAGACTTGAGAATCCATGGATTTTGGTATCCACTGAGGGTCCTGGAGTCAATCCCCTGAGGATACCCAGGGCCAGCTGTATGTGGATTTTCAACTGCACAGAGATCAGTGCCCCTAACCGTGGCGTTGTCCAAGGGTCAACTATAATTTCTTTGAATCTCAATTATAATCCAAATGATGGTTGTAGAACTCTATGAATTAATGAATAAATAACCTCAAATAGCATATTTTAAGAGCTAAAGTATTACATGTTAAACTAAATATCATCTTACAGCCCATAAATGCAGTAGAATTTTAGATAAATATTCAGAAAGGCCTCAAAATTTTTAAATTCTAGAATTTGGACACTGTAACTTAATCCTTGTATCAATCACAGACTTACCAGGGAGACACAGATTTTGGAATATTTACAACAGAGGGGGATTTAGTGTAGGGATTGATTACATAGATGATGGAGAGTCTGAGAATTTAAAGAGGGGATGCTGAGGTCATCAAAGTTTAGCAATAGCAGGAAGCCATTACCACTCATCAGCTGAAGACATAAAGGAAGGAAGGGGTGCTAGTGGTGCCCATGGCAGGAGTTGGGAGCTGGAGTTACAGCCACTGCAGAGTCATCACCAGAGGAGGGAAAGAAAATGAGAAATACCCTAAATTCACTCTTCCTCTTGCCCTCCAGCCTCTAGCTGTGTTTCCCATTGGCCGAACCCCTTTGGAAGCCAGCTTATATGGAAGTTAAGAACATGACCTGCAAGGACCAGTATTCTACCTCTCTGCTCCATTTCCTATCACCTCCTGACCCTGAAACATGGAGCAGAGCAAGAGAAGCACAACAAATAGACGCAATGGCATACAGGCCTACAACTGGCACTGGCACAATTCCTACATGTTTCATTCTAAACAATCTAGAGCACTTTCATCAACACATAAAAGTACCTAATTATGAACTTCTTGTTGTAACAATTATATGGTGATACCTGTGTAAATCCTTTTCTAAATATGTGAGAAATTGTTTTCAAACTGCATTGTCTAGAAGAAAATATTGTGAAAGAGTTATGTCATATGCTGTATGCTTGATGCAGGTCTCTGTATTGTATACAAATGTTATGTCTTGCAAGTAGTTAAGAAAGGAGTATAAGGTACATATGTTGTAAATTCTTTTGTTTCTATAGAGCTCAAATATTTTAATAAAAATAATAAGTACAGTGATTTTTCTTTATTCAATATGTATTCATGTTGACCATCACCCATTGCTTCTGAAATTCATTGTCCTTTTTTCTGTAACACTTATCTCTGCACTTTACAAATTATCTCTCCATTTTTCTGTCTATCTATCCTCTTTCTACCTATTGAGAGGAGATTAGTTTATTAAGATCCTTAAAAATCCTTTTTCATTGGGCCTAAACTGCTGAAAGCATTTCTTTAGGTCACCATGCAGCATCCCCAATAAGTAATGTATAAAAATATCTTTTACAAACAGTAAAGAGCATTCTTTTTAGTCGACATAATTAGAACCAAGGATTGTTTGGCTAATTTTAAAAACTAGATAAAATCAGGAATCATAAATATCTCTATATTAAAAGCTTTATTTCACTTTACTCTACACTGATTTGCCAG
Organism: Orcinus orca; assembly: GCF_937001465.1. Lineage (NCBI taxonomy): Eukaryota > Metazoa > Chordata > Mammalia > Artiodactyla > Delphinidae > Orcinus > Orcinus orca. The sequence continues at coordinate 70,168,095 of NC_064570.1, forward strand.
TATTTTCATGCCTTGTGGTTTTCCTTGGGGATGCTTATCAATAATGCTTCATCTAGATGCCCAGTACCCATTTATTTAGAGCTGAGTGAAATACAAAAAAATAAATAAAAATATAAATAATATAAATATATAAAAAATATAAAATAAAATGACAAATATAAATTAATATATAAAAAATTATAAAGTATTTGAGGGCTGAAGCATCCTAGATTTTTATGTTGCCCACATTTTTGTTATTTGCACTTATCTAATTCAACAAGATTATTTTTGCAATTTGTTTTTATCAAATCTTTCACAGGTTTAAACTTAGTTTTCAGAGAATAAACAAGTTTCTTTTCACATCCCTGTTTCATTAATATGTGGATAATTAATTTACCTACATACATGGTAAAATCTTATAGGCATAATCAGTTTTAAGGATGAACACAATGGGCTCTCAGTAAGTGTACATCTCAACTAGTAGGAGGGAGGCATGCACAGGCAAATGAGAGGTTAGACAGCATTGGCCATAAATGTTCAGTGAGCTCCATGGCTTGAGTAAGTATGGTTTGAGGAAGAAGCAGAGAGAGGTAGTTAAGATATTGAGTCCTTTCCATACAGAGGATTAATGAAGTTTAAGAGGTAAATAAAGCTTTGGTATAGAGGTAAAAGAAGACATAGAAAAAACTCACTGGAATTAGAGGCATTAGGAATTAGGGTATTAAAGGTATTAGAGATTAAGTACAACTATAGTTATAGAGAATTAGTGAATTGAAAAATATACAAGAGAAAATTACTCAGATTGTAGGCAGAGTAAAAATGATAGAAAATATAAAAGAGAAGATAAAAAACTTGAGATAGAATAGTTAATACATCTATTAAGTTTTCTGAAAGAAGAAAATTATAAAAACAGGGCGAGACAATATTTGAAGTAAAAAAAAATGGACATTTGCAGAATTGAGGAAAGACATGTCTTCAACTTGATGGAATATACGGAGTCTTGACTAAGATAAATACAAATGAATTCAAGACTAAACTTATGGGAATGAATTTGAGAAATATCAAAGACAAAGAGAAAAATCTTGAAAGCTACCAGAGATAAAAATTAGTTACATACAAGGGAATACAACCAGACTGAAAACTGACTTCTCATGAGCAACAACAGATACTAGATCCCAGTGGAATACTATCTTAATAAGGTGGAGGAAAAATTAGAGAACCTAGAATTCCATACCCTGGTAAACCATCATTTATATGACAAAAATAGGTGTAGACAGATTAAAAAGACTATTTATAGATATTTGCTAAGAGAATCAATAAAATATATTCTTCCTTAAGAAAATAATTTTAAGCCAAAAAATGTAGAAAGGGATAAGCAACAATGAGCAAAGAACCTAGAAAGTATATCGGTAAATATAAGTAAGAATTGATAACAATAATAATAAATTTTTACTGGGGATTCTGTGGGCAGAAAAATGCCACCCTCCTCTCCCTTCCTAAAAATGGATATGTTACCTTATCACAGGTTCCCATGACATATCCATGGCAAAAGGGACTTTGCAGATATGATTAAGGTTAAGGTCCTTGAGATGGGGAGATTATCCAGGATTATTCAGGATAATCCCTTCTTAGGTGCTATCTGATCTAATCATGTGAGTCATTAAAATCCAAGATCCTTTACTGGATGCCATGAAAAAGATGCAACAATGTCAAAGAGAGTGCAGTATGAGAAGGATGTGACCTGCCATGGCTAGCTTTGAAGATAAATGGAGACAAGCCAAGGAATAAGGGTTGCCTCTAGAAGCTGGAAAAGTTTAGAAAACAGGTTCTCTCCTAGAGCCTTCAAAAGAGAATATAGCCCTGCTAACAACTTTATTTTTGCCTGGTGAGACCTGTGTTGAGTTTCTGATTTATAGTACTGCAAGATTATGCATTTTTATTGTTTGAAACTACAAAGTTTGTGGTAATTTGTTACAGCAGCAATAGAAAACTAACATGGGGTAAATAGGCAGAACTAAAGGCAATAAGAAGAAGAAAATTAGAAAGGGGAATAGAAGAATTCTCTTAGAATGTTTGTGAATATGATCAAGGCATTGTGTAATGTTAGATTTTGTTGAGTGAAGTAAGCAAGTTAAAAATGTAAGTGTACGCTTTTGTGTTTTGTACCGTACCTTATTAGACACTCAGATTGTCCCTCCCATTGGGAGAAAACCTAAAAATTCTATATTAAGTATTTAAATTTTGTTTTCTTAAAAACATCAAAAAAGATGAAAATACAATCAAGACTTATGGGCCTGGATCTGATGGAAGTGGGTAAGGAAAGTATTAACCTGTGTAACTGGTGTGACTAGGGAAGATATTACCCTGTGTGATGGGGAAGGGTAGGAAAGGTAGGGAAAAAAAAAAGACTTGTAAGATCAAAATCTAGCCCCAGAGATATTGAAGCAGCTTTTGCTTTGAGGTTCTCTCTCAAACCTGAGTGACTTATATTTTTATTTTCATTAACTCTTGGGATGGAGTTCAGGAGACATAGCCCAGGCCTTCTCAAGGTTGGAGGCTAATAGGAGATCCTCTGCTTTTAAGTTTGGACTTTAAAAGTCTACCTTCAGGGTGAAATGGTGAACAAGAAATAAATCTCTCCACCTTGCCACACTCAGGAAAAGTTGCCTTATTCCTGTACAAAGCAAGGTGTGGAAATAAGATTTATCAATGGGTTGTATTAATAATTTCTCCTCATATGGACGTTCAGCCCATATTCACATCACTTGGGTGACCCAAAAAACTTCAAGCTGTAAATTTAAAATGGTTCCATACTTTCAAGGAGTGGCGAATGGAGCCATATGGAAGCAAAACTAAATCTTGCCTAGAAGACTGAACTTTAATCCTAGGTTTCAAAGATTGCCACAAAAAATACTCCAAAGAAAATGAGTAGCTTATGGTCAAAAATACTTAAGCAATTATATGAACATAATGGGCACAAACAGGCAAAAAGGACAGATAGCAGAAACAGAGTAGCAAATATTTTCAACGTTGATATTTTCAGCCACAGATTACAACATAACAAACCTTGAAATGAGAGAATAGGAAAGAAAAATGACCCAGCAACTTTGTAGCACAGTGAGCGCCAAGGGCAACCAGAGTGCTTTCAATCAGGGGGCTCTGTAGAAAAGATATGGAGAGTAGTATACATCCACTGGCTTGCCCCAGAGCTTTGTTAACTGCTATAAGTCACAGTATAACTCACAGGGACCTTGATCATCTTGACATCCCGTAGAACATCACACTGCTCACCAATATCGATGACATCATAGTAATTAAATATTCTAAGCAACAGAAACTGTAAAGTACCTCATAACGTATCTAACAAAGAATGTGCAAATTCTTTATTGAGAAAATAGTAAAACATTATTGTAAAACATAAAAGACTTAAGTAAATAGAACAGTATACCAGGAAGAATCTATATTACAAATACACCAACCTTTCTACATTTTATCTATAAATTAATATAATTCCTATCAAAATTCCAAAAGGGATTTTTGTGAAACTTGAAAAGCTTACTTTAAAATTTATGTGGAAGAATAAAGGGCACAGAATAACCAATAAAAATTGAGAAAAAAAGAAAAAGGAGTCAAGAATTACACAACAAGATAATAATTGAAACAGTGTGGTATTGGTGCACAGGAAGACAAGCCAATGGGACAGAGAGAGAACTAAGAAATGGACCCATGCATTTATGGAAATGCATTTTGTGACAGATCTGGCTTTAAAAAGGAGTAGGGAAATGATGGACTCTTTAATAAGTTGTACTGGGACAACAAGCCATTGATATAGGAAAATGTAGATTAGATCTTCAATCCACAGCATACACAAAATTAATATAGGTAGATAAAATACCTTAATTTGGAAAGAAAAACTTGAACATCTTTAGAGAAAAAAATAAGAACATCTTTATGACATTGAACAGGAGTAAATCACTTAAGGCACAGAAAGTAGAAGCAAGAAGAGATTGATTAAAATGACCACCTTAAGGGGAGGGAGATGGGGGAAGGACGGAGTGAGAGGTTGGGCTTAGTAGATGTAAGCTTTTATATACAGAATGGATAAACAACAAGGTCCTACTGTATAGCACAGTATTCAGTATCCTATGATAAACCGTAATGGAAAAGATAAACCGTAATGGAAAAGATAAACCGTAATGGAAAAGAATATGAAAAAGAATATATATACATGTATAACTGAGTCACTTTGCTGTACAGTAGTAATTAATACTACATTACAGTAGTAATTAATACAACATTGTAATTTACAACATTGTAAATCAACCAGACTTCAAAATATATATATATATACATAAAATAGAGATGTTTCTAAAAATAAAAAGACCACCTTAAGATAAAAATTATATATCACAAAAAACACAATAAATGCCAAAATAAGCAATAGTTTGGGGAAATACATTTGCACAACATAAAAGCAAAACATTATTGTCAAGACTTTATAAGGATTTCTCCTAAAATCAATTTTTTAAAAGTAGCTGAACAACCAATGGAATTGGGCAAAAATATATGTAAGGACGATTCACTAAAGAAGAAATGCAAAAAGCCAATAATATAAGAATAGATGACCAACTTCAGAAGGAAAAATGCAAAATAAAATAAGACACCACTTCATACTTATCAGATTGGTAAAATTTTTAAAGTCTGAGAACAAATGATGAAGAGATTAAAAAAACAGAACTTCTCTGGGTGATGTATACATCGGCACAATAACTATGGAGAATAATTTGTTGATGCCAATAATGATTATGATACGTACACCATACAACCCAGTCATTTTACTCCCAGGTATATACCCTAGACAACTAGCTACCTAGACAACTTCACAAAGAGACATGTTGCAGTCATTTAAATGGTGCATCTCCACTACTGTGGTTATTCTTATGGACTCGAGGAATATTACCATAGAAATCACCATCTTCATCATCATGATCACCATCCCAAATGTGGACTTTCTTTTCAGAAGTTCGCATAGCACTGAGTACAGTAAGTGAGACAAACACAGCCCTTATCTAGGAGGGCATGAAATTTGGTACACACACACACACACACACAAACTATAAAATCATTTGACAAACTCATAAACTATTTATGTAGTGACCTCCTAATTATCAATGGTAATGGAATACAGACTTGATAACATCCTGAAGAGGCTTATTATTATGAAACCCAGACCTTATTTTAGCCAATAATTTTAACCTTCTTGCCTGTCAGCTTTTATGAACTTTCTCATTTATTGGAAACTCTGTTGAGAACATAACCCTAGCCTAACTGGTTAGGGTTATGTCTAACCAGTCTGAGGTGTAAGACTGGAAAAACCAACAAATAGCTGAAGATTTTAAGGTCATCAGTTTTCTTTGCCTAATTAGCCACTGTAGGGTGTTTTTCTCAATTCTCTCATCAAAATTCTCTGTTCTCAGTTCTGTAGTGTCTATCAGGTTTCTCTCCCCTGCGATCTTCTAAGTGAAGAGTTGAATTCTTTATTAGTAATACTACTAAATTGAGATGAAAGGTGGACATGCAGAAAGAAAAGTATGAGGTCATGTCAATTAGTTACTAACCTACAAAACAAACAGTCCTTTCCAGATGTTATGCAGATGGCTTTACAGTCTTGGTAATATTGGATCAGAAAAGTTTCCCCAAAGCTCCAAACCCAAACGTTGGACACATTTGTGTTGAAGTATCTGAATCTGTGAAGTATAGCTGTGTACTTGCAAACAGCCACCAGCAGCATTATGCAGAGTTTAAATCAATGGTTATCTTCAGCACGTAGTTTCGGGACTCCAGAGAATTTTCATTTAGCCCCAAATTCTCCTGCCACTGAACTTGCTGACTGCTGAGATTGTACTATCAATGATTCATTTCAATCATGTAAGAGTTCTTTCACTGCTGAAATGTAAAAATTCTCCAGGAAGTGAATGAATTAAGCATCATCAGTCATTTAAATCTTAATGGGAATGAGACTGCAGGACCAACCCTACATCTCCTTTTACAAATGATGGATTTCAATGTGTTTGAAACTCAGGTATCGTATGTACTCAATAATTTCATTATTTGAAAGAAATCTGACTGAAAAATTCTTTTTAGGTTTTTATTTTGTGGATCTATCCTGATTTCAGGTAATATTTGTATGTTTGAATCTGGTTTCCATATTCCTTTAGATATTTTTTGGTGAGGCAAATACTGGAAATATTTTTTTAAAAATAAAAGTATATGTTGATGTGTTTATCCCAGATTTGCACACACATGCAACATGTGTTCATGTGTATACAGAAATTAAAATTCATAGCAATAATAGTTAGTAGAGAAATGTGGTTGGTTTTGCCTTTCAGTAAAACTTTGATTTTTTAGAGTGAGAGTTATTCTAGATAGTCTTATTTTCCCAAATAGCTCAAGGTTATTCCTTTAAATTCTGAAAATATAACATTTTAAATATTAAAAATCATGGTAAAATATAATAAATAGTTACCTGAATTTATTTTAATATTAAATTTAGTTTTCATTAAAATTACAGTTTGACTTAAGCTTTATTCCCTTTCAAAATGGAAATATGGAAATAGGATACTTTAAAACTATAATTAAGTATTGAAAATAGAAATTAATAAAGAAAAAATAATCCAGTCATGTGTAATATCCTCATTCAAAATAATCACAGTTAACATTTTGTAGTATTAGTTTATATTCTTCCAGTCTTTTCTCACGTGCATATGTATTTTTAAGATAGTTGTAATCAACATATAAGTAAAAGTTTTGTACTGATATTCTCTAAACTTTGTAAGAACAGTTTTCCATATTTCAAATGGGCTTCGTATCTGTAATTTTACTTAACAACAATATATTACAATAAATTACTTAATTCCCCTGTGGTTGACTGTATAGTATTTAAATACCAATTTTCAATTTATAAATCGTACAAGGGTTAATATCTTCATGAATGTAGCTTTTTTACAGATCTAAGATAAAGTCCAAGAAATAAAATTCCGAGTCAGAGAATGAGAGAAGTTTTTAAACTTTTTTTGGGTGGGGGGGCCTCTCACTGTTGTGGCCTCTCCTGTTGCGGAGCACAGGCTCCGGACGCACAGGCTCAGCGGCCATGGCTCACGGGCCCAGCCGCTCCGCGCGCGGCATGTGGGATCTTCCCGGGCCGGGGCACGAATCCGCGTCCCCTGCATCGGCAGGCGGATTCTCTACCACTGGGCCACCAGGGAAGCCCTAAAAACTCTTCTTACATGTTGTCAATTTACTTTATAGAAGTTTATTTTTACCAATTTATATAGGTGCAGTATGCATGGGAATTCCCGCTACCATAACAGAGTTCACTAAATATAGTTTAATATTTTCTGATCACTATTATGATTATCAGGGATAGAATATCGGTGCAAAGAGTTAAAATGTCATGAACCTCTGAAGAAATTGTGGAACTTGATAAAGGACTTGATGTTGGACAGTGCTTTATCTTCTCCCTCCCTCCTTCCTTCCTTCCTTCCTTCTTTCCTTTCTTATTTTTAATTATCATGAGGAGGAGTGGTGGTACATTATCTTTTTTCTTATTAAGGTTGAATGAAGTCAGGTAGATGCATGACCTCTAGTCAAAGTATTAAATGTTTAGCGAGTGAAAGGTGAAGCAACCTCCTTTTAGATTTTACCCTCTAGAAAATCAATTTTTTCCTCTATTGCTTTGAGTTGAAGCACATTAAAAATAGAATCTCTGGACGTATAGGTTGCTTCCATGTTTTAGCTATTGTAAACAGTGCTACAATGGGACCTACTGTGCAGCACAGGGAACTCTGCTCAATATATAAATGGGAAAAGAATTTGAAAAAGAATAGATACATGTATATGTATAACTGAATCACTTTGCTGTACACCTGAAACTAACACATTGTTATCAACTATACTCCAATATAAAATAAAATGTTTAAAGTATATATATACATATATATGTGTATACACACACACACACACACACACACACACATATATATAAATCTCAGTGTACTTGTGGACTATTGGACTGCACACAGCTCCCTGAGAGTCTGCACCCAGCGTTCTATCCATTGGCCTTGGTTTGCCAACAGAGCCAGATTCTAACTGCATTTCTCAGTGTGAAGTTTTCATTGCATCATAACAGAACTACTGCTATGTGGTTCTTCTCTTTAGCAGGGCTAATACATGCCCTTAGGGGCTTCTCATCACTACTTGGGACTTTTCCTCCTAATCTTGGTTCTTTGGTCCTTTGGGACACTGGATTCCTTTATCTCTACTTTCTTCCCTTTCCTGAAGAAATGCTTCTTGTTCCTTTTATTTTCTAATCAGCAGGCTGCTGGCCTCTGCATCCCCTCCCCTGTCTTCAAATCCCAGTTGCATCACTTACTAATGGCATAACCTAATGGAAGTTACTTAACTTCTCACTTAAGTTTCCCAATCTTTCAAATAGAAATAATATTACTTATCATGTGGTTGTTGTGAGTGCAGAAGGTGTGAGTCTCATTCTCTAAACTCACGTATGCAAGAAATCTAACTTCATTTGCCATAATGTACATTTATTTCTGACTCTAAGCCTCCTTGCCTGGCCTGTAGTACATTTCAAAGCATTTGTCCCTGGAACCACTCACATCACAACTGGGAAGACTTGCATGTTGCCTGGAGAACGGGGAAGGCAGTTTGGACCACTGGTATCCAGAGTTTCATGAGCATCGCTGATGTCCTGTATGTCCAAGCCAGCAGTAGCACCTGGAGCACATTAGCATCCACTTCTCTTAGGATTTGGTCATCTTTGACAAGGCCAGGGACGCAGTTCCCGTGATCATCCTAGATGCACCCTAGAGCTATTTGTCCTCCCAGTGGGCTCTTGCCCAGGAGAAGAGCCCTTGGTGCCCCTTCCTTGGAACCACAACCCCCGCCCCCACCTCCTGCCCGGACTGGAGTACATATATGTGTGTGTAGTGTTCAATTGCTGTTTGTCTGGGGGAAGATTTTCACTCTTGAATCTTTTGGAAACCACTGCTGAAAGAATATTAAGAGAAATGGAATTAGCTTTTTAAAAACAAATCTAGACAATCTTGCTCTTCCTGTTCTTCCCTGTAGAGAGGACACACAGAGCTCGCTAACATCATGAATGAGTGAAAGGAGACAGGGACAAATACAAGGAGAAAGAATCCAGTTATTAATAATCTCAAAATTTCATCTCGCCTCGTGGGGATTTAACAAGATGCCTCCTTCTCTTCTTTCTTCTCTCTGTATTTTCTATATTTCACTTCTTCTGCTTCCTACTTGTTACTAGCAAAAAGCTGGTGCTGGGAGGTGCAGAATGATCTTTTATAACCTTCACAAGCCAATCATAATGCTCCTTTCCTTAAGAGTAATTAATGGGCCAATCACAGTGTGTCTGGAGCTTGGTTCCTCTCTGCTGTCACTTATTGGTTACTAGAAATTCAGGACTGTGCTGCAAGAGTTATTGGTTCATTTTTCTGGTTATTTCTGGGCCTAGAATTGTTCTGGAGACCTGAAGGTCTTGGGAACTTAGACACTAGGGAGCTGGGGTTTTCTGTGTTAAACCTCTACATGTTTTCTCAGGATGTATTGACCAAAATGTCCAATGTAGTATACCACTTTTACTTTATGGGCACTTAGCAAATCCTTGTTGACTAATTGGCAACAATTCCTGGTCTACTTGTGGGAAAATGGGGAGGGAAAATAAATTAACCAGGCCACCATGTTTCCTCAGTCACCCGAGGGAAGAGTTATTAGTGGCTACACACAGTAACTGAAAATAGACATCTGGTCAGAAAAACCTAAAGAATGAAAGACTACTGGGGCTGCTTTCAGTAAACACTTACACAAGATATTTCAGTAAAATGTGAAGGAGTGTTTGAGGTAAGCTTTTTTGGGAAATCATCAGAAAAAGCCCTTATTACCAACAGAGAGGTCATTGAAACATGAATTACTAGTTTAAAATATGATGTCAGAGAACTTTCTCTTTTCCAACTCAGAACTCTCTGCTCTAACAAATGGGAGACTGCTTCATGAAGTAGCCAATCTTGTTTTAAGGAATTCTAAGCAATATTCAAGGAAAAATAGTCAATACTTATTTGGTTGTTTGACAACATTAATGAAGTTATACTCTAGTGAAAATTAAAATATAGCTAGATATAAACTTACTTTGAATTTCTTTTAGAATCTAGGCTTTCCATTATTTTGGAAGAATAGGTGAACATATGTTCCTCCATATACACTTATTTATGGTCTCAGGATAGAAAGCCTTTTTTCCTAAGATGAGGATCTTCCCTTGATGCCTTTAGCCAACATTTGGAGTTCTAGCCAAAAATCTCAGGAAAGTAGACAGCCTGGTTTATCCCTGTAGGGTATTAGTCACCCTATAAAACTTTAGAAGTATTTATATCGGCTATACAAAAACACCTCTTCTATCTGAGAGGGAAAGGCAACCCTTTTCACTTAACTTAAAAAACAGGGCTTCCCTGGTGGCGCAGTGGTTGAGAGTCCGCCTGCCAATGCACGGGACGTGGGTTTGTGCCCTGGTCCGGGAAGATCCCACATGCTGCGGAGCGGCTGGGCCTGTGAGCCAGGGCCGCTGGGCCTGTGCGTCCGGAGCCTGTGCTCCGCAACTGGAGAGACCACAGCAGTGAGAGGCCCGCGTATCGCAAAAAACAAACAAACAAAAAAACAAATCAAAAGTCAAACTGGGACGATGTAAATCTCACATATGAAAGATTACCTTTAAAATGATCTGTAAATGCTGGGTCTTCTGAGTTCCACGCGCATGTGTAGCTCATGAAGCACATACTCTTTATTTCAGTTCATTTTAGCTTTTACAACAACCAGAAGAGCTGTTCTGGGGTCACCAACTGCCTTCTGCTAACTACAGCTGATCAATATTACTAAACAAATGAGGAGGGACAGGAAGAGTGGAGGGGATGCCACTTGGAGGAGGGGAGAGCAGAGTGAGCAAAATCTCCACATTTCTACAGTTTGAGGAGATGTTTTATGCCAATGCATGTTTTATGTCAATCAAACATATAAAAGTTACCATGGCTGCATAGGCCATAAAGATGCACTTTTAAACTCTTAAAAATAAGGTACCATAATTACATCTCATAAAACTGTGCGTCCCATGAGTCTCTCTGCTGTTTTTAAGGTACCCATGGTGAATGAGGTAAAGGAAGGGAGAGGGAAAGTGGAGAGAAACCCTTTAAGTTCTGTGTGGAAAAATGCAAAAGTTGTCCAGATTTGCATGTAGGATCTCTCTCTTTCTCTCTGATTTATTAACTTTAATAACTGTGGGATCTCTCTCAACTTTGGGTTTGAGAACTGAAGTCATTACAGTTCAGGACTAATTTTTTTCCCTGAAGTAATCTCTGGTGGTGTCCGTCATCTGGGAAAGCAAAACAGCTTCGTTCCTTTTTCTCTTTCTTTTAACCCTTAACTAACATCTTAGACATTTCTGCTTTTGAAATTGAACTTCTGTGCGTTCATGACAACAATATCTGTTCAGCAGTAATAAACTTAGACATCACAAATGTTTGTAATTGGAGTCACTAGTTTTATTGGACAGCTCTGAGGGTCTCATTTCAGAGAAATAAGTTCACCAGCAGCAGAGCTTCGTAGAGATGTTGCAAAGGTGATAGGAGAGGGCTCCTCCTTCAGCCTCTGTGCTGGGAGCTGGCTGACCTGGCAGACGTGGCACAGTGTCTTCTTTCAGAGGCAGAGAGATTATATACCTGCCTTTCTCTGTCCTGTGGTTCTTGATTCTCTGCACATCTTAAGTTTGTCCAGAGCTTTGCTGAGTAAGAACAATGACCCAGACTCAGGAGTTCATGGAGAAAGTGTTAGCTGTGCCCTTAACTAGTGATGTATACAGAACATTTTTCTCTATTAATTTCATTTTTATTTTCTGTGACTAGATGATGACAAAGCAACTTTGAGCAAGTCTTCGGGTTCCACTTGAAGACTAGTGTGTGGGGAGGCCCAGTGATGTGGGCCTTAGGGACAGGTCTTTATCTGTTGGAGATGCAATGCTTCATATGATTCCAAGTGTATGAACCTCAGTGAGCCAGACGGCTCAGTCTGAGTATACAGTGAATAGGCTTAATCATACTTACTAATCCCATAAGAGGGCCTACCTATGGGGCAACACTGGTTTGATGTCACTGTCATAGAAAGGCCTTGGAAGTTGTGATTCATCTAAGCCTTGAGAGATTTCCACAATTCAATTGGACCTCGTTTGCATAGTCCTATAGACAGGAAGAAAATGAAACAATAAAAGCTTAAAAGTCCATTTCAATTTAAGAATCAAATAAACAGCCTTGTCTGAGTTCCCTAGGGATGAAGACTACAAAGGAGGCCACAAGAACAACTCAAGGAGTAAGTTATGAAGCAATTCCTGCAGTAAACCCATCAGTGTCCCCATCAAGAATCTAGTATATGTATACATATAACTGAAACACTTTGCTGTACACCTGAAACTAATACAACATTGTCAATCAACTATACTCTGAGATAAAGTAAAATTGTTTTGAAAGTGGCTCTACTACATATAAAATAGATAATCAACCAGGACCTACCATATAGCACAGAGAACTCTACTCAATATTCTGTAATAACCTATAAGGGAAAAGAATCTGAAAAAGAATAGATATATGTATACATATAACGGAATCACTTTGCTGTATACCTGAAACTAACACAACATTGTAAATCAACTACAGTCCAATATAAAATAAAAAAAAATTTTAATGGAAAAAAAAAAGTATCTAGTAGCATTTCTGGTTCAAACAACCCCAAGTGGATAAGAAGGGACTCCTCAAATTTTACTTGGTGAGACATCATTGTTTTCTTAGTAGGCTGGAATCTTTTAAGTTCAGGATGGTTTGTAATTAAGTATAAAATGTTTAAAAGAATCAAATACACAGCATTAATATTTTTCTGCTTAAGAATATGTGCATGGTTAATAATTCATATCATTGCAATACGTAAGAGAATTTTACCTATTAAACGGGTCTGTTTTTAAAATTCTTAATTTAGAATGAATAATTGAGTAACTAACTGCTTTAAATTGTGCTTTTCAAGTTGAAATCTTACTATATATATATAGCCTTATAACATTTAAGGGAAGTTAATTCTCATCATATTTATAAGTTTAAATCATTAGATACATGAATTATGTCAAGAACCTGGGAAAGGTTTGTTAAGCCAGGTATTTGAGCTCCCCCCCCAAAAGAAATCAAACATATTAAATGTACATATGCCATTTAATATATTTAATGGAATTTTATTAAAAGTTTGTAAATTATTCAAAGTCTCTTAAAAGTGACTGCTGTACTGGACTTTAAAATAATAAGATTGCAAGCTAGACTTGAAAGCTTAAGGAAAACTAGGCCTGGAACTTGTAACTTTAATAACTCAGATAATAATTTTAAAGCTAAAGAAAGCTTCACAAATTTTTTAAGGTGCACGAAACACATCATTAAGAAAACTTCATATTTGATAGTTAATACAGTTTAAACTGACTTAAAATGTTGTGTTTAGACTTGCCTTAAAGAAAAATGCATTATTTTTAAATCCACTCCACACAAAGGACAACCTCCCTCTTCCTTCTCCAAAGGTAGAACAGGCTTCATTGCTGTGATGCATAAAGTATAAACCAGATAGTCACTATTGAAAAATATTATTCCTTCAAATCTCTGTGGCTTAAACAAACAAACAAAAAAGTTCCTATCTCACTGATACCATAGTGAGTGATTCTCAGGGACTGGAAGGGTCGGGGTTGGAGAAAAGACCCTAGAGACTGTGTGAGAGATACACACCACCTCCACTCCCTCTCCATTGGCTGAAGTCAGTCACGTGGTTGGGAAACCAGCCACCCTCTGTATCCAGAAGGAAAAAGAAATTGTCTGATGGACATGTAGCATTGTCTCTGCCATACTTCACAAGTTAATTTGCTCCTCTAAAACAAATCCATGATATAAATGTATCATTTTCATAGAAAATACTGATTGTGACTTGAGTGGAAGGAGATATTTCCACAATGTATGTAAATGAACAAAGCACTACGAGTGAATTTTACCCCCTTACCTTAAGAATGCTTAGCCTTGTATGTGTTGGTCCTATTAACACAGCCACAAGAGCAGGGGAGACTTGGCAGTTACTAGTTAATGCAGGTATTCTGCATTGAGTAATTTGCATTCTGGGTCCCCTGAAATGTCTTCATCAGTTGTCCGTATACCCTAAATTAAAGATATAATTGCTATATTATCTCTTAGCTTTGTGTCTAGTAAGTCCAGATTTCATCACAGAATAAAGAAAGTAAAAAAATTTTCCCAAATGCCAGTATATGTTTTGGAACTATTTTTCTAATAAATCATTTAAGATTGATCTTACCATTTCAATCCAAAAAAAAACCTATTCCTTTGGAAAGAGAAACTTTAGAAAATGAGAAAAGGGAAACAATTTCATTACATGCACAAAATCATTCATTATTATTTCTTTCAATAATAGTATCTATATTGTGAATGATGTACTCAGCGATTGGTTATTTTAAGCCCAAAAATATTTGCTTGACTATTGCGTATTTTTAATACTAAGCATGTATTAAACACTTACCGTGTGTCAGATTATTAAACATGTATTGTGGGTCCCAGTTCTACTTTTTTGTCTGACTTACATCCAAACACTTTTTATCTATGGTTATGTCTTGATTTATTCATTCACTGAATAAGCATTTTCTGTGTGATTACTGGGTATCAAATCCAGCGAGAGACAAAGTGAGAAAGCAAGAAAAGTAGTCCCTATTCCTGAGAGGTTTCATTTCGGAAAACCTCAGACCTAAGTGCTCAGAACTAAAAAGCCCCAGTTGCCACCCCAAATTACCCGTTATTGTAGAATGTTGCCTGGTACCATAGAATAAAAATACTTGAGTTCTGATCCAAATTTGGAATAATTTGGGTGCATTAACTTTGGGAATTCAGTCTTAAACAATTGAAGTCACCAAATTATGTCTAGGAACATTCAAAATAAGCTATAGAACAAAACTTAAAAATCCCCAACAGGAAAAATTCTTTCTACTTTTGTCATAAGAATTCCCACATTGCCAGAATCCATTTGCAATAAAAAGCTCCTGCAATTATTAAGAATCCATTCACTTGGGCTATTTTACTCATGTAAAAGCTATTTACGGTTTAGCCTCAAAATGTATCCCTCTCGGTATCATTTAAAAAATGAAAATCATGCTGCATTTACAGTTATATCCTGGTAAACACAAAAGTGCTGTAGAATAAGATATCAGTGTCCTTTGAAAGAGCTATTATAAAAATTATGCACTGGTTATTATTCACTACAAGTTAGCATATTTTTGCCCAGGTTAGTGATTTTGTTACAAACCTCATGATTGGTGATGTCAGGTTAAGAAGTACAGTAAATTCAAGCATCAATGTACCTCCTTGTGCTCCAAACATATAACAATGATGGATGAGCTCTGAAAAAGAAAATTAAAATTACATCGGTAAGCTCAAAAATAAGACCAGCATCACTGTGGACCAGAAATGGAACAATGCCCAAGTATGGAGCAGATATGCCATACATCTGCTGGGTTCCAAGGCTGGAAACAAGAAATAATGACCAGGAGTTCAGCTTGTGTTGACTAAAAGGTACCAGAATCACTCCAAGTAAGGGAAGGACAGAGCCAGATCTACTCTGAACTTCTGTGAACTGTGTATCTTTGAATCTTTGCTGATGTACTAATTTCTCAAATTTCTCTAGAAAGGTGGTATTGATTTGATTCATTACTTTTTATTATTTTGATAAGGAGAAGCAGTTTTAGGGTTTCTACTTGGCCCTTCCTCCCAGAATAACTATTTCTCTGCAGGTTGAGGAATGAATATGGGCATTCTGCCGGCAGCCGGTTACGTCTACTCCAGTTATGCGTTCAGGCACTAAGGAAATAACCTTGGGGTGGGTTCAGGACCCTCTGGCCAGACCCAGATCAAAAATCCATTTGTTACTTCACATTTATGAATACTGGATCACCGTGTGATTTGGGACCCGTAAGAATTAGCAGCAGTTCAAAGCTATTATCCAGTATTTACTGATAGTCTGAAAATGTCCATTATTCCAATGACAAGTCACCCTGGTAAATAGGTCCATCTCACTTTGGGAAAGAGGAGGAGAACGATTCACATCAACTTCTGGGAATGTAGCTGGGTCCATCTTCAAGCAGACTCTCTCTCCTTCTATCAAGAGGTTCTAAGTCTGTGAACTTGCTCAGGTATGAGAGTTGAATTAGATCATGGTTTTCTAATATAGTGACACAGAATAGGTTTCTGTTCATCAGACTTAGAGTCTTTACCATGTATTAATATTAAGTAAGACTTGCATAAACTGTCAACCTATCTCAATCATAGAGACAACATGACCAATTAACCACCACCAAAGCTCTCTGCAAATCAAACGATTCTGCTTACCATTCCAGCCCTACCATGCATTAGAGTAACCATGCATACCTTATTTCTGGTGGTTAATTGGGGCTGACATCGTTGAAGAAAGGATCCAACTGTCCCCAGAGACTCCAGGGGGAATTTTTCAATGTTAGCATCTGCCACTGTCATCTATGGCCTGAAGAGAAGGGTCACTACAGAGAATATCAATGATGCCAGTTGGCCCTTCAATAGTATATTTTTCAAAGTCTTGGTGAAAGGAATGTCTGCTGGACCCATTAGAAAACAGAGTTAAGGGGTGGGTGACCAGGTTGCACTTAGTAAATATCCAGTGTTCTTGCCTCCATATGCCTACGATTTTCTTCCTCTATAGTTTGTCAAGGCAGTTGTATCATCTCACTCTTTATTTATTTAACATAGGCCACCATTGATTCTAGGTTTTAATCAATCAACCAAGCAATCTGTTAGAGACCGGGTCTGAAAGCAGTGATAGGTGTTATGAAGTCTTGAGGATGACCAGTTTTTCCCTGCAAGAAAATTACTCCAGTTGGTGTCACTGATATTCTTTAGACAAGAGAAAGCTAATGACCTCAGACAGGAGAGGAAAGGCTCTCGTAGTGAAAAGGAATGTTGCAGAATTTGGTGATCCAGTTTATACAGCTTCACCAATATCTACCCAGATGTCCCCGGACCAGTCCTCAGAGTTCCACTATAGCCGAATCAATGCCCCAACTTTAACATAAGAGTCATAGCAAGGTTGTAAATTCATCAGTGTTGTTTTCATCATCTAAGTGTATAACGCATTAGTTATTAGAAATCTCAGCCATGCAGCTGTAAGAAATAAGGATTCTTTCACAGCAATCATAGATACTATCTAGTTTTCCTATCTGTGCAGCCAGTTCACGCCACAGTTCTACATTTTATGTCACCCACAATATTCTATTAAAATCATACATGGTTTCTCAAATTCTTAGCTTTAAGAACTCGACTCTGACAACTACTGATAAAAGGTTTTTAACGTAAAAGTTTTATAACATAGACACAAAAAGTACACAAATCTTAAAGGACCATCTTGATAAGTTTTTACAAAATGAACACACCCTTGTTATCAACACCCGGGTCAAAAAACAGGACATTATCAAACTACCAGAAATCACTGGTTAGTCACATATCACTGTTAGTCAATCCAAACATGAAAACTATCCTGATTTTCAAATTTATGGATTAGTTTTACCTAGTTTTAAACTCTCTGTATAAATTAAGTACATAAATTTTAAAATCACCTTATATTCCTAGAACAAACCCTAGGTTGGTTTGCTAATTTTCATTTATGATTTTTGTATCTATGTTCATGAGAGAGACTGGTCTCTACTTTTCCTATAATTTATTGGCCTTCTGAAGTTTGGGTACCAAGGTTTTGCTGGACTTATAAAATGAGTTGGAAATATTCACCTTCTCTTTCTAGTATCTGCAAGAATTTGGATAAGACTAGTGTTATTTCTTCCTGAAATAATGAGAAGAATTCATTAGCAAACAATCTGATCTTGGAGTTTTCTTTGTGAGATTTTTGTTAACAGATTCAATTAATTAAAAAGATATAGAGTGTATTCCTTCCCTGTGGCTGCATAATAAATTACCACAAATTTGATGGCTTAGAAAATATAGAAACTTGGGCTTCCCTGGTGGCGAAGTGGTTGAGAGTCCGCCTGCCGATGCGGGGAACACGGGTTCGTGCCCCGGTCCAGGAAGATCCCACATGCCGCGTAGCGGCTGGGCCCGTGAGCCATGGCCGGTGAGTCTGCGCGTCCGGAGCCTGTGCTCCGCAACATGAGAGGCCACAACAGTGAGAGGCCCACGTACCGCAAAAAAAACAAAAAAACAAAAAACCAGAAATTATTCTCTCACAGTTTTGGAGGCCAGAAAGTCCAAAATCAGTGTGCCATCATGGCCACAGTTCCTCCAAAAACTCCTAGTGGCCAATCCTTCCTTGCCTTTGTCATTGGATTTCGAGCTCTCAGATAATCCAGGATGACCTCATCTCAAGATCCTAAACTTAATTACATCTATAAAGATCTTTTTTCCATAAAGTTGTATTCACAGAATCCTGGTGGACATATCTTCGGGGGAGGGGGGGCACCATTTAGCCCACTACTTAGAGCTATTCAGGTTTCCTATTCCCTTCCTATAATTTTGCAGATTTGTCTTTTTATCCTTACAGTTTTTAATAAAGTATGTTTTTCAAGAAAAATTCCATTTTTTCAAGAGTTCAAAATATATTGGTATAAAGACATTCACTGTTATCTTTTTAATGTTTGCAAATTCTGTATTGATGTTACCTTATTTATTCCTGTTGTTGGCATTTTATGATTTCTCTCTTTTTTTTCTTCATCAGTCTTGCCAAGGATTTATAAATTTTATTACTCTCTTCAAAGAACCACCTGCTGTCTTCATTGATTCCCTCTTCTGAACTTTGTTTCGTAATTCATTGATTTCTATTCTTATCTATTATTTCCTTCCCTTGATATTTCATTTTTCTTTTTCTAATTTCATGAGACAAAGCATAAATCATTGATTTCAGTCTTTTTAACTTTCGTAATATATGCGCTTAAGGTTATGTATTTTCCTTAAAGTACTCATTTGACACCCCTTCCCCAATTTTGAAATGGCATATATTAATCATATTTGATTTAAACCATTTAACATTTGCAATGTAATTTCTTCTTGGATTGTGTGTTATTTAGATATACATTACTTAATATTCAAGAGGTTGGAGATTTCCTAGTTATCTCTTTGTTATTTATTTATAGCCCGATTCCATTATATTTAGAGAACGCTCAATGATTTCTCTCAAATAATTTTTCTTCTGTCTAAAAAATCTCTCTTTCTTATTTCTTTTAGTGCATGTTTTCTAGTGACACATTCTGTTTTTGTCTGAAAATATTTTAATTTTATTTTCATTATTGAAGGCTATTTGTTATGAATATAGAATTCTCAATTGGAGGGTTACTTTCTTTCAGTATTTTAAGGGTGTCATTTCACAGCCTTTTATCTTCCCATTTTTTTAAAAAGTCAGTTCTCAGTTTACTGTTGCTTATTTGAAGGTAATGTGGATTTTTTTTTTTCTGGCTACTTTTAAGAATCTTCTCTTTATCTTTAGTTTTCAACATTCTTATTATGATGTATATAATATTATTTTATTTATATTTACCCTCCTTGATTTATCCTGTTTGGGGTTCACTGAGTTTCTTTTTTTTTTAAATTTATTTATTTTATTTATTATTTTTTTTGGCTGTGTTGGGTCTTCGTTGTTCCGCGTGGGCTTTCTCTAGTTGGCAGTGAGTGGGGGCTGCTCTTCATTGCAGTGCACAGGCTTCTCGTTGCGGTGGCTTCTCTTGTTGTGGAGCATGGGCTCTAGGTGTGCGAGCTTCATTAGTTGTGGTGCATGGGCTCAGTAGTTGTGGCTCATGGGCTCTAGAGCACAGGCTAAGTAGTTGTGGTGCACGGGCTTAGTTGCTCCGCGGCATGTGGGATCTTCCCGGACCAGGGCTCGAACCCGTGTCCCCTGCATTGGCAGGAGGATTCTTAACCACTGTGCCACCAGGGAAGCCCATCATTGAGTTTCTTGAATCTGTGAGTTGAGGTATTACGTAATTTTTTAAATGTATTGTCTATTATCTATTCTAATAGTGCTTCTCCACTAGCCTCTCTAGCTTTCATTTTTGAACTCCAGTTATATATATGTTGGCCCTTTTCATCTATCCCACACATCTCTACTCTCCTTTTCTGTGTTTTTAATTATTTTTTTCTCTGAGTACTTCAATTTGGATATTTTTTTATTAAGTTTTCTTCCATTTCACTAATCCTTTCGTCTGCTGTGTCTAGTCTGATGCTAAACTCATCTAATGATTTCTTAATTTAGACATTGTATTTTTCAGTTCTAGAATGTCCATTTGATTATTTTGAATACCATATTTCTATTTCTTGGTTACTTTTATCTTTCCATCCATTTTATCCGTGTTTTCTTGAACAGATTAATCATAGTTATTTGAAGTCCTTGTCATATAACTCCAGTATGTGGGTCATCTTTGGTTTGGTTTGGTTATTGTTGTTTGTTTGTTTCTCTTGTTTTCTGGTTATGAGGTCCTGTTTCTTTGGCAAGTCCCTTAATTTTATTTGAATGCCAGCAATATATATGCAAAGTTGTAGATATTTCAGATAATAGAGTCACCCTTCCATCTGGCTAGTCTGTCTACTGGTGGCTGATCCCCATTATAAATTAGGGTTTGTATAAATCAAGGCTGGTTTGCCAGATATGGTATTAGTCCATCTACATGTATTTTGCTTCTGGCCATTCCAAATTATCAACTCAAAGCCTGAGGCACTAAACTCTAATCATTAGCTTATAAGACTGTTGAAAGCTCTGCTCTTCTTTGGAGATGGTTTCCAATTTGACAAATGTTCATAGGGAAGCAATTGCTATTGAGTTTGAGGTCTCCCGATTTTCTTCTGGTTTCCCTGTCCATGTGCCATATATTAAAGTAATATTGCTCAATTTTAAACCCATTCTTCAATATTCAGTTTGTAACATGAAGGACTCTCCACATTTCTCTTTTGCCAACTGACAACCTGCTAAATGCTTCTAATAGAGTCAATAGAGGGTGCTATGAATCTAGGGATAAATCTAGAGATATAAATCTAGAGGATCATACTGGAGGAGAAGACATTTGTTTATTCCTGTTTGCTTTATGTGAGCTTCCTGTTTGCTTCTCATTCCTGTCAATGGCTCCCCAGGCTCACTTCTTGGTAACAACTGTGGCAGTTCATTCCAGTCATGGTAGTTAAGCCCAGTTTGCAGTTTTCCCAATTCTTGAGAGAACTAGCCTCACTGTGCCACCTCAGAGACACCAGAAGCAGCCAGCTCAGAACCCCTCCTCAGAGGTTGGGGTTAAAGCTCATGAGAACCCTCCTTTGAACTCAGAGAGACTAGTACCAACTGACCAGCACTCCTTTCTCAGAGGGGTGAATTTCAGTGTCCTGGCTCCTTCCTCTAAATTTTTATGTTTTACTAATTCTAACCTCTTCTGTTCATTCCCCCAAGCCTTGAGTGTGGTAGCTGTTTCCTGCTATTGTTATCTCTGTGTTCTCTTTTTTGCTTTTTGAGGTCTTCAATATGTATTATAAATATATATACTCTCTGTTAAAATAATTGGTATGGTTTCTGTTTCCTGGCTCTACTATAAATGATATGGAACATTTATTTGCAGACAACATGATTGTGTACTTAGAGAATCCTAAGGAATCTACAGAGAAGCTACTACAATCATTAAATGAATTTAACAAGGTCACAGATATCAGCTCAACTTACAAAAATCATTTTATTTTTATAACAAACGATGAAAAATAGGGGGTGGGGTAAAACAAAAAGCATTTACAGCAGCCTCAAAAAAACCTGAAATACTGAGGCATAAATTTAACAAACTATGTGAAAGTCTATACATTGAAAGCTAAAGAATATTGCTGAGAGAAATTACAGACCTAAATAAATGGAGACATACACCCTCGTGGTTTTAAAATATGTCTACAAATTTTTTATACTCCTCTTTTCAAGCAGTGGGTTCTAATTCCTTTCCCTTTTGAGTGCGGGCTGATTTGTAAGAATAATGACATAAGGGTACTTGGACCTTGTCAAAGAGCATGAAGGGGGCTTATGAGCATTGGTAATGTTGTTTTTTAATATGGATAGTGGGTATGGATTGTCTCATTTTTGAAAAATCATTACACTGTACACTTATAATGTGCACTTTTGTGTATGTACATTATACTTTCATAACAAGTAAAAAATAAATATATAAATAAAAACCTATGGCAGGTAAACTTATAGGTGAAAATGGTTATCTTGAAACAAGGATGCTCACTATCGCTGCTTCTTTTCAACATTGTACTAGAAGTCCTAGACAACACAGTTAGGCAAAGAAATAAATCGTAGTTATTAGTATTAGAAAGGAAGAATTAAAGCTGTCATTATTTGCAGACAACATGATTTCTTATGCAGAAAAGGCAAAATAATCCCAGATAATCCACTAACATTAATTAATGAATTTAGAATTTCTATATATCAATAATATTACATAATAAACAGATTAAAGAATACTTTATAATGATATCAAAACAGCAAATTCATAGAAATAAATCTAATAAAAAATGTGTAAGACCACTAAACTGTAAATATTGTTAAGAGAAATGTTTTTAAAGACCTTGATATATGGAGAAATACACCATGTTTATGGATTAGAATACTCAGTATTGTAAAGATATTAATTTTCCTAAAGTTGATGTTTAGATTCAAAGCAGTCCTAATCAAAATCTCAATAGTGATCACTAGGTCAGTGATGACTTAGATTTCTTGCTTTGAAATTTAGCTATATGATTATGGTATCCACTGGTGTTAGAAAAGGTGGTCTGTACAGATTTTGAGTGGTTATTGAGGAAGTGGGCTTTCCTACTGCACAAGAAATCGTGACTTCTGAATTTAGGTCTACATAATGCCACTCAGGTGAATGACTGGTCAGCTAATTTGACAAATTATCATCATTATGATCAATTGCTAATAACTGCAAACAATTATGCAAGAAGCCATGCTAATTACTGAGCTGGGAAAATTAAATTCTAGCATGGCTGGAATTAATCAATTTCAAAAAGTCTGAAATATAGGAAGTCCCACTAGTTTGGCTTTTATTTACCAGTGAATTATTTTTAGAATATACAAGATAATAATCATATTGTGAGTTTATGACAAAGAAAAGAGGATGAAAACCTTTGGTTTTTCACCGCGTCGTATTCAAGGAGACTTTGAAAAAGACATCCTTGATGAAAATGAAAATGGTTCTGGGTCACTTTGATCATCATGATAATTATTCAAACACTAGTATGGTTTTTTTTTTTTTTTTTTGGTTTAACTTTAATTTCTAGTAACTGTGATGTCATCAAACAGAAATGCACTCAAATGCTGTCCACTTTCACCCTCATCACTCTGAGGTTCAGAAAAAGAAACAACCTTCCCTTTCAAAGCAATTCAAAAGCAATGATCCCCTCTTTCTCCTTCATCTCTGTAATATTGCTTTATTTTCCTCTCTCTTCTGTTCCACCCTACAGCCTTGGTTTCTCACTCCAAACATGTTCACTTCTCTTCCACCCAAAAACAAACAAAAGGTTTTCTATGAAGCTTTATCTTTCTCTTGCTACAGCCTTATTTCTATTTTCTTCTTCAGTCAAACTCTTCAAAGAATAATGTACCATGCAGGTTAAATTATCCTTATTTTCTAAATGGTCTTTGACTGGCATTTGTCTTCTAACCCGACCATTCCATTAATATCTTTCTAATCATTTATATGATGTACCATGTTCAGTTCTTATTTGATTTCCCTACTTTCCTCAATATTTATTTCACCACACCTTCCTCCTTGAAATTCTTTCTTCCTGGGCATCTACTCCTCCATACTGCCTTTCTCCCCACCTCTTTATTTCGTCTTAGTCTTCTTCACTAACTCTTCTTTCTTCACTCATCACTTAAATATAAGTATTCACCAAGATTTATCTTTAATACTTTTCTTTTCTCAATCTACATCTCTTCCTAGACCATTTCATTCATGCTCTTGCCTTTAACTATAGCATGATAAGTTCCCCAATTGTGTTTCTAACATAGAGCTTACCTGAAAAATCTGATTGCCTACTAAAAATTCCCATCAAAATGTCCCATGAGCAGTCAAATTCAACATGACCTAAACCACTCCTTTTCTTTCCACCCACTCCCAACTACTTCATCCAATTTTCTTTAACCCCTTTAGTAATTCAACGTCTATCCAGTCTCAAAAATATTTACAACTCAACGATATTTTATATCTTCATATTCTCCTTCCTTGGCCATATCCAATTAAACATCAACTCTTACGTATCCCATCTCTCAGATATCTCTTGAATGTAGACCTTCCCAGTCACTGTCTTAGTTCTGTGTTTTCCCATCTCTTACATGGACTTTTGGGTTAATTTCCTGACCTTCCTGTCTCCAATCTTCTCCCTCACCCTCATTCTTTTCTTTTCTGTTAGGTGAATTGTCCTATTAAAATGCAAATCAGACACTTCTCTGTTTTCAGCCCTGCTTGGGGTCTCCACTACCCTTGCCCAAAATCAAGGACCTTACATTGGCCTTACAGTGTCCTCATAGCTCTCTAGTTTTCTCCAGCATTAATGAACTAACTACATCTTCCCTGAGTTTGCTATGTTGCTCAGTCCTCTCTGCCTTTGTACATGCTGTTTCTTTTTCCTACTGTGCTTTCTGCAATTTGTTCATCTGACATATTCCTATCTATACTTTAAAACTGTTCTGGGAAGCCCTTCCCTGACAGAGTCAATCAGTAATTCCTTTGTTCTACCTGTTTACCATCTCCATACTTCTATTATTACAGTTCCCAGAGTGGCTAGTGATTGCCTAGTTACAATTCTGCCTCAGACACTACTCTAAATTTCTTGAGAACAGGAGCCACGGTTTATATATTTTCTAGTGTCTATCACTGTGTCTGGCACATAGTAGGTGCTCTAAAGCACCTAATACCGAGTTGAATGAATTCTTTGTAGATGTCTAGCAAGAGCAGGACATTTCACGAATGAATAACAGAACAAATTCAAATGGTTTGAGGTTTTTTAATTCAAAAAACCTCATTGTCATGTGATGTGTGCCAACCATGCCGGCTCTGAGGATACATAGCAAATGAACAATCATTATCTTCGCCTGCACAGAGCATAGAGTCCGGGAATTATCAGGGTCTTCCTCTCCACCCCGCTGAGACCATGGCTTCCTGCTCTCCAGGTTGTCCTGCTTTCTCTCTTCCCTGTTTCTTGTGGTTTGTTTGAATTTTGTGCTAATCTGAATTCCTCACGAACACCTTCCATCACCTGCTCACTGATCCATGACCTGTTCGTTTGACTGAATTGCATTTTAAAGGTCCCTGGCTTGACTTCACTGGTCCCAATGCTGACTGCTGTGAAATGACCTCCATCCCAAGTGACTATCATTCATGTTTTCTCCCAAAAATACAATGTACCTACAGTGTTAATGCAAATAAGCCCCATGTCATATTAGCAAATATGGTAAATTCAAGACCAGTAGACCAGAAATAACCTGCCTCTTGTTATCTTATGCGGTCATGTGCACCAAACTGGAATATTTCTTTCCTCAAAGGTGGGAAGTGAGTCAGAGGCCATCTGTGTGGCCCTTGCTCACCAGTCCTGAGTGACCAATAATTAATTTAGGTCGAATGTGATTAGTCCCTTGTTAACAGCAGTTTTTCTGCACTTTCCTCAGTTGGCTCTGGAGATACACCGTCGAGTGTGATGTATGACTCCTGGCACAGAATGAAACCTGAGCCTGTGAAAGGACGGGGAAGCTGCTCTGTGCCTTGCTAATGAATTTAGGGGCTCAACACTCTTATCTAAAGTGCAGCAAAGAGGGGTCCTCAAAGACCAGGAGTCCAGGCTACACAGAAGAAACAACAGGAGAAGCTTCACTTTCTTTGACTTTTTGAGTCCTCTCACCTTGGTTTGCGCTTCAAAGCCACTTACACTGCTCTAAGGGAAAGGGCAAAGTGTGTTTATTAAAGAGAGGGAGGGACCTGAGAGAGGGAGGCTATTTGTAGTGAACTGAAAAAATTATTTTTTATCAGAAGTTATAAAATCAGGCTAACTGAAAATATTTCAATACATAAAATTTTCTTTTAAATGGTAAAAGATCATTCAGCTACTCTCTTACCAATTCACCATATTTGTATATTGCTATCATCCTTCTGTATCTACTTTGTATATGAATTTTATGAAAATTTTATTTTCCAGGAAATAAAAATTGAGAGTGTTTGATTAATATTCATTCCCTGCACTGTAAGGACATATAAAGGAAAAGAAAAGAGAAGAAGGTAGGGAAAAGGAGAGAGGGAAGGAGGAAACGAAGCAAATAGAGAAAGGAAAGAAAGGAAGGAAGGGAGGGAGGGAGGGAGGAAGGGAAGAAGGGAGGAGGGGAGGAAGGAAGTAATTTTTCCTTTGTACCAAAGTAAGGCAAAATGGTATCCTCCTACCCTCAACTCCCAGCACGAACTTCTACATTAGGACCATGGACAGCCAAGTCAGTTCTTTCTCTCCTAGAGAATGTTGGAGGCAGGCTCTCAGACTTCCATATAATCCACGTGGGCTCACCCTCACCCTCATCTCTGCCCGCAGATCTGTCAGGCACATCCCACAAAGATCTCAACAAAGGTGAAAATGACTGACTAGTACAAGGACTTGGTTCTCTGTTTTATAAGAAGTACAAATTTACATTAAACTACCATAAATTGATTAGAAGAATTCTAACATGAGATTTAGAATTTCTCCACACCATATAACTGCTTAAAATTATGTCCTACCTAAAGTGAAACTGTTTTAAAATATGTTTTGGAACTAGGGTCTTGCTTTGTGTTACTGCCTCCAGTCCAAGACCACCAGAAATACACCAGGAGTTGAACTGGTTGCCTTGTTGCAATGAGGGAGAATGCACACCAGAGAGACGGTGGGCATCTCAGTAAGTGGGTGTTAGAAATTGTTACAGGGCTTGGGCTTGTGGTAGGTGATTTGGGGCACAGTTCATGGGGGCTTTTCTCTGGTTGGGTCACTTCAGGAAGTGGGGGTAATTCTGTAATTTAATATCAATAAATTTTACCTAAAAGGAGGGAAGACTAGAGAGGGCAAGGCTGTAATTGGTGAAGAAGCAGCAGTCACTCATGTAGCCCCAACGGGGCAACTTTTGGTCATCTTTGTGGGTTGGAAATATTCCTGTTTTTGTCTGTGTTCAGGAAAGATCAAGGAGTGCTCTCATTTTTTGTCTTGATCCACATGGACACAGGATGCCTTGGCTGACGTTGGTGTTTTTTTGAAATGGCTTATGTTCAACAGAAAACCAAGGCCTAGCTGGTGGTGCCAGCCCAACTCCTGGATGTCAGGGACCACTTTCCTCTCGTGGAAGCTAGAATTCACTAAAACAAAGAAAAAATGATAGAATTTTCGTTTGTAATTCAGAAGTCAAAATAAAGAGGTACATTTCTTTCAATTTTCCAAAGGCATGTAAAGGGAACCTAGATTTTAAAGTCAAATCGATGTGGAAGAAACTGAAGAATCTAGTTATCTTGAGATATATCTACTAAAAAAGGCAAAACAATGTAATCATTATTTAGTTGTTTAGGACATGCTGAGATTGAATCTATGTATTCACTTTTTTTTAATATTATTATTACATTTTTAACCTGAGATGATACACAGATAAGTTGGCGTGTCTTTTTACTTTTTAAAATAAAGTTATTGAAAAAAGGAGTAGTTCTATGTAAATACTTTTGTGTAAGTCATGCATTTAGAATAAGACACAAAATATATACATCTGCTGAAAATACAAGAAAATCTTATTTAGTATAGGAATTTTAAATGGAATAGAGTTTGTTGTAGTATTCCAGGATTTAGGACAAGTCTACCTAGTGAAGTCTGGGTCAAAGCATGAACAAAACGTTGAGAACTTAGACAATCAGAGAATATTTGTCAGTGATTCAAAAAAGCTAGTAACTAGAAAGATAGTTTTCCACTGAACTTATCCTCAAAAGTGCCTTACTTTTCAACTTCAATTTGCTAGTGTAGACTTGGCTTTAGTTTTGTAAATAAAAAAAAATGTTTGAAAGGTAGTTAGAAACTACAACAAAATTAAGACCAAAACCATGAAAGTAAAGCAAACTGAAAAACCCAAGTGAATACTGTGAACGCTCCTAGACTAAACTGATCAAGGGAGTGAGTTTGGATCATATTTGATATTACATTTAAAATTGACATGTTAATTCTTAATGTTTAAATCTGGGTTTGAAAGAGTTTCTCAAAGATTCCTAAAATCACTTAAGGCTTCCAGAATAGTACAAATTGTTATTCTTGAGAATTTTGCTGAAGGGCTTGACAATGGACTGTTAGAAAATATTTACAGACACTTTCTAAATAATTCAAGTTTTGAACTTTGCAGAACATGTCTTCATTGTGTAGCAAGAAATTATTATTTTGTATATATTGAAATCTCCCTTCAGATGACAATCATACAGTTCCTCTGCAGTAAATATATTTGCCTTTGAGGCCATTCTACTTCAAAAATGAACTCAGACATGAATAGTTTACCATATACTATTTCCACTGGAAGACCACGGTTATGCAAGAAAGGGCATTTTGCCTGAGTAGGTTTAGGAGAAACACTGACATTTAGTCTTTGAAAAAACTGTGAAGGGGAGACTGACTCAAGTCAAGTTAAGGTACTTGTGACACAAATCCCTAGCAGGTTTCTATCCCAGGCCTGAGTTGAAAATAAATGGGACATGAGGGTAACCCTGGTAAAAGAGCTGTTTTCAAAATCTCTGCACAATGTACAGAGACTGCTGGCAGAGCAAGTTGTGTGTGCATTTATACAATGGTGGCATCTGAAGAAAAAGAGTTACATGGATATGAAACTGTATATCATCAGAATGATTTGATTTTAATTTAAAGGAAACTCTAAAGTGACAGAGTGAACTGCTGCAGATCCATGTGGGAACACAGACATCACTGTTATCCGATATTTGAGAATACAACCCAGACAGTGGATCCTAAAATTTCCTCTGGAAATTTTCTTGAAGTCTAGGGATGGTGCTTTCTAATCTTCCCATATCCTTTTCACCTACAGCTAATAACTCCTTGAGGGTGATGGGTAGGGAAGACCTTCAAGTGATGGAAAAGAAGTACTATTTCAAGAACCATGAATGATGCCTTTGGAAAATCTGGTCATTTGAAACAAATAAAAATTAAAGTTTCTCTTTAACAAACACTTACATTGTGCCAGTCACTCTTCTAAGCACTTTATGAATATTGAGTCATTTTCTATTCATAGCAACTCTATATATTACCCAAGGGGAAACTGAGGCACCCAAAGTATTTTTTTAAATTTTATTTAATTTATTTTTTTTATACAGCAGGTTCTTATTAGTTATCCATTTTATACATACTAGTGTATATATGTCAATCCCAAAGTTATGCAGTTCGTAAATGTTGGTGTCAGAATGCAGACCCAGGCATCTTGCTCCGGAGTCTGTGCACTTTATTATGCTCCACGTACAGGTTTTACCATTTGTACATCAGTTCTGCACCAGGTGGCCAGGCTGCTCTGCAGCTGCCGTGCACCAAGCAGAGCACATACTTCCCTACATTCTAGTTACTCCACATGAGTAATGAGTGACCTGTTGAGAATGAAAAGTTATAACTTGCTAGGGATTGCCCCCAATCCTAAGCAAGTATTTCCACAGATCTTGCTTTGCCCCTTTCTTGCAACATATCTCTGTATTTCAGGTAAAATCAAGTACCACTTGGCATATGTGGGTCAGTCTTCCTGTAAAGATCTGTGCTCTGGATTCAAACAGCCAGATTTTATTTCCAGATGGGAAAAAACAGACATGATAGAATTGGGAAGCACAGACAGAAGTAGGCAATTTGGAATTTTAAACAATTTTGATGGCTGGGAAGAATGGAATGATGCTGATACACTGGAGACAAAACTTACAGACTGAGTTACAGTTGGTCTGTGTTCTGGGTCCATGCACCATAGATTAGTATACATGACGGACACTTGAATGAGAAGAGGTCCATTAACCTTGGAACAAAGTTTTTGTTCATCTCACAGAATTTCTGTGTGAATCTAAGGGCAAAGGTAGTGCTGTTTTGTAATCTAAAAGTAGGGGGCAACATTAGTGAGAAAAACGTTCCCCTCTGCTTTCAGTGTGGGCAGTGGCAGTGCAATTGGGTAAGGGGAGAGGTCCTGGCTCAGAAGCCAAGAAAAGAAATTTCTAGAGCATCATGTGCCTGACCGTATAGATTCTTCCTCCAGAAGATGAGCAATGGTCCCTCTAGTCCTTTCTCTAGGGAAAAAACAGCCTTGATAATCCTTTGAAAGTAAATCTGATCAGCTCTTCCCTCCATATCAGTGTTCTCATCACTGGCTAATCTCAGTAATCTTTGAGGAGACCTCTGGGCCTGGCATGATCTGGCCCCTGTCTACGTTTCCGCCTCACCGCTCACCGAGTTCCCGCCCCTGCACTCTGCTCCCAGCCTGTGTAAAGATCTCTCAATTCTTTGAGTCAAGGACATGCTCTCTTGTCTCAGGGAACTTCTCACCCTTGCCTCTGACTTAAATACTCTTTTCCTACTTCTTTCGTGGCTGACGTTCACCTCTATGCATGACTCAAACGTAGAATTCTAGTCCATATTTTTCCTCAGAACTTAAGACCCATATATCCAACTGCAGCTTCAACTTCTGCACTTGAGTGCTTTAAAATTATTTCAAACTCAGCAAATCCGACACTCGACGCATGATCCTTCCTTCTAAACCTGGTCTTTTTCCAGTGCATAGATCTTAGAGAAAGTCCTCCTTTCCATCTAATTGTACAAGTCAGAAATTTAGGACTCATCTTGTCCTCACTGCTTCCCCACATCTGATCTGTCACCAACATGTATGCCTTTACCCTCTTAATATTTCTTGAGCACATTCCCTTCTATCCATCTACCCACCTCCAGTGTAGTCTAAGCCCTGATTTTATTGTGCGTAAAAGTGAACCACCTGGGGAGCTTGGTAAAATGCAGATTCTGATTCAGCAGGCCTGCATGTCTAACAGCCCCCTAGATGCCCATGTTTTTGGTCCACAGGTACCCTTTTCGAGTAAGAAGGCTGTAAGCCACGAGCAGTTCTTTCCTGGGTGATTGCAGTATCATCCTAACAGGTACAAATAGCCCCAGCTATTCCATCACCCACATTAGAGCCAGGGTCGTCATCACCAAGTACGGGTCTTCAGAGACTTCCGCTGCTATTGGGACCAAGTCCAAGAGTCTCAACACAGC
The DNA here is from genome assembly GCF_937001465.1 of Orcinus orca. Taxonomy (NCBI): domain Eukaryota; kingdom Metazoa; phylum Chordata; class Mammalia; order Artiodactyla; family Delphinidae; genus Orcinus; species Orcinus orca. The sequence goes on from NC_064570.1 coordinate 70,199,540, forward strand.
TTATGAAGCATATTCATGAGCAACTCCTCCCTACCTCTACTACCGTCCTATGCCAAGCCTACTCTTACTTTCTGCCCTGTAGCCACGTCAGTATACATTTATTACGCTTAACTATATACATTTATTACGCTTATTAATAATAATTATTATTAGTTATATTATTTATAACTATATACATTTATTACGCTTAACTATATGAAACGCTGCCTCTTTGAGTTAAAAACTTAAATTGAGTATCAGCAGTTTTGTACTGTTCAACCTAACAGTTCTTGAATGAGTTGAGCTCCTTCCGTGCATAAAGCCTGTTTAAGAAGAACACACGCTCTGTTCTTCCTCTTCATTGCATCATGGCCCATGCATCCTTCAGATCCCAGCCTAATGGCCCCTTCCCTGGGGAAGCCTTCCAGACCTACCTGACCAGGACAACTCTCCAAGTGCTATTAGACCATGTTCTTCTCCTTATTTGCACTAACCACAGTTGCAGTTTGGGATGATTGTTTGATTATTCTCTTTCCTCTACTTAAATGCAAGTTCCAAGGAGTCAAGGATCAGTTCTGTTTTGTTCATTGTCATATCCCCAGCCTCCGATTCTGTGTCATCACGTTTGCTTAGTTAATGACTTAACTAAGATGGAAGCAATGTAAAATAGTCTATACAGTGTGGTATTGGCATAATAATAGACAACTTGATAACTGTAACAGAAAGTGACTCATATGTATACAGTCATTGATTTACAAAAAATGTACTAATATAATTTAGGTGGAAAAGAAAATACTGGATCAACCAACTATCTCATGTGGTGTGACCTTTCCCACACCATACAGAAATTTGGTTTGAGATGTTTAATCCTACAGTATTTGTGATTAGTGAAACAATAAACTTTCTAGAAGGAAAAAACAAAGAATAATGTATAGATCACCTCCCTTGAACTCCAGGGTGGGCTTGGGAAGGAGCTAATGCTCCAGGCGCTGTTGTCAGGGGATCCAAGGAGTTTGTTTCCTTCTGTAACTGTGATCCTTTCCTACAGGCTCCTCTTGTTCACACTGGTTTATACCTACAATAGTAAATTAATCCACACTAAATATAATGAACACCTGCAGAAAGCATGGCCATTTTTTTCATATTGCTTCATAATTGATGAAGCCCTTTCACACACATTATTTTATTTGCACATCCTAAGGATCCTGTTGCTATCAGTAAGGCAAGCATTATTATCAACTCTTTTGCAGACAAGCAAAAGTCAATGCCTAACTTCTAACTGAGTTGATAAACTTATACAACTGCAAAGCAAGTACTTTAACTCGGGCCTTCTACTGCCAAACCTAGGTTCTTTCCATGAGCAGTGCCCCCGAAATCAGGTTAAATACACCTTCCTCCTGTGTCCTGCCTTCTAAGCTGGAGGTGGAGCAGTGTTACTCTGACACTGGCAGCGGGCTGGAATTAGGTCATAAGAATTAAAAATCTCTTTGGGATTCTGTGGTTGATGGCTCATATATCACATAACCATTTTATTTTTAGATCACCCTAGATTTTCCCACATTCCAAACTGTTAAGGACAGAGACTTCTCAAACGTGATAATGCCTGTACCAATAGACACATGTTTGGTACAGCTCATAGGATCCTTTTCCTTTCATCATAATATTTTGCATCATTCACATTGAAAATGACTGTTTCATAGGGAACTAATGACAGCCACTTTCCCAGACATTTTCCAAACGTTTTACAGTCACTGATGGGTGGACCTGCTAATTCTGTGAGTCAGCTCAGAGTCACTAATGATGGGTTAAGAGACCACAAAGAGCATCAGTGAGAGGATAATATTCACTACCCCATGTCAGAGCCGCAATAGACCTTCAGCATTTAGATAAAGCAAAAGCTTTTGAATTTCCCCTACTAGTGACACAAAGAGGCATTTGGATTTTCTGATCCTGTAACAATTTGAATAATATAATCATTAAAATCTTCACCGCAATCATACCTACTCAAGATGCATTTCTTTTGAATGAGAACCTCTTTCTAACGTAGGAAAAACAACAAAAACAACAACCAAACTCCCCCCAGTTGGATCGCCCACTATAAGAGCCAATGTCTGGAAAGAGAGACACTCCCACATTGGAGAAATTCTAGATCTTCAAGAAGCTGAATTAAGAAAGTAGATGTGTAGTCTCTGGACATGAAGATGATAAATTGATTCTTGGGGTAAAGTTTAAGAAGTGAGCGCCTAAAAGGATGAATTAGTCACTTCAGCAAAACACAGAAACACTGGAGCCAGGGGAATCTTCAGAGTCTACTTCACTATCATTACCTTTTTGCTCAAGGTTGTGGGATCCCATGAGCCATAGTCTCTTGACTGTCTTTTCAAGAGAGCCGACAGCCTGATGAAACCTTCCCCAGGCAAGTTCTCAGCACTGTTCATCCGTCCCATTCCTCTTCTCCTGAGGGTCACATCTTTTGTTCCAGAAACCTCTGGCTGCTCAGATGAGCACAGGTGAGGAATGCCATCCAACTGAAGGAATGCAGAAAAGAGATCCTCTTGTTTCTAGAAATGCAGCTGTTTGGGGCATTGACGGGGCAGTCTCTCTGGATAGCTAAATGAGATTTTTGACATCTCACTGGATATCTGTGGCTAAGTGGATGCTACCCAAACCTCTGGTCTGCACCTTAGCAGGATTTCAATGACGTACACTTTCTTATTCCTGCTTTAAGAAGTATAGTTCTTTGAAATGATAAGTATATTTCAACTTATAGTTAGTTTCATCTAAAGGCTGCATGTATCCCCTTGGTCACAGGGTTTTAAAGCCTGGATTACTGAGAAAGTCTCCAATCAACTTTAAAATCCACCTTACAGTTTATGGTATCACCAGACTGGTAACCCACAAATTTTGTATTCATGATGTAGATCCCACTTAAAAAGTTTGAATAGGTACACTTAGAGAATAAAATCCACACTCTTCCCTCTAAGATTAAAGGTTTCCCACCATCTGAGTCCATGCTGACTTTCCAACATGATGACCCAGGACTTCCCAAGGAAAATTCTTTGTCTAGCTAAAAATCCATCTATTCTCTGTCATCCTTCATGTACTCATTTATTCAATAGATATTTATGGTCTATTATGGTCCAGACATTATTCCAGGCACTCAGGATTATATCTCTGAACCAGGTAGATGAAGTTCATGACCTGAAGGAGTTTATACTCTGGAGGGAAGAGACAGACAAACAAATAAATTTAATGGGACTGGTATTGATAAGGGCTATGAAGATAAATAAAGCACAGAGGGAGCTAGAAACTCGGGAGGTATTTTATGATAGTCACTCGTGAGGCACTGCTTGAGCAGAGATGAGTGAGGGAAGCTACATCACAGGTCACGTGGATAGACAGTGGAAGAGGGAACAGCACGTGCCAAGGCCTGGCAGTGGGAATGTGCTTGGAGTTTTCAAGGAGAGCAAGGGGGCCCAGTGTGGCCAGGGTGGAGTGAATGAGGAGGATAGGAGAGGAACAAACAAATAACGGGAGAGTGAACTCGGGTCGGACAGATTAAGCCATGGTAAGGACTTTGGCTTTTCCAGTGAGACACATGGAAGACCATGAGAGGGTTTGAGCACAAAATAACAAGACCTGATGTTCTTTCTAAGAGGAACACTCTGGTTCGGTCTGAAAGTAGCCAGTTATTGCAATCATCCCAGTGAGAGGGAATGACAATTCGGCCCAGATAGTGGCATGAGGGTAATGAGAAGTCATTAGATTCTGGATATATTTTGAAAGAGGAGTGGGAAGAGTGGTTGATGGGATAGATTCAGATGAGAGAAAAAGAGAAGTGAGACATGACTGTAAGATTTTTGGTAGGAGCAAATGAGAGAATAGAATATTCATTTGGGGGAGCAGATTGTAGAGGCAGGAGCTGGGAAATCAAAATTTCAATTTGGGGCAAGTTTGTATAGCTTTGACATGCTATTTGACATACAAATAAAGATGTTGAATAAGCAGGATATCTAAGCCAGGAGAGATAAAAAATTGGGAAATTATCACTATGCAAATGGCTTTCAAAGCAGTAGAACTGAACGGCATCCCTTAGGGTGTGAGGGTATGTAAAGTTGAGAAGAGGTCTGAAGATTGAGGCTTTGGAGGTCAAGAAGAGAAAGAGGAAGGAGATGGAGAAGGAGAAACCCATGAGGCGTGAGGACAGCCACCTTAATTGCTTCCTTGCCTTACTTAGCTCATGTCAAACTCTGTACCAGAAATACCTTTTTAATCTCCTCCATTTATTCACACACTACCCATCCATCAGAGTCAGGCACTTAATTCTATGCTGTGTGTGACTTGTCTTGTGTTTTATTTGACAACTCTTATTTGTTTTAGTTCTTTCTAGATGAATTAGTTTTTCTTAATCCATCAATATACTTTTCCATCTCCAATGCTGTCCTCTGCTTCAATTTTGTTAGTTGGTTCCCCTCTGAGTGTATCTAGGAAATCTATCCTTCTATAATTTCCCAGCCATCCCAGACCCCAAGTGTAAAATACACATGAAAATCATTGGTAGCACCAGCCTAACAACAGAAGACAAAAGAAACTAGGGGTGTTTGGGGTCTGGGATCCAATTCTGAGGTGGTCCTAACATCTGGAGATGTGGAATTTGTGGCCGTCATGCTATGGCACAAACTCAGTAGCACTTAGGATCATCAATCAAAACAAATCAATAGATAATATGTGTTCAGTAAATTACGGCACAAGGAAATAGACATGTATAACTGCAATGCCTGCCCTTATAGAATTCACGCTCCAAATAAGCCAGGAAATAGGCAACAATTTAAATAAAAATCAAGAGTTTAGGGGCTTCCCTTGTAGTGCAGTAGCTGAGAGTACGCCTGCCGATGCGGGGGGCGCGGGTTCGTGCCCCGGTCCGGGAGGATCCCAAGTGCCGCGGAGCGGCTGGGCCTGTGAGCCATGGCCGCTGGGCCTGCGCGTCCGGAGCCTGTGCTCCGCAATGGGAGGGGCCACAGTGGTGAGAGGCCCGCGTACCGCAAAAAAAAAAAAAAAAAAAAAGAGTTTAGGAGAGCAATTTTAAGTTTTAAAACTAGAAAAATTAGTTTCAAGATACTATTTATACATGGCAAAAATCTACGTATATAGTTAATTGGTATCATTCACAATTGTGCTGTGAAAGGAGAACAAAACATGACATCTTGTCTATCAAAATAAAAGATAACCCCAGAGCCAGGCCTGGCCCAGCACAAGGCCAACTCAGAGTCGGCAAAAGGCAAACACATGTGGGATGCATTGAAAACTGACTCTGAACGCCACTCTGCAAATAAGGAGAGCACGGGTGCCCCTCAGCTGACCAAGCACAGCTCTCCAAAGGCAAGGGGCAGACCTGCCGCAGACCTGGAGTGGCAACATCTGCAGACCTGCTTCCCGTCTCTCCCCAGAGACCTGCCATTGTTACATGAAGTTTAATTTTTATTTGAACTAGAGAAAACTATTTTAGGCATTTGGTCGCTGGTACACGAAGTTAGTCCACAGCGTTCTGAAGATGCTTCTCCCCAAGACTGGTATTTTAGAGGGAAGAATGGTTTTGAATCTGTGCTGGTTATAACTGCAAATCAGTTGACATGTACTAATCATAGCATATATGCTCACAGAACATGGGGATGAGTGATGTCATTTTGTTAACTGATAACACAGGCATCGCCATCTAATGAGAAGCCAATAGGAAGCAAGGTGACATGGGCTAATTTTATTCAGGCTAGCCAGAGTGGCCAGGTCCACAGTGATCTTGTTTAAATGCTACAAGAAGAGCATAAATTCAGCAATGATGGATGATCTGATCGAGACTCTAAGTAGCACAAGGTGGGGCTCGTTTGTCTTTACAGAAGCCATGACTTAAATGCTCTCTTTTATCAACGTTCAGCTTAAAGTTTGTTGTTCCTTTTAACAAAGAGTTTTTTAAAAATCAAATAATGTTGCTCTGTGAGGTTAATGTTGTCTCATAGTTAATCCAACTTTATTAAGTCACAAACAAAGCAGGTAAAGATAAATTGAGGAACTAAAGCAGAGTTTCTATTCAACAATAGTTGTGGAGGTTACAATATTGGTAAATAATCCCATAAGTGGGAAAACGATAAATAGACAATAATTACCAACCAAGATTGCTGCAAAACCAGATTTTAGACAATCTTATTGAAATCTTAAGGTTTACAGATACCTTCTAGAATAAAAAACCAATTTATTTACATCTGTTGCTGTAACCTCCATTACATAGAATTTTAAACTGATTCTGAAAACCATACAGGTTATATTTTATTTTACTTAAATGTATTAAATTGTTTGCATCTTCCTTTTGTTCATTTGGTTTTATTATATTCTGGAAATATTTGTTGTTTATCTTCAGAGGAACGTAATCCCTTTGGTGAATGGGAATTTAAATGAGTCATCAAATTCAAGATGCTTTTTAGTTAACAAAAATTGCAAACCCAGACTAGCTTTAAAAGTGTTATCATTCTGGTTTTTTAATCTTCCTTTCTCTCGTTCGTGAGCCCTAGACACCAGGTAAATCACCTTGCTTACTGGTAATGCCTCATTTGGGCTTCTTTTCTTGAAATTTTTTAAGTTAAATAAGTCTTTGTCTTAAAAGAGCATGTCATCGGTCAAAATAATGCTATCACTTTTGAAACTATTTTCCTTTTCTGACATGCACCGGGGTGCCGTAAGGTAGTGTTGACAACTCCACCTTTAGCGTTCCACAAATCTTATGGAGATATATCATTGGAAAATGGTACAGTCTACATCCGGGCTTTGACAAAAACTGAAACATGGGCTGCCAGCCACAGATAAGGTTTTGAAATGTTAGTCACGGAAAAGGTGATAACAGAAACAAGGATCAAATGCATGTATCCCTTCACCTGCGGCAGCCTGTGGTTTCGAGCCATGCCACCTGTCTCCTGGCAAAGTCAGTGGATATGCTGAGTGTGCTACCACGTGAAAACACACACTGGACATGGTGTTAGATGCACTGCTGGGAGAGGGCTGGCATTAAGAGACGCTAGGAAGCAACACCCCAGCATCTCTAGCGAATTAGCGAACGAGGGACTCCGGGTTGGCGCAGCACAGAGCTGCGAAGATCCAAGCGACATGCCATCACGAGGAGACAGTAGCGGCTCAGGCGGGGACTATGAAACACTCTGGACCAAGTGGCATCTTGCCTTCCTCTTCTCCCTGTCTTTCTCCTCGTCATCCTCTTCTTCCTCCTCCTTCTCTCCTTCTTCTTCCTACTTTTTTTTCTTTCTTTTTTTTTTTTTTTTAAATCCTCAAGTGTTTTGAGATTTCAGGCTGTTCTCAACTTCCTATGGAAAATTTCAGTAGATATGAGGGGACAAAAACTCATGACGGTGGACCCAGACATGAAATATTAAACCAAAAGTTTTTTTTTTAAGACTCTGTATAAAAATATAACCAGAATGGCCACAAAGAATACCTTTAAGGCAGAATTTATAATCATTTACTTCTTAATGGTTCCTCCCCCATGCCATCCATTTTCAAACAAAGCTGAGTTTATGGCCATCATACGAGATTACATTCCCGTGCAGTTGCAGTATTTCTTCTCTAATGATTTATTTAAAAGGGCTTCACCATGATAGCTCTCCAACTTTGTTCCTTCCTGTATATCACTGTTCAGGGTCAAATGCTGGGAAAGGGCTGGTCCCTGAGGCCTAACATATTTCACCAGTGGAGACTCTGGCTTTTCACTTCTCTTTCCTCATCACTTTAGGCTTAAAGAAGAACAGATGTGGAAACGTTTAGAAAAAGACTAATTGAATTTCACGTAACACAATTTCGCATTGTTTGAGGAAGTACCTAAATCAACAGCACATTTTCCAAAGTCCCAGCCTCGCCTAATTAGAACACCAAACGTGTGACTAATTGGCCACACTTCCACCAAAGGCTCGGCGGCAGATGCGCTGCGGTCCGCTCGCCACCCGGCTCCAGCAGAGGCCGGCGGTTTGGCTGCGAGGGGAGGCGCTGGCTCTAAATGAGCTGAGCCTGAGCCGAGCCGGGCAGGATGGGGGAAACTCCGGGACGGGCCGGGAGCAAATCCGGGCGGAGCAGGAGAGAATTTGGAATGTTTCCTCGGCGGCAGCACCCCGAGAATTACCAGGAGATTATCAGTACATAAATTAAGAGATATCAGGACTCCGAAACTGGGACACTGAATAGCCTGCTCTTTATCACGTCGGCTTCGTGGTTTTAGAACTTGACGTCTAATTAAAATATAATCCGATATCGTTAGCGAAAGGCTCCATCTCACCCAACCCTTGACCACTGGCAGATCTGCTTTTTGCATGCAACAGGAGGTTTTTCTTTCTTCCTCATTGTACTTCCTAATGGTGTGCTGGGGAGTGCGTGGGAAAGAAAGGACATAATTAGAGCAAAAGGAGAGGAGGATTCCGGACTGGGTTTTATTATAAAACCCTGAGCACATTGCTCGAGGGGATCTGTCGCCCTCACTTTCTCCTCCTGGGCATAAACCCCACAGAACTAGAAGTGATTTTAAAAGTCATTTAACGCAGCTTTCACATTTTATAGATGAGGATTCTGAGGCCAACAGAGGTGAAGTAATTTGCCTAGGGCCACACATCTCTTTGGTGGCCGATTTAGGGCTAGAAATCAAAACTGACATCCACCTCTGGTGCCATTTATACTTCCTCATTCATGCTCTAGCTGATGTTGAAAGAGTAACATTAGTGCCGGGGTTTCACAGTTACCTGATGTTTGGAGGGTTTGTCCAATCCCAATTACTTAAACAGCAAAATAATCTGTTTGGTTGTAAATTTGCTAGAGAAATTTACACAGTATTCTAATTTGCTAGTCTAGATCCTGGCTTCAGGGTAATTGGATATGTAAAAATCTGAGTATTTGCTTTAATTCAATCTTGTCACTTTCCCTATGATGAGAAATGAGAGTGAAATTATTCTTCTTTAACAGGAATGCTTTTCTGAAAGAACAGGCTGTTTCTCTAGACTCAAGCTAAATAGAAATGCTATTCATATTGATTTTGTGTCTGTCAAATCTGTATTTTACACTCATTAAAGACAAAACAATCTGGCTTTAAAGTGTAAAATATATTTACACTTTAATATGTGTAATGTGTTTTATGTTTGGGGAATGTTTGAGCTTTTCCTTTGCTACTCAGATTGTGATTTTTATACTTCTTTCTTCACAATTGTTTGCTAAAAGGTCAGAGGATAAAAATTAATGTAGCATCTTAACAAGAAAATTATGATTATTCAAGAAGACATGAATATGTCTTTGATCATCTACTACTTAGAATAATCCTTGCTCCTGCGTTTCTCCATGAAAACAAACTAGAGTTGATTATACTCATTTAGAAGTGATCTCCAACTTCCACCTGTCAATGAAAACAAAGCCATAGAACTCTTCTTTCTTAAGTTTTAATCAAATATTTAGAAAAATGGAAATGAAGTTAATAGAAGAAATCAAGATCAGATGTTAGCAAGACACTTCATGCATTAGCAATCCTGAAAGTTCCTTATTGAGAAGTAGCTTAGTTCAGATAGAAAAATACTGTTCTGGATTTTTTTTTTTCTTTATGAGAGGGTGTAAAGAAGAGTGATCGTGACACTGATGGGCCACAGAGGGACTGACCAGAAAATAAAATCAGATGAAGGTGTAATGACTTTCTAATAATAAAATGGGATTGTCTGTGGAATAGTTAAATCAACTGTGTGACGCGGCCAAATAGGTGAAGAAGTGAATCTATCATTTACGAGGAACTGGCCTTGGGAAAATTCCTTCAACTCCATTTGCTTCAGACTTTAAGCACAACTGAACAAATGGACTGTGGCATGATGGTGTGTCAGCGTGGTGGGTTTTGGCCATTTCTCTTCGTCCCCCTGTGTTCACCACAGCCAAATGGACTGTTGGGTGGTCAGGATTTGTCATGAAGATAGACGGCCACTGGGAAACAGTGCTGATGGGTCTTCTGGGCTGTGATCCAATGCTTTGCTTCGTGAAAAGGAGTACTCCATGTCACCATGTGTAACACAGTGGCTATAAATTTTCTTTCCTTCCTTCTTTCTTTATTAACTATCTCACTGAGATAAACTGAGAACACCTAAAAGTAAGGGAAGTATTTTGACCTCTTAAGAAGAAAGACCATTTAAATGCATGCATTTACTGATAGATTTCCCCGTCAAGCAGAAGTGATCACTGACTGACTATCTTTAGCACTGATGAAGTTGATTTTAATATCATTTGTAGGCAATAAAGAAGCTATCATTTACATTCAGCAAACAATCCAAAATTACATTCTAAAGAAATAAAGGAAGCCCTTCAAATTAATCACTGTGAAGTATATTCTTCAAATAGCATATAAACCTTTTACATTTTAAATGAATTATTTGGTTTGTATAATGAGTTGAAGTGGCACTAGTGGACCGAACACACAGATATAATGAAACACTTTTCTAGAGAGAATAGGCCCACAGAGCACCAAATGGTAAGATGAAAATGGAGGGAAAATCTAGATGTTCTGTCTGTAAGATGTAGATTGCCTAGACTTCTTTTTCTTCAAGTCTGTTTTCTCTCCCCACTTTCCCTACCCCTATCTGTTCAATTTTGTGTCTTTTCTTGTAATATCAAGGAATACACCTCTCTTCGCTTGGATAGTGAGAAAAGACATCTCCAAGATATGCATTATAGAAATACACATTTCTCCCTGTTTCCTTCTAATCAGGTACATTGAAAAAATATGTCTTCTGAAAGTTTTATATCAAAGCAAAGTATTTTTAATTAAAGCGTGGGTCTCCTCTGATCTATGAGGACTAGACCAGACCAAGAGCTGCCACATCATTCTTCTCCTCATTATCACCTCGTTAAGACCCCAGAACATGCCTGAGAGGCAGGGGGTTGCTTAACAAGGTGATAACGAGGAGAAAATGTCTCCAGCCTATTTGGGGCACAGCCCATGCCAGGTCTGATGATGGCAGACCCGGTTGGACTGGAACAGAACACACTTTAGGTACTCAAATGTTGTTCTCTAAATGGGTTGAGCTCTTTTAAGGTGTATTGTGTTTTCTTCCTATTACCATTGGTAAGTCAATGGAAAAATAATGGGGTAGAAAACTTTGGGGTAGAGACTGTAAGCTTCTTCCTAATATTCATTCATCTGTTTATTTATTTTTATTTTTTTTGGCAGTACGCGGGCCTCTCACTGTTGTGGCCTCTCCCGTTGCGGAGTACAGGCTCCGGACGCGCAGGCTCAGCGGCCATGGCTCACGGGCCCAGCCGCTCCGCGGCATGTGGGATCTTCCCGGACTGGGGCACGAACCTGCATCCCCTGCATCGGCAGACGGACTCTCAACCACTGTGCCACCAGGGAAGCCCCTATTTTTAATAATGTGAACTCTGATTCATAGCCAGGCATTGCCATCCAGCTGAAAGACTATATTCCTTAGTCTTCTATGAATCTAGAAGCGCCATGTAACTATGTTTCGGCCAATGATATTTCAATGGAAACATGGCACTATAGCAGCCTAGGCAAAGTCTCCCTTTGGATTTACCTAAGAGAGAAACAAACTTCTTTTTTTGGGGGGGGGGGCGTTTATTCATTCAATATGTGCCAAACTAGCACTTTCTGTCGTTGTTGTTTTTATTTTTTTATAAAGCAGGTTTCTTATTAGTTATCTGTTTTATATAAATTAGTGTATATATGTCAATCCCAATCTCCCGATTCATCCCACCACCACCCCCTGTCCCCGCCTTCCCCCCTTGGTGTCCATACCTTTGGAGAAACCAACTTCTATCTTGTTTAAGCCAGAAGTTTTTGTTGGTGGTGGTCTTGATGTATGAACTGAGTCCACTATTGCTACACATATGAAAAAAGATTAACTTTGTGTTCTTGTGGTGCTGTATTTACCTGATCCAAAGTGTATGTCCTTTCATCCTCAGTTCCAAGTTGTCACCCAAGCCAGACCATCTGCTGGTAGCGGGGCATGGAGCCAGTTCATACCAGCCCACACAAGCCAATTTTTACAAACTCAGAACTTTGCAAACCAGTTGTTAAAACAGCCATCATTAAAATTTAAACTATATAAAATTATAATTTAATAAATTATGCTAAAACCAAAGGTCAGAAATATTTGAAAAATCACCATTTCCCAATAGTCTTACTGTTTCCTAGGCTCTCGAGTTTATACTGTACCTGTATATTGGAAATACTATATCACGGGTGTTCTATGCATTGCTTCCTAACTCCCTGGTTCGTGACATGACATAGGTAGCTTGAAATCAGTTGCAGTGGGAAATTTTCACCATGGAAACTGGCAAATGCCGCACATCAGGGCTTGATGGGGTTTTTTTTGGCTGTCTAATCTTAAGAAAGTGATGGAGAAAAGTGTTAATAATGCAAGTTAAAGCATCAGCTTTTCATGTCTAGTGCTGAAGCTGGAAGAAGTTTCAGTTTACTGAATATTGCTTGTAGGAGGGTGGGAAATAGTTTAATAGCAGGCCACCTGTCAGACTTAATGGAAATAATTCTATTGGGTAAAGTGTTAGCAGGTTGGCATGCAACTTCATTTGTCAAACTATGGGTGGATTGCAACTATAGATGAGCCACAGATATGAGTTCAGCAAAAATTAATGAAATGAAAGCATTCTGTGAGAATCAATTGGCCTAATGAAATTTACAGGGAAGAATACTGCATACTTTTATTATTTTTTTAAAATTATGTACTATACATACTTTATATCAGTAAAATTTATAATAAACTTATGTATTTTTATATATGCACACTTTTTTTCTTCAGGGAGGCAGTTGCTAAACATTTACCGGCATACCACTGAGAACTATTTACTATTTCTCCACTTCCCTCACCCCACATTCAAGTGATTACTAAATCCCCCTAGAGTGTACTTCAGCGACGTCACTTGAATCTACATATTTCTGTCCATCCCATGGATAATGCCATAGGTTAGGTCTTCATTGTCTTTCTCCAGTTCGTACTCCAGGCTGTCACCATAAGGGTTCTCTGACAGGGCAGATGTGCTACTGCCACTTCCTGCTTAAAGTCATTCAGTGGCTCTCAGTGGCCTAGAGGATTACACCTTATCTGCTCTGCATGGTTCAAACTCCTGACACAGCCCTTCAGTCATTCTGAGCTCCTTGCTATTCTCTTCCTTTATTCCAACATCAAGCCTAGTACGTAGGACGTGGCACTCTGTATTGCGATCTTTTGTTTACAGATCTCTCTTCATGTAATAATAAGGATGACAGTTTAGCTATCTTGTATCCCGAGCCCTTAGTACAAATGACTGGCATGTGTTAGGGATCTGAGAAAGATTTGTTAATTAAATGAAACAAAAATCCACTCTAACCGCCAAGCCATTCTCCAAAAGCACCTTAACCATCTTACATTCTCTCCACCAGTGTATGAGGGATCTCATTTTCCCACATGCTTGTCATCACTTGTCATTGCTTACCCTTTTTATTATGGCCTCCTTAGTGGTATCAAGTGATATCTTACTGTGGTTTGTACTGCATATCCCTAATGGCTAATGATGCTGAGCATCTCTTCAAGAGCTTATTAGCCATTTGTATGTCTTCTTTGAAGAAAAGGAAGGAGACCAACATCATGCTTTGCCTGTGGATATCTAATGGATATTTGTTGAGGATAATATTCCCCATTGAATTTCTCTGACACTTTTTGTTTTAGAAAATCAATTGACCATAAATGTAAGAGTGGTTTTTGGGTTGTCAAATCTCTTCCATTGATCTATATGGCTATTCCTATGGCAGTACCATGCTGTCTTGATTATTGTGGCTTTTGAAACTGGAAAGTAAGTCCTCCAATTTGGTCTTCTTTTTCAATATTTTTTGACTGTTCTTGGTTTCTTGCATTTCCATATGAATTTTAGAATCAGCTTGTCAACTCATGGAAACAAACTAGCTGGGATTTTGATAGGAGTTGCGAGAAACTGTAGATCAATTTGGATATTACTGTCGTTTAACAATATTAAATATTCTGATCCATGAACATGCAATGTATTTCCATTTATTTAAGTCTTTTTTAATTTCTTTCAACAATGTTTTATAGTTTTCAGTGTAAAAATCTTGCACTTATTGTATTACATTTATTCCTAAGTATTTTATTTTTTGACACTATTGTAAATGGAATTATCTTTTTAATTTCATTTTTGTATTGTTCATTGATAGTGTATAGAAGTAAAATTGATTTTTCTATATTGATTTTGCATCCTGCAACCGTGCTAGACTTGTTTATTAAGGATTATTTTTTCCAGCAGATTTCTTAGGATTTTCTGTATACAAGGCCATATCACCTGAAAACAGAAATAGTTTTACATCTTCCTTTCCAATCTAGATGCCTTTTATTCATTTCTTTTTCTTGCCTAATTTCCCTTGCTAGAACCTCCAGTACAAAGCTGAATTGAAATGGTGAAAGCAGGCATCCTTATCTTGTTCCTCATCTAAGGGGAAAGCATTCAGTCTTCCACCATTAAGGATGATGTAAATGTAGGCATCTCTTGGATGTCCTTTATCAGTTTGAGGACACTTCTTTTCATGCCTTGTTTGTTGAGTGTTTTTTGTTTGTTTGTTTTTTAATCCTGAAAGGGTGTTCGAATTGTCAAACACTTCTTCTGTATCTGTTGAGACATTTTATGGGTTTGTTCTATTGTTATGTCTTACCTTAATTGATTTTAATATGTTAAGCCAATCTTGCTCTCATGGGACATGTTGCTGGAATCAGTTTGTTAGCGTTTTGTTGAAGATTTTTAGCTGTATATTCATAAGGGATATTGATCTGTTGCGTTCTTTTCCTGTGATATCTTTGTCTGTTTTGGGGATTAGGGTAATACTAGCCTCTCAGAATATATGGGGAAGTGTTTCCTCCTCTTCTATTTTCTGGAAGAATTTGTGAAGAATTGTATTAGTTCTTCCTTGAATGTTTTTTAGAATTCACCACTGAAGCCATCTGCACCTGGACTTTTTTTTCTTGAGAAGTTTCTTATTCAATCTCTTCACTTGTTATAGGTCTATTCAGATTTCTATTTCTTCTTCGATTTCAGTAATTTGTATTTTTCTAAGAAGTTGTCAGTTTCACCTAGACTATCTAATTTGTTGGCACATACTTATTCATAGTATTCCCATAGTCATCCCCTTTATTTCTGTAAGTTTGGTAGTGATAGCCTCTCTTTCATTTCTGATTTTAGTAATTGAGTCTTCTTTCTGTTTCTTTTGGTCAGCCTAGCTAAAATATGTCAATTTCATTTATCCTTTGAAGAACTAACTTTGATATACTTGATTTACTCTATAGCTTTTCTATTCTGTGTTCATTTATTTATGGTATGAACTTTATTATCTCCCTTTTTATGCTTGATTTGAGGTTATTTTGCTCTTCTTTTCTGGTTTTATAAGGTGGAAAATTAAGCTACTCATTTGAGAACTTCTTTTTTAATATAGGCATTTACCTATAATTTTTCCTCTGAACAGTGCCTTAGCTGCGTCCCATAAGTTTTGGTATATTGTATCAAGTCACCTCAAAGTATTTTCTAAATTACCTTGTGATTTCTTCTTTGACCCATGGTATTAGTGAGTGTGTTGTTTAATTTATACATTTGTGAATTTCTTTCTGTTATTGATTTCTGATTTCATTTCATTGTAGGTACAGAACATACATTGTATAACTTCAATACTCTTAAATTTACTGAGGTTATTTTACAGTGTAACCTATGGGCTATCCTGAAGAGTGACTTGCACATATTTGAGAAACATGTATTCTGCTACTACTGGATGGAGTGTTCTATAAATGTCTATTGGGTCGCATTGGCTTACAGTGTTCAAGTCCTCTATTTACTTGTTGATATTCTGCCTAATTGGTTTATCAGTTATTGAAAGTGGGTTATTGAAGTTTCCAGCTATTATTCAGAAAGTGTCCATATCTCCCTTACATTCTGTCAATTTTAGTCTCATGTATTTTGGAGGTTTTTTGTAAGTGCATACAGTTTATCATTTTTATACCTTCTTAATAGATTGACCCTTTTGGTGTATGAAATGTCATTCTATATGTCTAGTAACTTTTTTTTAAAGACTGTGTTTTTAGGGTATCAATATAGCCACTCCAGCTCTTTTATCATTGCTGTGTGTATATTATATCCTTTTTGCATTTTCTAACTTTCAACTTATTTTGTCTTTGAATCTAAAGTGTAGATAGCATATAATTGTATCTTTTTCTTTTCAGCTTTATTGAGGTATAATTGACAAATAAATTGTAAGATATTTAAAGTATACAGCATGATGATTTGATATGTGTATACATTGTGAAAATGTTCTCCCCATTGAGTTAATTAACACATCATCATCTAACATATTTAGTTTTTAAAATTTTTTTAACAATTAATTTATTTTTATTATTTTTGTCTGTGTTGGGTTTTTGTTGCTGTGTGTGGGCTTTCTCTAGTTGCGGTGAGCGGGGGCTACTCTTCGTTGCAGTGCAAGGGCTTCCCACTGCGGTGGCTTCTCTTGTTGCGGAGCACAGACTCTATCTAGGTGCAGGGGCTTCAGTAGCTGTGGCACTCGAGCTCAGTAGCTGTGGCTTGCGGGCTCTAGAGCGCAGGCTCAGTAGTTGTGGCACACGGGCTTAGTTGCTCTGCAGCGTGTGGGATCTTCCCAGACCAGGGCTCGAACCCATGTCCCCTGCATTGGCAGGAGGATTCTTTTTTTTTTTTAACATCTTTATTGGAGTATAATTGCTTTACATTGTTGTGTTACTTTCTTCTATATAACAAAGTGAATCAGCTATACATATACATATATCCCCATATCTCCTCCCTCTTGCGTCTCCCTCCCACCCTCCCTATCCCACCCCTCTAGGTGGTCACAAAGCACCGAGCTGATCTCCCTGTGCTATGCAGCTGCTTCCCACTAGCTATCTATTGTTCATTTGGTAGTGTATATATGTCCATGCCACTCTCTCACTTCGTCCCAGCTTACCCTTCTCCCTCCCTGTGTCCTCAAGTCCATTCTCTACATCTGTGTGTTTATTCCTGTCCTGCCCCTAGGTTTTTCAGAACCATTTTTTTTTATTCCGTATATATGTGTGAGCATACGGTATTTGTTTTTCTCTTTCTGACTTACTTTGTATGACAGACTCTAGGTCCATCCACCTCACTACAAATAACTCAATTTCGTTTCTTTTTATGGCTGAGTAATATTTTTGACAATTTTTACAATACTTATTAAATCTACTTAACTACCTCGAAAAGTAATTATAGTGAGAGAAAATTCTGTGGATTAAGATCTTGACCCAAGTACCACCATTTGTATTATCTGAAGGAATTAAGAATATTCATTTGACCAAATTCATAGAAACAGAGAGCACATAGGTGGTTGCCAAGAGGCAGGGGTATGTGGTGGGTAAAATGGGTGAAGATGGTCAAAAGGCACAAACTTCCAGTTATAGAATTGATAAGTCCTAGGGATGTAATGTATGGCACAGTGACTATGGTTAATAACACTGTATTGCATATTTGAAAGTTGCCATGGGTATAGATCTTAAAAATTCTCATCACAAGAAATAAATTTGTGTGTTGATGGATGTTAACTAGACTTATTGTGATGATGATTTCACAACACATACAAACATAAAATTATTATATTGTACACCTGAGACTAATATAATGTTATATGTCAATTGTAGCTCAATTTTTTTTAAAAAAAGAATGTTCATTTCGACAAAAGGATAAATAACAAACAAACAAATATTTGTGTCAGGAAAAATCAGACAGAAGAGTTTAATTACTATTATAGTACCAGCCTGGCCATCAGTGGAGATTGGAGAAGAAGAAATATAAATCAGAAACCAACTTCCTTGGGGACTAGATATTTCTAGTGAACAAACTCAAATTCCTGCTTAATAAAAAAGAGATACTTCTGCTCCACAATGATCTGACCTTGACTCAGGTTTATTCATGAAATCATTCATTTACTCAACAAATATTTGTTGGTTACTTTCTGTGAGCCAGCCCTGACTTGGATGCCCAGATACAGGGGTCAACAAAACAGACAGGGTCCCTGCTCTCTTGCCACTGTGGGTCTAGAGGAGCGTGTTAAACAGGGAACATGAAGTACATTTTCCCTTCCTGGTGCTGACTCTTCTCTGAAATGCTATCTCAGGGCTGGTCATTAGACAGCTTTCCTCTGTAAAAAAAAAAAAAAAAAAAAAAAAGCATGTGGTTTGCCCAGCCAACACATAATTGTCAAACTGCATCTTAGGATAAGTCTAATTCAGCTGATGATGTGAGTGATTAAGAGGACAGCAAGTCCCATCTCTCTGACTTAAAAGTCATTGATGACACACTTCTGTCCAAAGGAATCAGTCCCAATTCCCCTGTATGGCTTCCAGGATTCTTCATGGTTCTGCCCCCTGCCTACCTCACTAACCTTACTTCCCACCACTGATTACTTTCTGCCTGTGCCCCATGGCTAAACACACAATGCTACTGCATACACAGCCGGCCCTCCGTATCTGTGAGTTCTGCATCTGCAGAAGGGGTGTGTATGCCCATGTAAGGGTGTGTAACCCTGACTTGTAAGGAACTTGAGCATCCATGGATTTTGGTACCTGCAGAATCTTGGAACCTATCCCATGTGGATACTGAGAGATGGCTGTATTCTTCTCTCATCCTGGAATACAACCCCACTGATATTGTTTGTATGAATAATTCATATGCGTAAATGAGGATGCTTCCCCATTGCCACCTGCCCTAGGACACTTTCTGTGGCCTTTTTTTACTCAGTTAATGATTGGCCCCTTTATATCACAGTGGTCATAGTCATTGATTACCAACCATTTACATCACAATCATTCATCTTAGCAAGATTGGGAGCTCTTGAGAGAAGAGGATATAGTATTCACCTGTGCTTCCCAATGGCTTAGACCAATGCTTAGAGCTTAACTGGAATCTAGTTAATTATTTATTGAATGAAAAAATGAATGAACGAAGGAAGGAAGAAATGAAATCATGAAAAAATGAAGAAGACCTAAGCAAGGGATTATTTTATATGGAGACAAGATATTGGCAAATAATTCTGTGAGGATCAGTTAGTGAATTAATCTTATTGTAAATATTGTGTTGAACATCAAGGAAACTTACAAAGTCAACAAAGAAATGACCCCTGACCTCATGAAATATCCAATCTACAATATTTAAGGAGACAAGACTAATAATGGGATTGACATATATATACTAATACGTATAAAATAGATAACTAATAAGAACCTGCTGTATTAAAAAATTAAATTAAATTAAATATAAAAAAAGACTAATAAAAACAGTAAGTGACACAAATAAATGGAACATAAACTCCCAGACCTAACCCAATCCCTGCAGAAAGACCTGCAGGCTGGAAGAGTGATTTTAAAGATGGTCAGCTCTTTTCATGAAGTAAATGAATCTTATGCAGAGTTTTGAAAAGTTGAGTCATGAAGGGAGAGTATTTTGGAGGTAAAATAAATAGCATAAATAAAGATGGGGGAGAAAGGAATAATTCTGCACTGGAGCTGGCCTGGTATTCTGTAATCCCACTTTGGAACATTGACCTCTTGGTAAAGGATGATTCCAGGGGCTGCTGCAGTGACTACAGTGGCTTTCAGGGTCACTTGGTTTAGCCATGGAATGAACTCAGCTGGCTGCAGAGTGTCTCCAGGGTGATGCTGGAATGAATCACATTTGTTTCTAGCAGTCAATCAGATTCCCAAGTCCAAGTTAAGTCATATTTCTGAGTCAAGGCAGAGTGGTGTGGTGGCAAAGTGTATGGTGGAGGCACAGCCCCATTCATACTTGTTAATAACACAGGTGCTTCACCACCCCAATTTGGGACAGCCTTTGATGGAAAGCCCTTTCCCGATCTGCAAAAGTCTGGCAAAGTACGGATTTACTCTTCTTGTTGTAGCTTAATAGATTGGTCAATGAAGACCTATTCTTTTTAAAGGAAATAAGTGATTTTTTTTTTTTTTTTTTTTTTTTTTTTTTTTTGCGGTACGCGGGCCTCTCACTGTTGTGGCCTCTCCCGTTGCGGAGCACAGGCTCTGGACGCGCAGGCTCAGCGGCCATGGCTCACGGGCCCAGCCGCTCTGCGGCATGTGGGATCTTCCCGGACCGGGGCACGAACCCGTGTCCCCTGCATCGGCAGGCGGACTCTCAACCACTGCGCCACCAGGGAAGCCCAATAAGTGATTTTTAATGGGAAGTTTCTCCACAAAAATTCTTCTTGGGTAGAAAAAGGAAATAAATATTGACTGAGTGCCCTCTATTTGCCAGGAATATATGAACTCCAAAAGCATCCTGGAATGTGGTATCATTATACTGACGTTACAGGTGAGGAGACAGACTCAGAGAAGTGACTTTCTCAAAGGCACATGTGTTAGGATTCGAATCTTGGACAGCCTGACTCCAAAACCCAGCCTCTTTCTGGTGAATCTCCATTACACCTGCTGTTTATAGGAAACCCACACAGAGTTATAAGATGTAGCAATTGTGTACTTCTCAAAACTAAGAAAATTATTTTCTTTTTTATGGCATTGATATTTAATAGGGAGAAAGAACTTTAAAAAATCTCTATCTAGATACTTGAATATGTTCAAAAATAAGTGCCTGAGAATTGCAACTAAGCAAGGGAGCAAAATGTTCTAGTCTTCCGTCTAGTGGAAGGTCAGGACAAAATAAGGTGAAGAGCCAACTCACAAAGCTGCCCACAGAGTGAGATCTGAGGGGTAAAGAGGGTTCCATCTGCCCTCAAAGTTTTTCACTCTTATATGTTAAGGTTTACAGGTTCCTATCAGTAAAGAACACCTCAGGGTAAGACATTCTTCCCAGGAAATCTATTTTAAAGTGTACAGATTGTTTATTAGATTTATTTCAAATAGGATGCCAGACCTGTGTATTTGATTAGAGGTTGGAGAAGGTGAGAGACGGGAGTTCTAAAGGGGAGCCACAGTGCTGGAAGGGGCTTGTCATGCCACACTATGGGGCCCTGGGCCCCTAGAGATTGGAAGCTGGTGACAAGCTTGAAGATAAAACTCAACACAAAAGTGTTATTTCATTCTACCCATGGCTTTCATTTTGGTGGAGACAAAGATTTGGGGAGTGACAGGAAGCAGATGTATGTAAGAGTCAGAGCTCACCATAAGAAGAGAAGGCCATCCTGTGATGTGGAGAGGTCCCTGAGATGTTCAGGGAGAGTGGCTAAACTAGACAGTCTACAAAGTCCCACCAATTATAGAATTCTCTGAGGATCCTACGAATAATTTTTCTCAGTTCTCAGAGATCCTTTGGCACCATTTTAGTGCCATTTAAATTTATTGATACATTCCACAAACATTCATTTACTCATTAACTACTGTCCATGTGCTGGGCCTGTTAAAGAAGCTAAGTACATAACCCCAAAGTTCTTAATGACCCAGGTAAGAGGATAAGTCCAACAAGATGTAGGATCTGCAAGAAAAATCATGATCTAAGAGTGTAAAATCATCGGTGCCACTGATATTTCTCTGTACTTCATATCCTGGTGTCAGACCACAGGGTTTCACATTCTGAGATATTTTGCTCTCACTATGGTAGACTGGCATAGTAGAGATTTATATCACACTTCCTTTTTCAAAAACTATAAAACATTATATTTTAAAAACTAGTCCAAATGTCATGGGGGGAAATGTGTTTACCTGTGACTGATTGTGGTCAAATGCAGGAGTAACTTTCCATCCTTTTGGAAGGGGCCACTGCAAATCTGCTGGCACCCCAACCCTAAACAAGTAGGACTCCCTGACCTTGGTCATCCCTTTCTTTTTGTCTGTTTCTTCAAGCCTAACATTTGCCCAATTGAAGTTTGCACTTGTTCCTCAATAGATGCAGAAAAAGCTTTTGACAAACTTCAACATCCATTAATGATAAAAACTCTCCACAAAGTGGGCATAGAGGGAAACTACCTTGACATAATAAGCCATTTATGACAAACCCACAGCTAATATCATACTCAATGGTGAAAAGCTGAAAGCATTTCCTTTAAGATCAGGAACAAGGCAAGGATGGCCACTCTCACCACTTTTATTCAACATAGTATCAGAAATCCTAGCCACAGCAATCAGAGAAGAAAAAGAAATAAAAGGAATCCAAATTGGAAAGGAAGAAGTAGAACTGTCACTGTTCGCAAATGACATGATAATATACATAGAAAATCCTAAAGATGCCACCAGAAAACTACTAGAGCTCATCAATGAATGTAGCAAAGTTGCAGGATAAAAAATTACTCTACAGAAATCTGTTGCATTTCTATACACTAACAATGAACTAACAGAAAGAGAAATTAAGGAAACAACCCCATTTACCATCAAAGAGAATAAAATATCTAGGAATAAACCTGCCTATGGACGTAAAAGACCTGTACTCAGAAAACTATAAGACTTTAATGAAAAATTGAAGACAACACAAACAGATAGAAAGATATACCATGTTCTTGGATTGGAAAAAAATTCATATTGTAAAAATGACCATACTACCCAAGGCAATCTACAGATTGAATGCAATCCCTATCAAAATACCAATGGCATTTTTCACAGAACTAGAATAAATAATTTAAAAATTTGTATGTAAATACTAAAGACCCCAAATAGCCAGAAGACCCTGAATAGCCAAAATCTTGAAAAAGAAGAACAGAGCTGAAGAAATCACACTCCCTGACTTCAGACTATACTTACAAAGCTACAGTAATCAAAACAGTATGGTACTGGCACAAAACCAGACACATAGCTCAATGGAACAGAATAGAGAATCCAGAAATAAATCCACACACTTATGGTCAATTAATCTATGACAAAAGAAGCAAGAATATACAATGGAGAAAAGACTGTCTCTTCAATAAGTGGTGCTGGGAAAACTGAACAGCTACATGTAAAAGAATTAAATTAGAACATTCTCTAACACCATATAGAAAAATAAACTCAAAATGGATTAAAGACCTAGATATAAAACTGGATACTATAAAATTCCTAGAGGAAAACATAAGCAGAACACTCTGACATAAATTGCAGCAATATCTTTTAAAATCCATCTCCTAGAGTAATGGAAATAAAAACAAAAATAAACAAATGCCACCAAATTAAACTTGAAAACTTTTGCACATCAAAGAAAACCATCAACAAAACAAAAATATAACCTACAGAATGGGGAAGATATTTGCAAATGATTTGACTAACAAAAGCTTAATTTCCAAAATATACAAACAGCTTATACAACTCAACATCAAACAAACAAACAAAAAACCCAATTAAAAAATGGGCAGAAGACCTGAATAGACATTTTTCCAAAGAGGAAATACAGATGGCTAATAGGCACATGAAAAGATGTTCAACATCACTAATCATCAGGGAATAGCAAATCAAAACCACAGTGAGATATCACTTCACACATGTCAGACTGACTATCATCAAAAAGAACACAAATAACAAATGTTGGCAAGGATGTGGAGAAAAGGTAAACCTCATATACTGTTGGTGGGAGTGTAAATTGGTGCAGCCAATGTGCAAAACAGTATGGAGTTTTCTCAAAAAACTAAAAATAGAACTACCATATGACTCAGCAATACCACTTCTGGATATATATACAGAAAAAACAAAAACACTAATTTGAAAAGACACATGCAACCCAATATTCATAGCCGCATTATTTACAATAGCCACAATATGGAAGTAACCTAAGTGTCATCAACAGATGAATAAATAAAGAAGATGTGGTATATATGTGTGTATATATATATATATATATATATATACAATTAAATTGTACTCAACCACAAAAAAGAATGAAATTTTGCCATTTGCAACAACGTGGATGGTCTTGGAGGGTATTATGTAAAGTGAAATAAGTCTGACAGAGAAAGACAAATACTGTATGATATCACTTATATGTGTAATCTAAAAAATGCAACAAACTAGTAAGTAAACAAAAAAGCAGACTCATGGATATAGAGAACAAACTAGGGGTTTCCAGTGGGGAGAGGGAAGAGGGAGGGGCAATATAGGAGTAGAGGTACAAACTATTATGCATAAAATAAGCTGCAAGGATCTATTGTACAACACAGGGAGTATAGCCAATATTTTATAATAACTATAAATGGAGTATAACCTTTAAAAATTGTGAATTCACAATTATGGTACACCTATAACTTGTATAATATTGTACATCAACCATACTTTAATTAAAAAAATAAATTAAAAAAAAGTTTTAGTTCAAACGGGTTCAGAATACAGACAGTTCTGGACTTAGGATGGTTCGACTTATGATTTTTGAAGTTTCCGATGGTGCAAAAGAGATATTCACTCAGTAGCCACCGTACTTTGAATTTTGATCTTTTCCTAGGCTAGGCTGGTGTGGTACAATCCTCTCTTGTGACACTGGGCAGCAGCAGGGAATTGTAGCTTCCAGTCAGCCCTGCCATCAGGAGGGTAAACAATGGATGCACTTAAAACCATCTGTACCCATACAACCGTTGTTTTTTTATTTTTTTTCTCACTTTCAGTACAGTATTCAATAAATTACATGAGATATTCAACACGTTATTATAAAATAGGCTTTCTGTTAGATGATTTTGTCCAACTGTAGGTTCGTGTAAGTGTTCTGAGCATGTTTAGGGTAGGCTAGGCTAAGCTCTAGGTTAGGTGTATTAAATGCATTTCGACAAGATATTTTCAACTCACGCTGGGTTTATCAGGAGGTAACCCCATTGTAAGTCAAGGAAGATCTGTATTATCAAAGAATAATTGAAGGTAGGGTTGATAGTCAAACCTTGTAGCAACAGGTATTCTATAAACACTGCCCAATGAAGTATATTACATGTACTGTAACACGTGGTCAGGCCCTGCCCATGGATACCTGCTGGATCTCAGCCCTTCCTAAAGGGAGAAAGAGCCTGCAAATGGAGACGATCCCAGAACAGGTAGAGACCAGTGCTTGAGTCAACATTCCCTTGGATTGAAACACTGGAACTGGAACGTTAGTTTGGATTCACTGCAATTCAGTGAGAGTGAATTAATCTACCATCTTATAGCGCTGCACTTCCATCATTAGATTTCTTCTTTTCACACCGTCCACAGCCTCATTCCTTTCCCTCTTCCTGTCCCGATGATTTGTTCTCTCTAATTGTGCATCCTCCTCTCCTTTGTCAAGTGCTTTGATAAATATGGACACTTCTTTATCTTCCTCACATTCTCTGCCTCTCCCGAGTAATTGGTGAGGGCACTGAATCATTTTCATCACCGCTCAGCCTCCTCCTGTTTGAAGTCCTTGTCTGGATATATGTTTATTCATCACCACTCTCTCAGCAGCCCACATGTGTCCGGCACACTGTTTACACTGGGCTTTAAGCTGGTGTTAGTGGCTGACTCCAGTGTTCCCCTTCTTCCTCAAGGGGGCCATCCCTGTTCCTCCTGCCTCTACAGCTCCGGTGGGAAGGCATAAAGAGAAGGAGTTCTGGCCCTTAACCTTGGCGTATAGACTGTGGCCCAAGTCTTCATTCCAGACCTTCCCCTTTTGCTTGTCCTTTATAGCAGCTTCTTCCTTGGTATTATCCACACTGCCAAAGAGGCAGAAAAGGGGGTTCCTTACAAGGTCAGCTCAGAGACCATCCTGGGATAACGCACAGTGATGGGAGCCCACGTGTTCCTGCCCTCTCACATACATTTCCCTCCTCTTACAAATGCCAGTGTTTTC
Organism: Orcinus orca; assembly: GCF_937001465.1. Taxonomy (NCBI): domain Eukaryota; kingdom Metazoa; phylum Chordata; class Mammalia; order Artiodactyla; family Delphinidae; genus Orcinus; species Orcinus orca. The sequence goes on from NC_064570.1 coordinate 70,225,334, forward strand.
TGTTTGGTTTTATTTTGTTCTGTTTAAACACACTTCAAAGTGCAAATTCTCTAGTTCCCCTTGGTCAATGGCATGCACCGTTTTCTGACCCCAAACACTGAGATTTTGCACGAATGCATTGATATTTAGTAATTGGTAATAGATCTTGACATTTCAACAGGCTACAGTGGGTTATCCTCCATTCTCCTTTTTCCATCCCCCAGCCAAGTTGCTCTGGAATTGATTTATGAAACTAGCTTTGCTTTTTACTGATTTTATTCCTCATTATTCATATTTAATGTTACCCACACTTGACCTTGTGACTCTAATTCCTTAAACTGAATAATGTACACACATTGACTTTGTTCTTCCTGACAGGTCTTATCATTTTTTATCTTTGCCATCCCTCTTTCAGCCTTTTAAAGGTCTAGGGCTCTCTGAATCGCTTATCTGTTTACATTCTTCTTCATTATTTAGCATTAATGTTCTTCTTTCAGCCATTATTCTCTGGGTTGTTATTTTCCCTCATTTCCTGATTTGGGTTGTCCTGTCACTGAGCCAGATCTCTCACTACCACATTTTAGAAGTTGACTATAGCTTCACCCGTGAAACTAATTCAGATATTATAAAGAGAAACCATGGAACCAGGAATTCAGCAGCAGCTCAACGGATTCTTGCATGAAACGTTTAGTGTCTTTTAGAAATTGTTTCTAAAATTATATGTTTAATCAGACCAGGAAGATCACTTGGTAGTTAAAACACAGGACGTAACTTTTGCCCCTGACTAATTCTTAGGCCACAGATACACCATAGAATACATAAATGCCCATTATTTGCTCAGCAGTGTTCCATAGGAAGAGTATGCAATACTTTGGGAATATTTTTCACAAAGATTTGAACTGGTTAACCACTAATGCCTTCTCTATGTTCAAGGTATATATGATATTCCTTTTCTTAACTTCTTATGAGGTGTTGTAATGATGGTAGCAGGAAATCAAGTATATAACATTGGGGGTTCTGCATATGTACTTTTAACATAACTGGTTTGATTAGCTCAGTTATTTAGACTTTTTTTTCTGCTAAAGCCAAGTGTGGGCCAGTTAGTTTCACATGATCCCCCTGGCTGGGAGAGGAGTTACACATGCATGTTATAAAGGGAGTTAGGATGAACCACTACATTTGTCCTAAATTAATCCATTACCTGACTAGAAAAATGATGTTAAACTTTTGAGATATAGGCAGTGAATTAAGCCCATGCTTTCGAGGTGAAAGGATCCCTTTATCATTCCCATAGTATCAATTTTTATCATTATTATTTTTATCATGACATGTTACATATTAAGTTTAGTGCAGACAGCTCAAAGGCATTTCGTTCTTATTATAGATTAAAGTTGTGCTAATACTGGTGTATGCACCCATATTATTGTGTTTCTATTGGCTGGTAACACAGCACTGTGATACAAAATAATAATTACCGTGTCCTATGGGAAGTAGTAATACATGCAGAGAAGGGAGTTAGGGATTGGTACAAAGAGACTTCACTCTTTTTGGTATCAACAGCTGTCATGTATGTCAGATTTGACAGTATTGCTTTCTGTCCCAGATTCTCTAAAAGGCATTCTTACCACAAAAGCCAGGACACCATCAGCAAGCAATTTCTATTTGTACGACCCTCAGTCTTCCTTCCTTCCTTCATCTATCTGTCCCCCAAAAATAAAAGATAAAGAATAAATAAATGCCACAACTTTTTCAGTAGGTATCAAAAATTATCTTTTATTTTTGAACTAGTAACTACATTCTGCTTCAAGTCACAATGATTGACAGAGCCATTTGCATCACAAAGAAGGTTCACTCTTAAGTTACAAACATCCGTTAGTTAGTCATACACAGCAAGAGCCCTAACACCTAGGAAGGATGTGGCCAACTTGTTTCAATAGGGTTAAGGTAAGTTGCTGCAAAAAAAATAAACTCCAAATGGAATGGATCAAACACTATAGAAGTTCATTTCTTTTCTGCATTACAGTCCGTGGAATAGAATGCGTAGGTGCCTCTCCTCTTCAAGGTCATCCAATAACTCAGGTCCCTTCCATGTTGTAACTTTGCACATTGCTAGGATTTTACCCTGTCCACATGGTTGACGTAGGGTCACTGCCCCAAACCCAGCCTGTGGGAAGGGGGAAAGAGAGATATGGAGGGCAAGCAAATTTCTTTCTAAGGACGTGACTCAGAACTTACATACACCACTATGCTCCCATTTAAATGGCAAGAACTTAGTCACCTGGTCACACCTGGCCATAAGGGGGACCTGGAAGGGAGTTTCTGGCTGGGTGGCTACAAGCCCTGAAAGAACTGGAAGATGGGTGTTCTCTATCTAAAGGGATGAAGAGGAAAATGGATCCTGGGGGACAATCTGTGGTCTCTGCTACTTGTTGGGAGAACGCTGTTGTGGTATATGTAAACTTTCAGAGAAATGCAAGTGTGTGTGCTATGTGTGTGTTCTCATGGGCGCTGAGATTTTCCACACATTCACTTATAGCAAGTATTTCCTCCATACATTTAATAAAGGAGAAATTGAAAATGGGCGGGAACATAAGTGATCTGTTTAAGGTCATCAAGTAATTATAGAAAAGTGTCTCAATAGCCCAAATCCTATTCTACTTAGTAAATCAGATCTCCTACTTTTCTATTATTCATCAGAATAGGTGACTATCCCAGTCCAGGAATTTTACTTCCGTCTTTTCTACCTCACTCCCTCTCAGCCCACAGCTTCAATTAAGTTTAAGTGGTTGCTACCAAAAGTAAGGTAGATAGCTAGTGGGAAGCAACTGCATAGCACAGGGAGATCAGCTAGGTGGTTTGTGACCACCTAGAGGGGTGGGATAGGGAGGGTGGGAGGGAGGGAGACGCCAGAGGGAAGAGATATGGGAACATATGTATATGAATAACTGATTCACTTTGTTATAAAGCAGAAACTAACACACCATTGTAAAGCAATTATACTCCAATAAAGATGTAAAAAAAAAAGTTTAAGTGGTTGAAGTACTCCTTGAATCCACTTTTCCAGTTTCTTGTTTTATTTCCTGTTGAAAATTACAGTTGTACATTTCACTGACTTTAGTAAACAAAAGAGACAATAGCAATGAAGTTTCAGGGTTTACTACCATTGCTTGAAACCTGCTATGCATTTAAATGCTGTTTTATTTAAATCCTTTTCACCACCCAGTGAAAAAGGTATCCTCATACAGATGAGGGAGCTGAAACTGAACACTTTAAGTCACTTGCCCAAAGTGGCCTGGCTAATGTCCTTACATTGCAGCCTGGGCTCAAATCACAACACTACCTCTATAGGACCATCAAGTCCTTAAAGCTAAATTGTACTCACATGGACGTATCGATGCAACCTGGGCAACGCATAATCTCCAATTCTCCCAGTGGCCTGGATGCAATACCTTGGAAATCACGGTATTTTGAAAAAAGTTGTCAAAATAGACATATGCTCTTCTCGGCTTTCGTTTACTCTTCAAAAATCATAACACCTTTCAGGATAATAGTCAAATGAGTGATTTAGAACATTCCTTTTTCAAGGATTCATAAAAATGCAAGTACTTTTGATCCTTTCTCTATTGCCAAGTGCAGAGGCACCATCCCGCCTGTTTTCTTACTGGAAAATGACTATAAAAATACAGCCCTCCATCTCTCAGCAGTGATAGATAAGAAGTACTGAAACAGCATTAATAATTAATGGGCAGACAAGATGAAACTCCAGTTGCTCAGACTGCTGTCTCCACATAATCTGTATTTTATACAAAAGGAGAAAGAACTCAATGGAATTTCAGCTGTGACCGGATAGAAACTGCCAGCACAATGTGATAAGGAAAGTCTAATGTGTATATTAATCATGTTTATAGCTCCTCATTTGTTGATATATTAGCCTAAACTCCCTTTAAAAATACATTTTTGATCACCAGTAGATTCATTTAATGCAACCAAACCTCAAATAGGGTCCAATTAAAGTTTCCAATTTTTATTAATCAAAAATAATTAATCTATCCCATAAATCATGGAACAAATGGGTTAAGAATTTTAGTGCAAGATGAGAAGCATTAAGAAAAGAAATCTAGAAAAGTTTGATGCATGATGTAAATATGCCATTGTATGTTTATAGCTTGAGTTAACATTTGGCACTTTTATTATCCAAATTGTTTTTGTAGATATAATGAACATATAATATGACTCAAAGCAAGACACGGTTTACCCTCGAATGGCATAGACTTCAAACATGATGCATTTTTATTTTCTCTGGATCAGTCATAACAAAAGAGACTACAGGGTTGGGGTGGAGAATGGACTGTTTCTAGAAATATCTATATTTTGTAGCTAAAAAGCCTAAGAAAATAAAGCCCAGTTTAATCCAGAAGAAAAGAAGTTGCTAGGCACAACTTGGTAAATTTTTTGATGTTGAAAAAGATATATAGAAACTAAAACCTAGGGGAAATTTGTTCAGTTATCTATGTTCAATAATCCTTGAAATTTACACCAAGCTATAGTCATATCCCAAATTTGTCACAAACCTTAAGACTGAATTGCAGATGATGGATGAGAGAGAGTAGGAGAAGATATATTAAATCTAGGAATGTGTCATTTATCCACATTATCGAGGCTGTTGGACAGGCAGAAAACTTTCCCAGGTACATGCAGATCTACGCTCACTGTTTGGAATCGTTCATTACAGATGTGTTTAAACATCTTATAATTTAGCTATTAGTCTAAATATTTCTGTGGCAGTCATGTTTGAATAAAAGCCCTTAAGTCTTGGGACTAAAAGAAATTAGAATAAGCCCTAGAGAAGTCAAGCTGTAGAAAATGTTAAAAAAAAAAGCCATAAAAATAAAAGACAAAATGTACTAGGATAATAACCCTTAAAAGCCTTAGGTTTTATGTGCTAAAAGAAGTACAAATTATATCAGTGGAATATGTTAACTCATGCAATCAGGGCATAGTGTAGGAGCAATCTAATTCATGTCTTATAAAGACCAAATAAAGTTACATAGATGAAAATAACTTCCCAGTTACAAATCCCCCCTCCCACAGCCATGGCTGTACATAATAGCCTGGACCACTGGACTCCACTGAGTACAGAAAGGATGAAGAAGGGGACCTGAGTTCAAGGCAATTCGTCACCACTATTGGAAAAATAATTCATAGGTCTTTCTACCAATTGCCAATCGGTATCATCACCAGTTCCATTAAAGAGATAATACATTATTACTGAATGTAGCAAAATTTTAGAGGCTGATATGTTTTGGGAACCTTAGCTGCCAGGTCATCTAAAGCTTGGATGCTATGAAGAAAGCACAAGAGTCAGAGATGCATGACCTGGGGAGGCAAAATCTTTACCCTCCATAAATGTATTTATTCACTTGTAATATGGGGATAATAATACCCGATCTGCTTGGCTCACAGGAATCAAGTGAGGATTTTTCTTTAACGAGAAAAGGTGTGAAAAGGGGCCTGTGGAACCATAAAAACCACACAGATGTGAAGTGTAATTAATAAGCTATGGGGTTTCTCACCTTTCCATAAGGATTCCTAAGAATCAAGAATTAAAGCTGGGGCCCTGGTTCTCCAAACCTAGCTCATCTCCTCTGGAAATTCTACCATTAGCCTGCAACTGGCATTTCCCCAAAGTAAGCCTGAAGAATACTCGTTCCACGGAAAATCAGCAAGTGTTATTCCAAAAAGAAAAGTCCTGTGGTGCAACCTGCCTGGGAAACACTTGTGTTTAGTTAAACAGGTTTCTTTCCTGCAGTACTTCTCAGAACCTTTAATATGTATGACAGGAACCTCTAAGAGGAGGGATCTTGGAAGGAATTTTCCCAAACTTATTTGACCGTGGAAATTGTCTATTACAAATCATCTCTTGGGATTGTTATTTTGCAGAAATTGCTTTAGAAAACCCTGATGAAACCTTTTGTAATTTCTCAAAATGTATGCACTGAAGATACACTGGCTTCCAATTCTCTTGAGGCTCACAGAGCTACTATTGAGACCAGCATTCCTCAAAATGTAATTACTTGGGAAGACTGTTTAAAATGAAGATCCCAGAGCCTCACCTAGGACTTCAGGTAGAGTCACGTGGAATCTGCATTTTTTTTAACCAGCTCCTTAGATGAATCTGAACCAAGCAATCCCAGACCACAGTCGGAGAAATGCTGCTGCTCTAAGATTGGCAATGGTGGTCCTGAGGTTTTAACGGCTCAGAGCATGAAGTGTGTCTC